>NC_090880.1:11082405-11112405 GCF_036669935.1 Montipora foliosa
CCACGGCTGCCACCACACCAGTCAACAGAGTAGTCACAACAGGTACACAATCCAAGCAAAAAATTAATGGTGGATCATTGACAATACGAATAACATACCCAGAGCAAAGACATTGGCATTGGGCTGCTGTAATTTTGGACCATGAGGGGCGAGTGGTGGTGAAGGCCCAGCAATGTTTGGCAGAGTGCTTTGATTTGCCAAGCTGTGGTTTTTCAGGAGAGCAATTGTGAGGGTGTCTGAGACATCATTTGTCTCTAATTCATACATGTAATAATGTGGGAAACCTCCTAGTAAGATCGTCTCAAAACATGCCATCACAATCATTTCTGTCTATTTGCACATAATACCCTTCTCAAAGTGCAAATAGGCCATTTCCGAGTTTATGTCTGTATCCTCTTCAAAGCGAGTCTAGGTGCGAAGTTTTTCTTATGAAAATTAGTTTTCATTCATATGTAAAGTAGAACTAATTACCATCACAAAAACTTCGCACTTAGACTCGCTTTGAAGAGGAGGCATACATGAACTCGGAAATGGCCTATTGGATTAGAAGCCACTGGAGACTGATCTGACTGGATAGTTCTTTTCCAAATGTTTTGCAGTGTGGCAAGGTGTTCAATAATAACTTGCAATATTTATTTAAAGTGTTTCCTTATGTGGCATTTTCACATTTACTTAAAAATTGAAAGATAAAAAATGCCACCCCAAACACTTGTGTGGACCTAACTTGATTTTCCGTAACATTTACTTGCAAATGCTATGAAATTTAAGTTCTCAGTAACTCCCAGTTGTTTTCACTTAGGCAAGACAAGTATCACTATTATGTATAAAGAGAGTTTTTAATAACGTCTGTTGCAGCAGTATTTGGAAACTCTGTCAGTAATTCAAGAGATGGGAGCCATATTGGCCAAGAAACTTGTTAACTGGCAGGCTTTACAGGAGAGGTTGGACCTTCAAGCTGTGTATCGACTAACATACCTGTATGAAAATGAGGGGAGACATCCACAACAATGCTCTTACGAGGAGCAATATTTGGAGGTTCACAGGTCAATTACAAAACAGGTTGTTCAGAATAATCATTGTAGTACTCTAAAGTAAATGAAATTATTTAGTACCAATTATAATAATTAAGGAACTACCTTGTGATCTTAAATTGTTACTTTATTTGGCAACAGAAGTTTGCATAGTATTTATCAATCAAACATGATTCAGTATGCAGGATATCCTGTAATACCTCTTACAACAAAACCTAGTTTAAGGGCTGTGCTATGAGCTTAGTTACCTACTGTAGCAAAAAAACACACCTTCAAATTACTGTAGAATACAACCTGCTAATCACTGTACATAAGTAAGAAGTTACTGTAGTGAAATAAGGTATTATTGTCACCAGCATTGCACTGATGTCAAAGCCAAAATTATTTTCAATTTCAGCTGAGAGAGTGTCTTTGCAACCTTCACAAACAGATCCAATGTGACTTCAAGGATCAAAATCTGCATACATTCTCTCTTTCAATGCAGAAGTCCTCTATACCTCATCCCTTGGCAGGAAATGGTATGCAACCTAAACTGCAATAAATTGAAACTAATTTTTTTGTTCATGGGAATTTTCTTCCTGGGGCTGCAGTAGAGAAGGGGGTGGATAAGAAAAAATAACGAAAGGAAGAAAAGCCAAGGAAATCTTTTGTGACTTCAAATGACATCATGAATGCATGGGCAGATTACACTTTTATTTCCACATCAGCAGCTCCTCTTCCTGTTTCTCAGCTTTTGTACCATACCAGGCCTTGGTTGTTCAAAAGGTGGATAACACTATCCACCCGATAAATCACTATCCAGTGGACAAACACTTAGTCTAGCCAAACCAATAATTGAGTTATCCAGTGGATAGCACTATCCAGCCTTCGAACATTACTGGGGCCTGGTGTTTATACATGTATTTAACTTATTGAATATTTTGTTTATAGTCAATGGTGTTTAGTATTAATATTAAATAACTTGAATTATGACACCTTAACTGTGATACTTATACTTAAGCTGTTGTCAGAAGTTTTGCAATATTAGAGTTGTAATGTTTCAGTTATGCTAAATTCTGAGCTATATTGGTTTTGAAAAACTGCTGTCTCATATAATCTTGTAACATGTAAAATGAAATGTATCACTTGCCAATAAATGAGCACAATTGGCTGCAGCATTAATTTAGACAGATCAGGCCCTGAAACTAAATCAGGGCTGATTTCCCTTTATTGAGATGTAACTCAGGTCCCTTAACAGATAATGTCCAGCACATATAATTTAATATTTTGCTGATTTTATCTGCAAGGAGTTTTTCTAAAGGGGAATGCAGTTCCTGGTACTTTTATAACTTTCCATCCTGGGCTAGTGGTAAGTCATTTGATTAATAATGTCAGACTTTCTCATGGGAAAACTAATGCTTTGGGTTTTTACAGGTCTCCATGCTCATCTTTGGAAAGGAATCACTTTGTAGTTTTTAAGTTGTTGCTTTTACATAACTATTAGGTGATCTCCCCTTTCTGTTTGCATTGTTTCCTTGTTGATGTGATGAATAAGAATGTCAAATCATTTGAACCTGCAATCAACTGGAGCAGAAGCATTTAACTAACTACATTACTGCTCCTTGAATGTCAATGGTGCATTTACGGTTCTAATACTCTATGAAATGATGTGACTATGTGACTTCAAGAAAAGGCAATGATGTATTCTCTGAAAATTGCCAAGACCTGCAAAGTAAATTTGGGTTGGATGGACATGTACACTGAAAGTCAAAGGGATTGGTTAGAAAATCCCTATGGAGAAGTGGGGAGGTCACAAATATCATCTACTGTACGCCCACTCAAAAGCTATCCCCCCATTATCTCTTTTCCTCCTGAGATTGAAACTGAGAGATTTTACTCTGTTTTTAATGCTAGATGATTTTACTCGACAATAGCTGCCACTTTAGGGGTGAAAATTGTAAAAAAGAATTACAGGCTTTTTAAAGTGTTTTCCTTTTCAATTGTCTTTAGTATCTGGCCAAGGATGTAAGAAAAATTGCAAACTATCCAGACATCAGTGAAGATAACTGTTTCCTCATGTCTCGCTATGATGGATGTGTGGTTGATGCCAAGGATTTTGATATTGATATTAAGGTACTTATACAGCTGCCGCCAAGTTCTTTTTTGCTGGTGTTTGAGTAAGGCAAGAAACTAATCATTATTCATTGAAACAGTTATTGTGAGTCATTGTGTGAATTGAAACATGGCCTATTTATCATGAGTATCTGGAGCAATATTGAGTTACAAAAACAACTGAGACATTAAAAAGTGCAGGCTCTTGTACACGTAAGCTAAGTACCATATTCACAGAAGGCAAGAAACTGATCAGTATACATTAATTCTTGTGGTTGTTGTCAATTGGAACATATCTTAAGCCATTGACCCCTAGGAGTGAGCTTAAGACTAAATCGAGTTTACTCTGTCTAATACTTGATGGTTTTACCCGTCAATGGTTCAGGTGGTTCAGGAGTCAGTGGGTTAATTAGAACTTACTGAGGAGACTCATTTTGAGACAGAGGGACAATTGATTGAAAAGTGGTAATTAATAAAATGAGTGTTAATGGAGTTTTAAAACATCACCAATTGTGAGTTGTATTGAGCCGCAGTATTCTATGTTGCTTAATTAAATGGATGGCACTAATAATTTTTGATGCATCTAGGTAGCACACCCATGTGAAGAAAGGATAAAGGGAAACCTTAAAATCCTGACTTCCTGGAGCTGTTCAAAATTGTAAACAAAAATAATTTGTGAAAAGTATAGTTAGTTCGGTTAGAAAAAACTGTTAAGTTTTACTGATGGGGCACTCTCTTTTTAGTAGTTACCATCTGGAAAGAGCATCACACATCCATTTGCATTTGGTCACATGATCAACCATCCTCCACCAGGTACATTGACTGCAGTCAGTAGTTTTAAAATCATCAATCTTATTTTTAGTTAATAAGGTTCACACTGTAAGCAGGTTGACAATAAGACTCAGTTTCATGCTACTGCAGTACTCTAGTTTGGACTAATGTATAGCTTAAACATTGCAATTAATAGACTCAACTACATGTATTTTACACCTGTGGCTTGTGTCTTCATCAGAGAGGACTCTTTTATAGCCTGCATAGCAAATGCGTCGTCATGGTGAAAAAGGGAGCAAGAGCTTGAAATGGGAGGGGACTGGGAAGAGATGAGTAGGGAGCACTTGCAACCAAATCCCCCATTTCTCTGTTATGTCCACATGTCATATACTGTAAGTGTCAAAACCTCAGTCAGCTTTTCTTTGCAGTACTTTAGATACAATAAGGATAACAATTTGTATCAATGCACCTTTTGCTGCTCATTGGGTCAAAAGTTGTTTTTACAGTATTATGCATGTCAATAATATGATGTTCTTATTAGCACCAACAAGATGTCACCTTCATTTGCACAAAAGAAACATTCAAGAATAATGTTTTGATAATTGTATACATGTACCGGTACGTTCAAAATAAGGCATTTCTAGACAAGAAACTGTCACTTCGGGTCTTTCAGGTCAGGAGATATGGAAAAGTGGGGGTACAACTCCACCTGCTGTCTTACTTCATTGTGCAGGGTATTGCGTTAGGTCAGGAGTGAAGTCCTTTCATTGTGATGGAATGAATGCGACAGCATCAGGCTTGAGAAGCTAGAAGCAGGTAGCAAGATTTCTGCACACATGTTGGTCATATCAGATGCAAAGTCAAGCCAGCAGTGTGAATGTCTAGGTTGCCCTAGTTAGGGAGAGCGCAGCCAGCTCTGGAATCCCCTTGAAAAGATGGGATAAAGAAAGCTTGTAATGAGCAACCTGGCTTCTTCATCAGGAGCAGCAGGTATCCACCTCAGCAGTGAGAAATGCACTAAAATGAAGTTGACAGTTGCTACTTCCAATTTTTGAACCAGGCTCGACAGCAACAACCAACCTGAGAGACGCACAGCTCTAGCTACAAAAGAATTGGATCTATCTCAAAGTCATTGCCAGTTTGCAAGAAACGAGGCTGCAAGGACAAGGACAAGGACAGTGTAGCTACACCAGCCCAGAAACTAGATATTGGGAACCTGAAGACTTAGGAGAAGCAGCCGAAAAGTTTTTTATGGACCAAAAAGCAATACAATGACTTCAGTGAAAATTGCTGATAAGTCCAACATTAAAGCAAGGTGGAAAGCACACTTATTAAGCAACCTTATCAACAAGCAAGGCACAGCAGACACAAATGCATGTGGCTTGATTCAACAGAGGGAAATCAGAGAAGAGCTTTTTGTACCAGTCACAGAGGAAGAATTGGAGAAGGCTCTAAAGAGTACATGTACCAGATGTGGTAAGGCCCCTGGTCAAGATACTATTCAGGCAGATTTGTGGAGAGAGGGAGACATCCTCTCAAAAAGCCGCTAAAGCTGTGTAATGCATGCAGGGCAACCTTTTGTGTCCCTCAGGAATTCAAAGATGACTAAGTTCAAGAAGAAGGGCCTAAGAAGTGAGTGTGGTAACCATTGTGGCATTGCACTGCTCTCAGCAGATCCTGGCCTAGATTTTTCTGAACTCTATTAAGAAGTACTCAGATGAGGTGCTCCCAGATAGCCAATGTGGGTTCAGAGCAGACAGGTGAATCACTGAACAGATATAATTTTCACCTTACAGAAGAAAAGCATTGAGCAGCACCAATCACTACTATGTAGTATTTGAAGGTCTATCAAAGGCCTTTGGTACTTTGGAAAATGCTTTAAAAAGGTATGGAATTGTATGGCTGTCCAGTTGAAGTGGCACAAATTATGAAGGTCTTCTGTGAGTGCATGATGTGGAAAGTCTCAGTTGGTGGAGGTGTCAGCGAAGGTCGTTTTTGTACCTATGAAAGCTGTAATTTAAACAAATTAAAATACAGTGGAACCTTTGGTTGCAACCACCTCTCTTAAGTGACCACCTTTCCTCAGCGACTACCGGTACTTTTCCAAAATAACAAAAGTTTCCAATAAAATCACTATAACTAGAACCTCTTGTAAGCGACCACCTCTCGTAAGTGACTGCGACCACTTAAAGAGCTACTAGTTTGATATATTTGTTTCGTTTTTAACCTCCTGTAAGTGACCACTTAACAGGTAATAGAGCTAGGCTTCACATTTTTGGAGGTCGCTTATTAATGCGGGAGAATTGACTGTACAAAGAACGATTGCCAAGAAACGCTGTATGTTAGCCCCTACCTTATTCTTGCTCTGTTTTACATCAGTGCTGGAGACAATGGGCGTCAACCTCAAAAAAGTGGTGTATTCAATTCAAGAACAAGGACAGCAAGCTTTTTTACTTTGTCAGCTGGCTGGAAGCTTCAATGAAAACAATAGAGGTGAGCGTGTGAGAGAGAGAGCTTCTCTATGCTGATGACTCTGCTGTAGTGGCAACTGGATGCCTTATGACATTCGTGAGATTATAGATCGCTTCCCCACTGCTTCCACTCGCTTTGGGCTTAAGATTACGAATCAACAACATGCAACAATGTGTTTGAATGGAGCAACCCTGCAGTCATAAGCACTGTGGCAAAGTCACTTAGAGACGAAGGAAGCAAGAGTGTCAAACCTGTGATCAATTTGATGATGTACTGGTGAGAACCAGAGGACGTATGACCACCAGAGGGCTCACACGAGATGTTATCTTGTAACTACAGAACTGACATCCTGTTTCTACTGAGGACTTTGTTGTCAATGCAAAGGCCTCATGGTCCACCAGCACTCTCTCATAAAGTTTATAATTGTTATCTTACATTGATTTACGATGGTGCTCCATCTCACTGTAACCTGGCCATTCGCATTCCCATCCCAGATGAAATCAAAACAGCCATCGGCCATCCTAAGATAATGGAACAAATAAATTATTGCACTCAGCTGTTGCTGCAAACCTGACAATGAAATATTGGTACCATCATGGCAGCTAAATGTAGACAATACAAAAGATGTTTGCATGAAACAATACAAACGCCTTTTCCACGATGCCTCAATATTGTGGCAATTGAGGAATAAATGGTTCAGTACATTTGAGATTCTTTCTTTGATAAATGAATGATTATTATTATACTTCTTATGTTTGTGCTATCACACTTAAAGATTGTACCTTCATGGAAATGGATGTTAAAGTGCAATTAAGTGTTTTTTCAAATGCAAATCACGCATATGCCAAATACATTTTTTGATTGTAGGCATGTGTAAGCAAATCATGACCTGCTGCCAACTGAGTGGCTTCATTGCTCAGTTGGCAGAGCATTGCACTGCATCGCAGAGATCATGGGTTCGAATCCCATTAAAATCACCGAAATATTTCAGGTATCTATAAAAGGCAATTGCTTAAATTGTCCAGATAAGTGGAAGGATCACTTCTCTATTAACCCGCACTTCAAATACTGGTATATACATTTCTTTGCAATTGACTGCCCTTTTTGCATGAAAGATATTCATTTGAATGAAGATGAAAATACAGTGAATGTTTATCAAAGCTATATATTGCTTGTTGGTTAATGCTGAGTGGCCACTTAATTATTTTACTCTAACGGCTGACTATTTTGCTTGTCAGTGGTCGGTTTAGTTTAAATTATTGGCTTTGTTGCAAAAGTACATAATTATATGCATGAGTTACATTGAAGCAAAGATATAAAAATAAAGAAATAGGATAATTAACAATAATGACACATGAAAAAAAAACAAAAAAACAAAAAACTAATGACAAGGTGCGACAGGGGAAAGAAACAGAATGTTTGTTCCAATTGACACCTAACCCCCTTGCGCCTTTAAGGGTTAATGAAATAAATAACTTCACAAATAAATGGGTATTTTCTGTAAATGAACAGCAAAAGGTGGAATAAACATTTATTATACAGTGAGCTGAACCAGAAACCCATAAGGGTTGAAACGTGTAATGGGCGTTCACAGCTTCCAAATATTCAGTGCTAAGTACCATATTTGGAAACCCCTCGCTCCAGTTAATTTCGCGTGAGAACATTGGTGGTGTTGCGTCACGGTGTTCTTACGAACTGATTGGTTGAATGTTTAACTCTTGTTGTTCCAAATATGGTACTTGGCAAATTGAATATTCAGAAGCTTGTTTCCCAGCACACAAGGGGCCGTTACATGTTTCAACCCTTATGGGTTTCTGGCTGAACTTAATTTTTTTCTTTTCAGGTACCAAACCAAACATAATGCCATTTAATTATGATGTTATGGGAAACTTTCCATCTGATTTGAGATATCTTCTACCAAATAGGTGGAGTTGTATTCTTCTTAAATACGGTACTGTCTATGTAATTTAGGTGTAGACCACAAGCAGTTGTCCTTCTTTCCTCAGAGCCACACAAAATCATGCATTTATGCTAATCAAGGGGGAAATGAGGAGGCTTGCAGCCATCGCTGCTTGTGAGTGATGTAATTCTCTGCTATTCGCAAGCACTCCACTATCTCTAGGAAAAATAAGAGACTGCTTGCTGCTTGCTAATTTAGGTGAAGTTTACAAATGAAGACAGTGCTGGCCAGGGGTCCCCAGGTATGGGCTCACACATGGGTGGAGGCCCCAAGTGCATCTTTTTGACATTTGTCGACATGCCTACCAGTAATTTATATTATTGTGAATCATTCACTATAAATTATTTTGCTTGCCACAAAATCTCTCCTTTCCTCTCTGATTAGTATGCGTTTTGTTTTTTTCAATGACTTTTTGGTTTAGTGTGTCAGTGCCATTGTGTTTACCACAATGTAGTTTCAATAGCCCACTTTCAAATTTATGTTAAAATTCAGTCCTAAACAAAAGGCATCAACTCGAGGCTCTTGGGAATAAATATAAGGATTTGTATGAGTTTATTCCTCAGAGCCTTCAGATGATGCCTTTTGTTTTGGACTGAATTTTAATAAAATTATATCGAAACTGGGCTATTGGTTTTTATGGATACTTGTGCAACTCAGTTGCAATGTAGCACCACAACCCAAAAAGGTACCTTTACTGGCCCTCTTCTTTTGGTTTATCTTGAGTTAAAATAATAGCATTTTATCAGTCGGAAACTCCTCGTCAGGGGATGCTCAAAATGATGATAATAATGTTCGCACTAGGTACTTCAAAGAGCCAGGAATCCTATTCAAAACAGCAGCAGTTATGAGGACAATTGTTTTTGTAGCAACAGAAGACATCCATGATGAAGAACTATTTGTCAAGTAAGCTTTTTGTTTTAGGGGCTGTGTGCAGCACTGCTGCCAGTTCATCCACTTTTTATAACATGTGAGACTTCAGTTGTTCAAAATATAGATATCCAGTGGATATGTAGTCAGTATCTTGCTATTTCTATGATGAGATATTCATTACTTGTTACAAAGATCATACAACATAATTATTTTGTGAGTAGCTGAGTGCAGCGAGGCATGTAAGGTGGATTGGGAGAGAGATTTACTACTCGTTCTTGTTGACAAACACCTTAGTTTTACTTTTGTCTGATTGCCTTACATTGGAAACTGTTCAAACAGCAAGTGGGATTCGAAGCTACCAGGCTTTGTTTCTTGTTTCAGTTGGGTTCAGTCCATTTTTACGACAATCAAAAATATTCTGTTTATCAATAGCAGTCATTCTGTAAATGACTTCAACAATGAATCAAGGGTCTGTAGAAACTTTACTTTATTCAAGTTGCATTTTGTTTCCCTTTTGCAGTTACCGTATGAACCCTTCAAATGAACTACCTGACTGGTATTACCCAGTGGACTTGGAACAAGATAAACGCCGCTGGAATACAGATTAACCAAAGATACTACACCAAAGAAATTTGGAATTTTTGAAAGTTTAAAGGGGCTATGTCATGTTATGTTAGGGTGTTTTGGGGGGAATCTTCAGTTAATCACGAGTTTAAAACTCAAAGTAAATGTGGAATTACTTTTTTTGAGAAAATTATTGTTACATCACAAACAAAATGATTCTGAGAAAAAAACTCCTCTATCCAGGCGATTTCCCATAAACGTGAAAAACCTCGGGCCGACTTTTTTCAAGATTACCCAAATGCAATCAGTTTCAATCTATAATAATACTAATAATAATAATAATAATAATAATAATAATAATAATAATAATAATAATAATAATAATAATAATAATTATCATAATAATAATAATAATCATAATCATAATAACAGTTTATTGAACTCTTTTGCAGTACTTTACTGATGAACTAGTTATAGTACAGTAATCAACTATGTACATTCCTGTATAAACTAAGTAAAAATTGTATACACACATCAACGTATGCATCGTATTTGCTAAAAAATACTTAGAAATACTTAAACGTGAGAAAGTCTTCAGTGCGCTTCGTTCTACAGGTAGTAACGTTTTTTATAAAAGTACAAATGGTCTAATTTGTGCCTGAAAGTGTAAACGCACCTTTAGGTGTGTCAATCATCCGGGAGATTGTTTGTTATTATTGTGAAAAGTATCACTCCCAGTTCAGTTCCCCTGAGGCAGACCTCCCTTGAAGAATTTCCAATCTGATAATACTATTCTAACAACTTGCTGTCTATCTGTTAGCAACGCAGCAATGCAACTGATGAGCACGGGGTGAACTTTTAGTTTCGCAACTCGTTCAATAAATGTTATGGTCAATTAAATCAAAGCCTTTCGAAAAGTCAGCGAAGAAGATCTGGGCTCCCAGATCGGCATAGTCTACTGCATCGAAAGTGGCTTGTAACATGAATATTAGAGCATCTGTTAATGAGTGGCCCTTACACGCAAACCGTCGCGGGTCGATTTTCCCATTAACTGTGGCAGTAACTTATTGCACTTGAATTCCTCCGTGACTTTGACCAATGTGCACGTCAGCGATATCGGGCGGAGAGAGCTCTTGATTTCTCTTCAAGAAATTAACATTATTTATGCCAAAAAAATTTTTCCCGTAGTTGGTCAACCGCAATTTTTTTTATTCCCCTGGGTCTCCCGACACGATTGTTTTCGCTCAGATGGTAATAATTAAATTCCACTGGCTTCAGTAAGTCCAGCCACAAAATATTAGAAGCACAATATCCAGCATCTGTGAGAAAACAGTCGTGTCGGGAGACCCAGGGGAGTAAAAAAATATTGCTTTGACAAACTACGGGAAAAAAATTTATTTGCATAATTAATGTTAATTCCTCTGGCGGCTTGGTAAATACAGTTACGATCGCGAAAAGCGTTTTGTCTTCCAGGAGATTCAAGTTGTCTTTGCGTAATATGTAGATCTAATAGTACACGATATTGTTTTGGTATTGTATATCATTGTAGTGCCATGGTAGAAGTCTTGGGTAAATAGCCCCCTGAGAAGACATGTGGTTACTAGCACATTGGCTTCTAGGCTGACATGTTGATCATTTTCAAGTTGCCTCACAACTCATGGTTAGTTCGCTCGACTCCGGATCGAGTGGTCCGGGTTCGGGTCCTGGCCGGGGACATTGTGTTGTGTTCTTGGTCAAGACACTTTACTCTCACGGTGCCTCTCTGCACCCAGGTGTATAAATGGGTACCGGCGAATTTAATACTGGGGGTAACCCTGCGATGGACTAGCATCCCATCCAGGGGGAGTAAAAATACTCCTAGTCGCTTCATGCTACAGAAACCGTTAGTATCTGGATGGGTGACCTAAAA
This sequence comes from Montipora foliosa, assembly GCF_036669935.1. Taxonomy (NCBI): domain Eukaryota; kingdom Metazoa; phylum Cnidaria; class Anthozoa; order Scleractinia; family Acroporidae; genus Montipora; species Montipora foliosa. Next base: position 11,094,074 of record NC_090880.1, read on the forward strand.
AATATACCACTTTGAAACAGAAGCATAGGAGCGAAAAGTCAATTTTAACGCTCAAAAATGCGAACTGCGAACTAAGCAAGGTACAGATTTTGTTAGCTTGCTTTATGTAAAACAAATATTGATGCAAAAGAAAATAAATATTGATACACAGTTTTTAGCAAGAGCAGAAGAAAGTTTTGCGAAAACAACCAAATGAGAAATTTTGCGTGACGACTACCGTGGAACTGTGACCATGTTTTGTTTCATTTGTATTGCGGAGAAGGTTTTTACGAAGACAAGTGAACATTAAAATGTGGTTTGAAAATGTGGAGCTAAGCGAGTCTTCAGTGTCTCCAGGAGTTAGCGTATATTCCCCACAAAAGCTCCAATTTCAGTCGGAAATTCTCTTCATTTCGAAAAACAAACTGAGAGCTTCCGGGTGTTCCTTATTTTTTTTACTAATTTCAAACATAAATGAAGGAAAGATGCCAAACATTCTAAAATAACACTACAGGAGAATGACGGCAAAAATTGAAACAAAAATATTTGGAAAAAAAGACACCCCGGCCCAGCGTTTTGGCTACTACGAAGACCATTATTCGTCGCTTTAAGATTCCGCATGTTTATTTTACACCGCCTGTCTTGTTTATCCAATTAGTGTTCCATTCTTGAGCTCCATAATGGTATATTTTGTTTTAAGATCCACCAAGACGCCATTTGGGTTTCAATGACTTCGACGCCATTGCAAGTTAATTAAATATTCTACTGTGTTCCACTACCCTTTCAATGCTAAGAAAATACGCGCAGAAGGTTCTATGCACGAAGACACCACTTAGCAGGGGGGTGACAGGCAAGACTCTTAACGACACGGAAAGAAAAAAAGGAAAAAAAAATTCACCCACTTTCCGACTGGGATTCCCAGTAAATAGCTCGCTTATACCATCACGACTTGGATTTTCTGGCAAAAACGGTTCCGTGTAAACACTTCCAAACCGCATCGATGTTGACGTGGTTTCGTCATGAAACCGTGTCGATATGAAACCGCGTTCGTGTGAACGCTGCCACATTTTTTGGACGACACGACTGAGGGGAGATCCCGGGAAATAAAGAAATTTACGGTTGACAAACTACGGTCTGCCACCCCGGTACGGCTCAGTTTGTTATCGACGGTCGAAGGCGTGGCCAATTTGGTGATAAAGCAACTTCTTCGAAAGCTCTTTTGTTGCAATATTCACAGCCTGGCGTTGCTCGCAGGACTGCTATTGAATTGATGATGGGGTTGAGATGAAACTTCAACCTTTGTCATTTGATTTCGATGTGGAATTGAAATTTTTTTCGCATAATTATCTTCTTAAGCTTTTATCGGGATTCCCATACAAATCCTTATTTTTTTGTCAGCCATGCTCACAATGAGCTTGGGGCGCCTGTGAACCAAGGAGACAAGGCAGGCATGAAATCCCAATCAGCTGCCGGCGCGTGACCTCGTCCATTTTAAGCTGGAACTGACGCCAAACCAGTGAAATTCTGCATCCGGTTGATTAGAGATGTCCCCATACCTTCGCCGAATTTGAGCTTCATCTTTCGAAAATTCACCGAGAAAGGCGAACCTGAAAACCATAATAAAGCTTTCTCAACATGATCGGTGCAAAATTCTCGACCAAAGGCATTTGAGGTATGCAAGTCGATTCAAATCCACCAATCAACGTATCGCGACCGTTGACAATCAAGACCACGATTTGAATCGACACGCGTACCTCAAAATTTCTACCGCACGAGAACAGAAGGGACTGGGTACGATTGGTGTACGGCATGATGGGTATCATGCTGTCAAAAACATGTTAGTTCGTCACGTGGTAAGCCATTCCAGGACTGCATCAGTCTCGTTAACTTTTGGTTTCCTTTTGTGTATCGTTGTTGTTTTGTAACAAGAAACCCTTTAAACCCCGGAGAGTTTGTGGCATTGCATTGGTTCGGGGAGTACGTTTCCAGTTTTTCTTCCTCATAGGGATTTTTGGTCTTTCGTATCCGGCAGTGCCACAGCACGGGTTATCAGGTAGTTCGGTTGTCACGCCTGCCACTGGTGCGAGGCCGAGAGAAACCAATGTAAACCTAAGGGATTGCATTTGTCTGTGTCACAGTGAAGTTGAAATTGCCTTTGGTCGAAATTTTGCACAGATCATGTTGAGAAGCTTTATTATGGTTTTCAGGATCGCCTTTCTCGGTGAATTTTCGAAAGATGAAGCTCAAATTCGGCGAAGGTATGGGGACATCCCTAATCGATCGGATGCTGGTGTTTTAATTACACTGGTTTGGCGTCAGTTCCAGCTTAAATTTGCTGCCTGCCTTGTCTCCTTGGTTAGTTCTACCCGCCGAAGTCAAATCTTCATCTCGCAAAATAGCCCTTAAAACACAGCACGGCGAAAAAAACATGACACATGACTCAGTTAACATTTTCTTCAAACTTTTATTGAACCGTTTGCTTTAAATTCTGCATATTGGAACAAATTGTAGCCACCATATTTTTCATCTGTATTTCTTCTATAAACTAGACCCTCCGTGAGGGTACACTGGGTCGCTTGTGTTTGTAGCCGATATAACGCGCGCTCTGATTAGCTAATTGTGACTGAATTGTAGGGCATTATTCTCCCGTAATGCCCACGGGCCGATTACGGGCTTGCAAAAACAAAGCAAAAGGTAATTAAAAAACCATATAATAAACTACTTACTAACCGAGCTACAACAAGTTGCAGAAATAGTGGAGACACTTCACCTTCTTGGGGCGTTATTAATTTCCCTATTATCTCTCACTCTGCAGCCCCCCCCCTTATCAGTGTTGCTAGCAAGACAAAAAAATGTTGGGAACTTAAGCAGTCAACATTGAAAGGGGGAGAGGGAAGAGGAAGTGGGAAAGATTTAAATTCTAGATACGGCGGGAATTGGAAGCAGGAAAAGGTGCTTGAGCTGTACTAGGGAATATTGGCCCTGGGTCGTTTTTGTACGGACCTCGCACGACCTCGGGCCAGTTAGGGGGAAAAAATACATCATTTTAAAGCTACGAAAATAAGCTTTCCAACAGCATATAACTTATTTACAGACAACTGAAACATTTTATAAAAGCGAAAGTTGAACGAAAAAATTTAAGAAAAATAACAGTAAAATATGTTTTCCAGACGAAATTTGGTAATTTTAGCGTTGATTACGAATTTTTGGATGCAAAACTAAAATTTTCTGCAATTTTTCTGCTTTCTTGGACATAAATTCGACCGAAAACTGATGAGGCACGAATATTTTTAGATTTTTAGTAATAATCGGATTAGCGATCAATGCGTAATGCGATAAAAGTGTCAAATTTGCCGACCCGTTGCTTACGGCAACGGAAGCGATCGCATTACGAATAATTAACCTCTGTTTGCCAAAAACCACCCAAATAACCGATTTTTTGACGGAAAAGTCATCCCAGAGGATAAAACTATTCACTGAAAATGTAATAAAGGTAAATATATTCGAGCGAAAGCGAAAACAAGCGAATATTTTGAGGGAAAACACAATTATGTGAGATCAAAGGAACATGTGGTGAAGACACGCAATTGCATCGCTACGAAAATGTTACCTTTTCAGCGATTTTAACGCTTGAAATCCCATCCAATCCACCTGGTCTAGTCTTTGAATTCACTATTATCGCTGCCCTACGAATCTTCAGTGTTCTACATAACAGCACACTTGGTAAAAGACGGCTCGACGGTCGACAGATTGTTGTCGAAGTCCATTACTCGTCGCTTTTAAGATTCCACCGCCTGTCTTGTTCAGTATCCAATTGATTTGCCATTATTGAGCTTCATAAGGGTATACTTTGTTCAAAGATCCACTAAAACGCCATTCGCGTTACATGACTTTCGACGCCATTGCCGGTTAAGTTAATCGTTCTACTGTGTCCACCAGAGAAATCTACGCATTTCCCACTACCCTCTCGATCCTAAGAAAATACGCGCAGAAGGCTCTATGCACAAAGAAACCACTTCGCAGGGGAGTGACAGGCACGACTTTTACCTACACGGAAAATAAAACGAAGAAATCTACCCATTTTCCGACTGGGATTGCCATACAGTTTAGAGCAAATTTGAGTGTTAAGCAAACCGCCTTCATTCCTGGTAATTTTCCCAACTAGACTTTGGGAGGGGGTGGGGGTTGACAATTACTGTAAAAGGAAAAATAATTTATGAGAAGAATGATCTCAGTTTTCATTGAGTGCAATATCTGGTTGAATTGTGTGACTAGGAAAACTGCTACACCCAAAATTACAAAAAGCGTGCACTACATGTACATGCATAGGTTTTTTGACAGTCTTATTGCAGCATTCCACCTTACTTTTTATTGCACATAGCTAATACACCTCTAGGATGGATGGTTGAGGCTGTACTGACAGTGTCCATCTTGAAGAAGTCTAGTGTCACTTCTCCTTGCAGTCTCTGTTAAATCCACTTACATTATGCTGGTTTTACTCTGGCCACCATCAATTCGCAAATGGTGTAAATTGTCAATAGGAGCCATTACAGCATTAACCGCCTAATCCAAGGCAACAGACTGTTTTCTTTGTAATAAGCACACTGCTCCAAAAGGGATCTTCTCAACACAAAGGACAGCAAAGGAGTCATGATGTTTCTCATTACTTCACTTTTCTTCTATAAATGATTTGGAAATTGCAATGACCCTTTGTTGACTTTATTTCGATGGCTTTTCTTCTGTCGGCTTAAATCCCTCTGTGTTTAGTTTCCTTTTGTATTCATCATAAACTCTTTTCTTTGCAAAGTAATTGACCTAAAATAAAATGTATGCAGGTGACATGGCCACTTTTTTACTAGACATAATTATTAAAGCCAATGATCAGAATTCAAAAAGTTCCTCAGTGGGTGCTTGAAACAAAAAACCATTGAGAAGAACTTATATTAAAAACACATTTACAACACGGTCAATGCAAGCACGTGTACGTAAGTGTTTAAATTAAGCTATAGTCTATGCATGCTCAAATGGATCTATTTATAATTTACATGTATAATTATTATTATTGCGTATACAGATTTTACTCAACAACGGGGACACTCTTCTGTCTGTGCCCATCAATTACTTTATGCGATCAAGTTGATGCTGGACAATTTTAAACCTGTAACACTTACAAGTGACACCCATTACAATTATTATTGTTACTGGTTGCGGGTTCAATTGAGAATCCCATCCAGCCTAAAACCCAATAAATGAAAGGTTTGGATCAATCTTGTGACAGAATCCAGGAAGAAGGATACACTTTGCTCTTTAAACGAAATCTCACTTATACCACAGTTTTCAAAATTCAATCTAAAAAAAGAAGAATCCTGTAAATAGCTAAAACTATGACAAAAATATAATGAATCAAACTTAAGAGATGAAAAACATTCTTCCATTACAGTAAATAGGTTCTCTTACTTAAACAAAAAGGAGAAATAAGGGTGAAATTGTTCATTCAGGACCTGTGTAGATCAGTCATGTGATGAATGCATGTGCTAGAAAAGTAGACTGCACACCAAGGTACTGTACATGACATTGCACCTAGTTACAATACAGGCATCAATAATTTTGTGACCAAAATTTACTGAAGAAACAAATTCCCCATCTAATGCTATGGCACTAAACATGGAGGAAGAGATACACTCCTTGCTTCCATCTCTACCACGAGAAACTCGTTTTATATTGTTTTATTTTGTTTGGTTCACTTTATTTGGTTGTTTTATCCCCTAAATTTGTTGTCTAAGTAAGGCAAGTAAGAATAAATAAACCGGGAGCGCCGCTTTTAGGCTTGGCTAAATGTATACATTATTGCTACATCAAGTATTGGTTCAATAATTATATATAATTATAATATATAGCAATGTGCTGTTAATTTTGTACGCAACTGTGTAAAGTTTTACCAGTAAATACAAACTCACGGCAGAATTTGCTGTGAAATTTAATTTCCTACATTTACATTTTCCTGTGGTACTAAAAATTAATACAATCTGACCTGCAACATTAGCCACCAAGCTATGTACATGTAGCTTTGTTCAGCTGGTAAAGCCATAGTTTACATGTTTCCATTTAGCAGTGTACTGCAGGCTCAGTCACTCACTCGTTTAGCCACCTAGTTGCGAAGTTAACCCTTCCACCACAAAACCGGCTATATTTAGACGATTTTACTTGTCAATGGGAAACCCCCAGGTGTCAATGGGTTAATCACTCACTGAAAAACATGCATGCAACGTTTTCGGACAGCAACCCGAACTGAACCTCTTGTATCCCAGGATAGTCAAGGGGAGCAAGGAAGCATTGCTTCAAGTTGCTGGGTATTCTCTTATATCTTGCAAGTACATCACCTATTGGTACTGTAGTAATTTTTATTTATATACTGACCAAACCCCAGTTGTTGAAAGGCCAGGTAACTTTATCCCGTGGAAAAGTCAAATGCAGGGAATAAACAACAGGGTAACCTGAAAACACTGAGCCCCCTATGGAACGGGTCCAGGGACTGCCTTATGGACCAGTCCACGGACTATCCCTACACCCCCCCTCTATGGACCACCCCAACACAACACAGAAATAAAAATAAATAAAGTAAAAGAAATAACAACTAAAGATTTGACTTACTGGTTACCTGGATAGACCTCTCGTGTCGGGGAAATCAGTCTCGGACTCCGGTACAAGGTATGTAAATCACATATTGAAACACTTCAAATTTTCGGGAGAATGACACGAGTGGTCTATCCAGACAACCGGTAAGTCAAATATTTAGTTGCTATTTACTTTACTTTATTTATTTTTATTTCTATGTTGTTTTGGAGTGGTCCGTAGGGGTAGTGCGTGGACCAGTCCACAAGGTGGTCTGTGGACCCCATAGAGGGTACGGGCTCAGTGTTCTTGGGTCACCCTAAACAACATACATAAAGCTATGAAGGGTTTATATACATGCCTTTACTTACATGTGCTGAGAGTGTGCATATTATGATTCTACGGTCATGTGAGGAAATTCATGTGCTGAAATTTTGCACAAGTGCAAACTGTTGGGCAGTGACGTATCCACCAGACAAGTTATCCCCACTTATAATAATAATAATAATAATAATAATAATAATAATAATAATAATAATAATAATAATAATAATAATAACTTTATTTAACCAGGGAATCCTTATCACTAAAAAGTGGTCCTCTAAAGAGCCGTGCGCATTAACAGTAACAAAGCTAACACCTTTTTAGCTTGTACATTTTGTTTTCCCATTTCAGACCACGTGATGTTACTTTAGGGAACAGTTCTTTCAACTGTCGTCTTATGCACATGCACATGTGTTATGAAAAAACAAAAGCAACATTCCCTTGAGAACATGCATCACGTTATCAGGAAAGTCTAATACGTGTGAAATTCTTCTTACCCACACTGCGGGACAAACACTATCGTAAAGTTCCTTTTCCTTGATGCACGCAGATTCATTATCATTGTTAGAAGAAAGGCAAGCAAAATAATTGTCTCGGGCTACGTGGCATCTTCTTCTTTCTTCTCCTGTTGGAGCCGGCATCACTGAGGAGAGGAGGGAGGAGGAGGGAGGAACGGGCAAACACTTAGTAACCTTCCCTTTTCAATAGAGCGCAGTGCTTGATGGGATCGTAATGGCCGTTAAATTGCCCGCTAAATACGAAACCGACGGATTGATGTTCGTTTTCGGAAACATGACATATAAAAATTGCAACTATCAACCGTTGTTTGAGTAAAAGGAGACAGAACAACGTTCTGGTGTTTTCACTTCCCAGAGACAAATTTCAACCTGTTTATTGCAACATGAATTCTAGCATGAGAACAGCTGAACAGCTGGATCCCACCGTTTTAAGCTCCAGACATGTATTCCGTGGAATAGAGTACGTTGTTACGCTTATGGTTGATAACGACAAAGAAGTATTTAGCCTTGAAATCGAAGACAGGCTTACTTCTGATCAATGGAGAGGACAATTTGACGCTAGATGTAAGTTGACTATAAACTTGTTTTGAAAGTGTACATGATGCAGCCCATTGCTGCCACTCATTAATGCTACCAAATTAAAATGCCAAATGACTGTTCGTAGAAATACATTCTAGGTTAAGAGAACGAGGTCGTATGTTATTCTATGGAGTGACGTTTGTGTCAAAAATACTTATTGTCATACAATGTATATAAAACTTTTTGCTCTTTAAATAAAACATCTTAATAGCTTATACATAAAACTTGCTACAAAATATAAAACTTGTCACGCCATATATAAAACTTGTTGCAGTAAAACTTGTCACGCAATATGCCTATTGGCTATTGGAACCCAGTGCCGTGCCAAAGGGCGAGAATGAGGTGATTCATGAACTTGAGTTTCCAGGATTATAAACTCTTATAAAGTTGTGTGAAACGCTTTGACAAATAACTCAGAAACGCTGTAGTGCACAGACCTGAGAACTGGTGACGTGATAAATTTTTGAAATTATTTGTCTCCTACAGCATTCTAAGTTTTGGGCTTATTTCATGGAATGGTTTTGATTTTATTTTTTTGTTGCGTGACAGTGAAAACGATCTATAGTTAAGGGGCTGTTGACATGTTCATTTTGTCCCTGCTTAACATCAACTGGATGTCTAGGGGGGGAGGGGGTAAGGCTGTGGACGTTAGTGTGGTGCACTTTTTAACAGTAGCAAACTGACACATTCTTTGATCGTGTGTCACAAAATTCAAGAGAAAGAAGGACTAGTTTAATAAGAAAAGAATGTTTACTCTGTCCTTAGCCACCATAAATTCTACATTTTACATTGTGAACTTTTTACTGTATCCTAATAGGCCTCGCCATTTTTCTTTGGCTGATTGAACAACACTTTCCTTTGCAAGATATGTGCAATAAACTTTTCATACTTAGATATAGGGTCTCTGTAGATCAGATATCCTGCGTGTTTAGTTTTTTTCACACTCCTTCAGAACAAGGTTTACAATTAGTTGTTTTGACATCTCGCCTAACAAGGAAGGAAGCTTGCGGCATCAGAGTAGCGAAAGAATAACGCATACATGGCGGGGAAAATAAATAAATAAATATGCATTTATATAGCGCCACCTTCCATTAATTGTCCATGGCGCTTTACAATACTCTAAAACCCTAAACATTAAAATCCTTTTAAAGAATCAAATGCGCAATATAATGTTTCAAAGAAAAAGTAAAAAAGTACAAATCAATTGCATGCTTAAAAAGACAAAATCTTAAGGTTAGCCCTCAAAACTGCCTCTTACATGATGAAAACCTGATCTGAAGTGGTAGTTTATTCCAGAGCCTTGGTGCCGCTATGCAAAAAGCCCTTTCACCATACTTTTTAAGATTTGCTCTTATGGATTGCAAATGGATTGCCAATATGGACCATAGGCTTGATGTGTTTATAACAACATGGGGGCTAGCCATTCTGGCTTTTCCTTTGAATAATGCATTTAGAAGGAGATACAAATACGTGTAGAATCAACAGGAAAATGCAGTTGTTCAGGTACAGTATAGGAAAAACCAGAGTTTTATGTATGAAAGCTCTCGCCACGTTCTTAAAGCAGTCAATTGTATGGATACCGGTTGTTGACCTCTCCCTGTAGTAAAGTGCATGTAAATATGCCCAGTCAGCTGTAGCGACTGGGGCCAGACAGGGACTTCTAGGGCAGGAAAATTTTAAGTGGACGTTAAGGAGGGGAGGGGGGGGGGGGGGTCTGATGTAAAAGTGAATATGTCGATGGTCCCTAAACCCGACAACTTCATCTCTCTTATAGTTAATACTCCAGAGGTGGTTTGACATGGTCTGAAAAGAGCTTGAAGTGTGGTGGATTGCAGAGGAGATCTCAGGGGTTATCCAGGGCAGCTGGCATGGTCTCCGCAGATATACTTCTTTTTGTGTGGCATCTGCTGGTCCACTACATTGATGAACAGCTAGTACCAGTGTTCACAAATATACAATGTATATGCAGTATACCAGGGGATTTCACCAAGATCAGCTAGGAAACAATCAGTGTCGAAGCCCTTCATACTACAATATTAATGAGTGAAGGCTGAGGTCTAGCGATCTTCTGCTTCGGATCCATATAGCTTAGATCAAATCATGATCACTGAGACCCAGCTTCATTGTTCTGCATGTACTTGTAGCAAATTGTTCTGGGTTAATGGCAATAAGGACATCAGAGATGCAGAGTTGTTGAAATGTCGACTTTGCGTAAAACTGCCGATGGTGATTGCCTCACTTTGCTTTAACAATCGAGACAGTGACTCATTTATGTCCTTTTGATTACCTCTTTGCCTTTCCACTTTGTTTTGGTCTCTAAGACCATCAGCAAGACTTGATAGTCTCTCAACGAGGTCTCTGTGAGAGCCCATCTTGCTAATCCTGGAAACTCAAGTTCATCAACCTGTTCTCGCCCTTCGGCATGGTACTGGTTCCAATAGGCATAATTATTGCATGACAAGTTACATTTTATGCTTGGCGTGACAAGTTTTATTGCAACAAGTTTTACATATGGCATGACAAGTTTCATATTTTCAAACAAGTTTTTTATATGGCGTGACAAGTTAAATATATTTTCAAACATTTTTTGTATTCGGCGTGACAAGTTTTATGTATAAGCTAAGATATTTTATTTAAAAAGAGCACTAAGTTTTATATATTTAATGATAAGTTAAATTACGTGTATGTATGACAAGAAGTATTTTTGATACAAACGGCATTCCATATTATTCACTTTCTAAATAAATTTGAGTAATGTATTGGTTTGAAACTTACATTGTAGCTCATTGCTCTGAAAAATAGTGAAAACAAATTAGATTAAAGAAACTAATTAATAAAGAGTTGTTACATATCATATATACTTTTTATAACTAAGGACCTGGTGTTAGTGTGGTGTTAAAGTTGTCAATACAAAATGCAGACTGGGTACAAAATGCAAAAAAGGCTCAAACGCCAAAATTCAGACTGCAAACTTGATACAAAAAGCAGAAGAAAAACAACAGTGCTTGGATGTGCCCTTGTGTCAGATTTTTGTTGCCTTCCAGAGAAAATGCAGGCCGAGACTAAAATGGTTGCCCAGTCTTTAAGTCGATGTGTACAGTTGTAGGTCGGAGTGGGAATACAGATTTGACTTTCAACCCATAAATGTGACAAAAAATCACAAGAAAACTCTGCAATGGTCAGTCAAAAAACCTTGTTTATTTTTGTATCTTAAAGGACCACCTTCAACTGACAGGCTTTTCAACCGTTTGGTTTTGTTATGGAAATTTGTATTGCTTATCACAGCGATCTGATTGGATGAATTTCAGCTTTGGCTGGATTTTCGTATATGAAAATTGTTCCACGGCATGCAAAGCCTGTTTATTGCCACAGGAAAAATACACTGTGTAATGCAGATGTAGAAAACATAAACTGTTTTGGTCTTGAGTATCATTGTATCCTACAGTACTGGCCAGTCACAGTTGAAATAGAAACACTGCAAGGTTCATTTTAATAACCAGGTCAACCCTCTCACTTAATTTGAAAACTAATAATTTGTACTGAGAAACTGGCCTAGAATGTTTAGTTTGTCACATATTACTGATTGTGTGTTAATCAGTATTTGTATTGTATTATTTTCAGTCTGCATTTTGTACTGACCTATTTTCTGAGCTGTCTGTCTGTTGTATGTACATGTAACGTTGCTGCATGTTGTGTTTTCAGATATTGAGGACTTGACACACAAAACTGGGAATTTCAAACAGTTTACAGTTTTCGTTAATATGCTTGAAAGTGCCTTGTCAAAAGTAAGTTACAGTTAATTTCCTGATATTGTAAACTCTGAATGGAGTGATTTGTGGGATTGTGCATGTTAGCTCAAGTTACATTTATCAGAAGTGATATAAGAACAATGTACATGTGGTAATTAGACATTAGGGGTTCTGGCACATCCCCTGGGCATTACATGTAGGAGGTTGGCTCACCTCGTAGGATGCCCAGTCGGCTCCCTGCAGGTTTTTGGCACACCCTCAAGCAGTAGGTGTCCACTTGGCATACCCCGGAGGAAGCCCTACAGGCTGCGATACTGCCCTACTGACACAAAGTGTCTACACAGTGTAAGAACAATACAGGGCTTCTGATATCTTGCGCAAAGAAAAATTAAATTTTCGCGGGATTTTCAGAGACAAATTCGCAGAAAAAACAGGAGATTGCGTGGGAATTTTCGGCGCAAATTTCATTGGAAAGCAATCAGTTTTGTGCTGATTTGTTGAATGTTGTTAATGAAAAAAGATGTGACGCAATTTTGCCAAATTTTTTTGCAAAATAATGAGCATAAGCCTATGCAATAACAACAGCAAAAGAAAGCTCTTTTATTTTGCAGGGTTTAATTTTTTCAGATTTTGCGGATGGTTCTTGATCCACAAAAATAAGTTCCAGCTGGAAAAAACATTCCCAAAAAAAAAATTTATTCCCATTAATTAAAACAATATAATTAAAAATGGCTCTTAATCCAGTTGTGTTACTGTATATCAAAAAAAGAAACTCCTGTGCAGAATTGTTGATGGTAACAAAAATATGTTTAAATATAATTTTTAAAATGCTGTTAATTGATTTTTTGAATTTACTCAATTTACAGCGCTTTAAAAATTATTTTTTAAACATATTTTTGGGTAGATACAACATTGGCACTTGCAACAGACCAACCATGCTATATCGGTAGCTCTAGAAGCACTTGTGTGGTTGCTTGCACAACAGATGTAATTTATTTTGAGTGACTGAGTTTAAGTTTATTGTATTTTTGCATTTTATCAACCTGAGCCGCTTAAAAGTCGGCTTTTACAGCTTTAGTTGAAATGTTGGTTCTAACTGGAAATACTTGTTGTGCCGACCGGCTTGTCATGGATTGAAATATCTGAGAAGTAGACTGTTAATGTTGTTTTACCTTAAGTTGATGTCTTGCTGCTTGAAAGCAAAACCTCAAAAATTAGTTCCCAGCAGAAATTTCAGTCAATTTGAGCAGCAAAAGTTGCTCCTGCAAACCTCAAAAAATATCCACTCTGCAAAGTAAAAGTCCCACAAAAATTTCATGCTACACGGTACTCATGCATAAGCACCAGCTACTTGAACGTTTTTGCCGGCTGCAAATTGGCAGAGATAAGCGGTTACAAAAACGCTTTAAGACAAAAAAATAAATAAATAAATAACTAAAAGGAAAAAGAAAATAGGTTAAAAGTATCCTTTTGTTTCATTCATAAGTTCAATGCATTTTACATTGTGCAATTTACAACAGAACTTTTCACTTGATACGTTCTCGTGTGCTGCATGATTTGCAGATGAGCAGATAGGTTTCTTTGAAACTAAATTTACATAATTAGGTCTTTGTTTATGGACTTTGTTCTTCTTGATAAACCTTTTAAGATAGCGGTATCAATTTGCGATTGAACTTATCAGATTTTGTCGCAACACAAACACGGTAATTGAGTCCGAAGTGATGTCCATTTCCAAATATTAAACAAAAAGAAAATTGTCCAAAAAAAAATTCTGCCCCAGTTTATTTCAAAACCTTTGGTATTTAATGCCTGCCGTCGACATGCAGTTTGGTATTACAGTATAATTTTTTGAGGATGTGTGACTTTATCAGTTTTGATCGTGATGCAACATGTTGCAACCAAAAGTGTCAGAACGAACCAATGTTTCTGTCTGGTCCTAATTGATGGTTGCACAATCAACACGTGGTTTTGGACACTGTACTTGCATAAATCTGAAAGGAAATGGCTAAATGACAGTCTTCTTAGAGCACTTTTATAGCAAAAGAGCAAGAAATGAAGGTAAGTTAGTTAATTTCGTTAAAATTTTTGTTATGCAAAAGTAAAGTTGGCTTTTAACTGCAAGACGTCAGTGTTTTTACATTTTACATGACATGAACATTTTTATCGCAGAGGGAATTCGAGTATCAAAACCCAGACGATGTTAGCTCTGGTGATGCTCAAAATTAATTCTTCATAATCAATCTCAACAGCAGACAGGTATGGTGTGTTTGCCAAAATAGCGGAAGCCACAATTTTACATGTCTGATTTTTAGGTTTTTTTTTATTTTGACCTCATTTTTAGAATCTTGTCGGTCTGAAGTGAATGTGACAATTCATGGTGATATATATAAAGAACAATTTTGTTCATACTGAAGAACAGCCCAACAAATCATCAGATTAGCACGAAAATATGCTAAAAATGATTAACTTGGTCCAACCTAATTAAAATTTACTTGCGTTAACACTTCAGACTCTGCAACTTGGACTTCCGATAAAGTAACCACAACTATCAAGGAAATGTGGCCTGAAAGGAATGAAGTTCAAACAATGACTCTTCAAAATATATTTGCCACTGCCCTGAGCAAAGGAGAGCAGCACCTGTTTGGAACTATGCCATCTGGGCGAGTGACCTTAAAATCACACTGGCCCAGATCAGTTTTCAATTGCCCTGTCTCCTCCATTAAAAAAACTGTCCCCTTCCCTCTCCTATGAATAATAAAATACACAACCATTTATGTTTGATTCCCTCTGTCGCAAAGACGTGGGCTGCACTTTTCTTGTGATAAGAAATTGGTTCTGTTTCGTAGCTTGTACACCTGCCAATAAATTTACTCAAGATCAGAACCTTCTGCATTTCTGACCCCTTTCTATTCTCAGTGCATCACAGACAAGTCACCATTGAGCTTGTTCGTGTCTTTTTCGTATTCCATTAGAGGGGTGGTATTCCTGTCACCAGCAGTACTATTGTTATCACAATGTACTTTTTATACAGGAAGATATCTCCACATTTGGAGATGACCACTTTTAAAACTCAGTGAATGTGCACAACTTGGAGCAAAGTATCGGTAAAAGGGGTGGGAAATGTGCATTTTCCAGCGTTTCCTGGCGCCTTGCATGAGTCAGCATATTTTATGACCAGAGGTATTACTTTGTACATCTATCATGTAACAATCAACCAAAATGGGAGTCCTTTTTGTCTGTTTGCGATCCAAATTTGTTGGAGATTTCAGACGCAGAAAGTAAAAAGTTACAGTTATTTTGAAAAATATATTTTGTATACAAAAATCGTACTCACCAAACTAGGCAAGTGATCCTTGATTAGTACTCGGCAACACAATTCTGAAAGTCACCTGGGTGAACGTGCGAGCATTAATTTTCAACCCTGGCAGCAAGGCCAGTGCACCACCTCAGCTGGCCCAATTAGAAAGATGTGGGATGTAGGCAGTCAGGTTCCCAAAATAGGCAGTTGGTGAGCTCAGTGCAAGCAGGTACACTTATTTTTTCGTTGGGGCAACCACAGTTTTGGCTACCTTTGGGTACACACAGGACAGCCTGCGGCAACACTCGCCTACGCCGTAACAGAGGGTTTTTCTAGTCCATGCATGCTAGAGACAAAGGAGGAGAGGACAAGCGGGCCAGTAGGGCGTGTGAGTCTTTGTTTGTGCCAACTGCCAGTACAAATGCCATCAATTGCAAAGAGGGTTGCAAAAAAGAGTGCTGCGAGCTGCAATGGCCACACAATCGCCGACTTTGCCGCGTTTGCAGCAGAAACAACCAGATCGGTTTTTTCCAAAAAGGAGAGAATCAATTTTTCAAGGGCTCCAAGGATCCCACGTTCTTGAAGTGGCTCTCCTGGGCTTTGAGAAGATAGTCCAGTTTTTTGTGCAAACTTTGGACCAAGGAAACAGGCTTGTACAACCTCGTTGTGCCAATTCCAAGCTGCTTTCGAAGAAAGAGGGCAGACTCCTTTATCCGCAAAGCGCCAATCTCTTCGATTTCTTGCTTGGACAACTCTCACTTTTGCAGCATTTTGTGCTTTCTTGGTACATACTACCATTCAACCGGATAGTTTGGTGGTGCACTTGCCAACAACCTTGTGAAGCAACACTTGCCCAGTACTTGCTAGTATTTTTTTGTTGTGTAGGTAGCTTGCGGGTCGACAGAAGGCAGAGGCACTGGTGCGGGGGCTTGCGATGGAGACCAAGTCCCAATTGGAGAAAGAGCAAGATGTGGGTTACTATAGCCCTTGCCCCAACTCTGTCATGGCCAGAAAGGGAAAAGACACATGCCAGTGGCTGTTCTTGGCAAAACAGCTTTGCAGAAGGAGTTGCTTCCAAAAGTATTGCAAGGACCATCTTCGTTTGTGTCATTGTGGAGAGACTCTTTCTTGCCAAAACTACTGTGTGGGCATCAAAACAAAACTTGCCCTTTGCAGCGCAGGAAACCATCAAATGGAGAGGTCGCAGGAAAGACAGTTCCACTCCTTGCATGCATATAAATAGGGGATTCTGAGAAGGGTGGGATACAGGCAAAGATGGAATACCATCGCCACCTAGTAGACCTCCACAAGAGCAGTCGCATCTCTGACACCGTGTTGTCCACGGCATTGCTGCTCTGGACAAGTGCCAGCACAAGTACTTGCATGTGGACAAGTACTTTGCTTTGCTTTTCAACATATACCGGAGAAAGAGGGGTCGTGGAGGGAACACAAACCTGTGGATGGAGAAAAGCAAACATGTCGCAGAGCATAGCTGTGGAGGGGCTGTTGAAACAAGGCTATTGGAAGAAAGCTGTGTAGCAAAAGCATTTCTGCAAAAAGAAGTTGGCAAAGGTTTTGGCAAAACTGAAAAATCAAGGACTCTAGAGAGAGCAGGTGCCTCCATTGGTGTTTGGAAGATCGGGGCATAGGCAGGGTTCTGCAGGTGTTTGCGAATGGCGGCTGACTCCAAAGGCTACGTTTCATGGCAAAGGATGTGTGGGAACACAAGATATGGGCAAGATATTTTCTCTGCGTCTGCTGCAATTGAGTTCACCATTTTTTCCACCCAGTTGCAAAAGGTGACATAGTGGGGGCAGGGGAGGGGGGGACCTGGAGGAAGAACTGAAGAAAGTTGTTGGGGTCCTTCCCCAGCCATGCGGCCAGACAGGTTTGGACAAAGGGGGTGGAGGGTTCAGGCCAATCCCCACATTTGGTGTAGATGAGCTCCCAGACCCCATGTAGGAGAAGAGATGGAAGCAGGGTGTCGGCCACCCAAGGGTTTTGAGCCGTAGCAAAAAGTGGGGGTAGGAGGTCCAGCTGTGATGCAAGCGGGAGGAGGGATTTTTTGCATCAGTTTAAATGCTGGAGTCCTTGAGGCTGCTGCGAAGCTGGACTTGAATGCCTCAAAGCCCTTCGTTGCACAACGCCTCAGTTGAGAGGTCGACTGCATAGATGTTCTAGATGCCAGCCAGGTCGCAAAGGAGCAGGTGGAAGTCAGGATTGCTGAAGATGACTGTGTAGCAGAGGCTCATATCCAACGATGAAAACTCCAGGCATCCATACGGGAGGTGACAGCCTGTCATTGGGTGGGCCCACAGGAGCTTGTGTACAATGGTTGCAAAGGTTTTGTCCCCCATCCAGTATGGTATGGAAACGTTGTAGCCATGGCAAGAGGCCAGGCACCAGATTGGCCCCTTGGTCAGTGAGGTTTGTGAGAGAGAGTGGATGCCCACACCAGGGAATGATACCTGGGGCTTGAGGGATAGGAAATGTTGGAGGGAATTCCAGCACGTCCTGGCTTCGGTGTTCGGCAGAGCACAGCAAGCAGTATCTCCAATTTGGGTGGTGTCCGGCAAACAGTTTTTGGACCTCTTAGAGACATTGGGGTAGTTGAGTGCAATCACCAATCTCCAGGGAGGCAGAACAAGACATTCCCGTGGTATCCCACGGCAAAATGCTGTCTCCCCTCCAATGTGCCCAAGTATTGCCACACCAATGTCGCTGCATTGACAGCTGTCTGCCAGATGCTGAAGAGCTTTGCAGGAGTCCCACTCCTGTTAATAATAATAATGGTAAGATAATAATAATAATAATAATAATAACAATAATAATAACAACAATAACAATAACAATGACAATAATAATAATAATTATAGTAATAATAATAATAATAATTGGCAGTGCTAATTACCCTTTACTTGCCGTATTGAGGACTGAATTGCGAAAGGGTGCAGCTTACGATATCGGGCTGAAATCATACGAAGGTGCCTCTGGCTGCCATGTTTGATGTCGGAGCACAGCACCACGGCTAGATTTGTTAACCTGAAATTTGTAAAAATACATCCTACTGCTACTTGTAAATTTTCCTAGTTTGGATTGTAATTATTGTAAAGCACTATTGGGCTAAAGGGAAATAGCGCTATATAAATAAAGCATTCTTCATGTTGTAACAACAGCGGAACTACTGTAAAGGAATGTGCGAGACATAGCAGCCTACAACAACAACGTCAAATGCGCGAAATTTATTTGCCATTTGCGACAGCATAAAGTCTG
>NC_090880.1:11119905-11139905 GCF_036669935.1 Montipora foliosa
TTTTTAACTCATTAGCTCATTAGCTGTCGTCTTCTAGTAAAGTACTTAATAAATGCATTGCACAATGAGGTATCTCTGAAAATTTGAGCCTGATATACAAGATTATGCTTTGAAAACTTGAAATTTTACAAAGAATGTATGAGGTCATTAATAGCGCCTTTGCCACCCAAGAATTTACCAGTTTTTGATGGCAGATATCTGGCCTGTTACCAAAACCAAAAAGGCTTGAAATTAAAGATTTAATGTACTAGTTAATGTAACCGTGTTGGTGTTCCCAAACAAAGAAAGCGTTGCCAAGTTGGTGTCCCCTATTGTTATGCAAACGTTCTATTTTTTCTTGTTTAAAAACATAGCTTTTGATCATGTGATTGATACCCAAGAATTGGCGTTGATTTTAGCGTTGAATTCTTTTCCATGTCTGACCTCATTCCCAACGATCATGCTTCTCTGCAGTGCATGCATTCAGTGGTTTTGGTTCCTAGGGTTTGTCCTTTAGCAACAGCCAGCAGTCTTATCATCATGCTTGCTGCATAGCCGTACTTAGTTGGCATTTTACTGCGTGGTAGTTATGGATCTTGCTACTACTGTAGGGGTGGTTATTAATATTATTGTTATTATTATTATTATTATTATTATTATTATTATCAAGTAGAAAAAACATGCTGTGTACTTGTCTTCAGTTTTAAAAGGGTTAAATGCAATTTAACTTACTAGTTAACGACCCGGAGCAAGTTGCACAGTTTGTCTGGTGTGGCATTAGCATTAGGGTTTATCAGTATTTTCGGGGTGTGCCTGCAGCGTTTTTTTAGTGTGTGTGTGTGTTATTTGCATGCGGGGCTTTTCCAGGGCATCTTCTGGCAGTTTTAGCGGTCAGCAGTTCTTTTGCATATTTTGCGTGTGCCTGCGCATGTCCTCGTGGTTTTGCTTGGCGCTCGGGTGCTTTCAAGTATTTCTTTTCGAGTTTTTTGTGCTTTTTTTAATTGTTGCATAGAGATCGTGTTGGTT
Organism: Montipora foliosa; assembly: GCF_036669935.1. Classification (NCBI taxonomy): domain Eukaryota; kingdom Metazoa; phylum Cnidaria; class Anthozoa; order Scleractinia; family Acroporidae; genus Montipora; species Montipora foliosa. Next base: position 11,120,911 of record NC_090880.1, read on the forward strand.
GGACATCTTTTCCCTCAGACATGTAGTGTTTTTTGTGTCTTCTCCTGGTGTCCTGGGCACGTGCTGTCGCTCATTTTTTTTTGTGATCTACGCGACTCAGTCATGGTTCTTCCATGCTCAACTAACAACAGCTTAGCGGCTGGTTTCGTCTCGACTGCTTGTGCTTCTTCCCCTTCATCATCTGCAGCGTCGGTGGTGGTTACGGCAGGAACATCCTCCTCGCTTTCTGGTGAGATAGCATCGGCCGTGGCGACAGCCCTCAGGAATTCACTTCCCACTGTTATTGCGGCGATTCGGGACAACTCTACTCAAGCGCTGCACCGGCTGTTTCGAGTGTTAGCTCCAGTGCTGCAATGGTCGTGGCTGGGTCTTATGGGGCATCATCAAGTACGTTGAGGTTACTGTCATTTGTTTCTACATTCCCTCCCGTGCCAGCCATCTCTGGCTCCAACTAGGCCTGCCTCGTGGATTCATTCTCTTCTCCGGTTATTTCGGCTCATGCTAGCGTTTCGTCAGGCTTGGGGAGTTCGTTTGTGCCACCATCTCATGAAAAAGCGTTTGTTGTGGGCCCGGGACATGCACCAATCCCTGCCAAATTGGTCTCTAAAATTACCAGTGGTCAGTTTGTGGACCTGGGGGACTTATTGTCGGCCAACCTTTGCGCGGTGGATCAGGAACCGCATACCTTTTCGGACGGCAAGTTGCTGGTTTCTCAAAAACGTCGGTTAGTGGAAATTTCGGATATTCTGACTTGGACGGAGGCTTTCACAATTTATCAGATGGTGATGTGTGCAGCTCATCCTCATCGATGGCCAGACCTCACAAAATACAAACTGTTGATAATCCAAACGGCTTGTCATTCTCCAAATAATTTTCATCTGCGGTCTCCAGCATGCTCTCCCAATCAGCAGTTGGTCGGCTCTTCATATACAACTGCGTCTACTTGTCAAGGCTACAGTTCTCCTACCCCTTACTGCACCTTGTGGAATAATGGGCTTTGCTGTTGGCCATTTGGGGAATGCCGCTTCCGCCATGTCTGCAGCTCATGTGATGGGGATCACCCCAAGATTAGCTGCCCCTTTCGCAACCCCAGTCTTGTCGCCCCTTCCCCTGCCAAAGGGGGGCGTTTTTGAGCGGGAATATTTCCCTGTTACTTCTTGTGTATATAGTGCAAATAGCATTGTTCTTATTTGCTTGACCTACAGCGTGTCATGCCGTGCTCAGTGGCTTCGTTGTGTCTAGGCTCAGCGGGTACACCCAGCGGTCCTGTTCCAGTTCGTTCTTTTTCTCCATTAGCCCCTGTACATTTAGTCTCCCCGTTGCAGTTGTCCCAGTTTCAAGCGGAGTTGCATGACTACCCTGATCAGGCAGCAGCTTCCTACGTTTTTACTGGTCTTAGGGAGGGATTCCACATTGGTTTTGAGGCGTCATCAGTTTCCTTGCGTTCAGCTTCCGCTAACATGCATTCTGCCCTTGTTCACCCGTCAGTCATAGATGCTTACCTCTAGACAGAGGTCTCGTGTGGGAGGGTAGCAGGCCCGTTTACTACCTTGCCTTTCCCAGATTTGCATGTCAGCCGTTTTGGGCTGAAGAACAATTTCAACCTGGTCAATGGTGTTTGATTCTTGATCTCTCATCTCAGGGTCACAGTGTCAATGACGGCATCCCCAAGCCCTTATTTTCAGTTCAGTATGTCACTGTTGATTCTTTTATCAATGGCATGTGGCGAGCACCTACCGCAATGTGGCCATCCACGCGCAGGATCGTTCCCTCTTGGGAACATGGACATGGTTCTTCCCTTTTGACTATGCTCGGCTCCATACATCTTTACCTCCATAGCAGACGTGGTGGAATGGATACTGACTCATAACTATGGGGTTGATTTCCTTCGTCATTACTTGGATGATTTTATGGCATTGGGTCCGCCGGCCTCTTCGGTCTGTCACTACATCTTGCAGGCGTGCATCCAGCTGTGCTCCATCCTCGCCCTCCCTCTTCACCAACGTAAGCTGGAGGGCCCCACTACATGCCTATCCATCCTTGCCATTGAGCTGGACTCAACGACACTACAGGCTGGGCTGCCGGTGGATAAGAGAGATAGGATCATTGCTCTGTTAGATACATGATTGGTCAGCTAAGTGTTTCTGCAAACGTCGCGAGTTGGAGTCCCTTATTGGTCAACTCCACCATGTGTGTAAGATTGCCCCCCAGGGGATGATTAACTTGTTATGTACATTCAGGCGTGACAACTACCCTATTCGGCTAAACCGGGCGTTTCATCTGGACCTGACTTGGTGGCGGGAATTGTTTCAGAGCTGGGATGGTCTTAGTTTCTTGTTGATGCCTGCTTGGGCCCCTCTCCCTGACTTCCAAGTCTCATCAGATGCCGCAGGCTCCCTGGGCTTTGGAGTGATTTTCAACAGCCAATGGTTTTTTGGTGCGTGGTCGGCTTCTTAACAACCTCTATCTGATCAAGAATATGGCAATGGAAGTGTTCCTTTAATAACCTCTGGTGTCTCTTCTCTTGAACCTGGAGATTATGGTTTTCTTGATATTGAAAGAGGAATAAATCTACCTAAATCTGACGATCAATGGATAACGGCCAATGAATGTTTCAAGTCGGTCCTTTTTTTAATCCTCCAATCACGGCTCAAAATCGCGCCTCAAGTATCAAACTTCTAAACTGCACTATTTATGACTATTTCTCTGCTAATTTTGGTCAAGTCGCACAAGCTACTGATGAAAGCCTGATAAAAAAGTACAAAGACAAATCTAAACATGATCTCTCAAAGTCTTAAAACACTCTGCTAATGCAGATGTAGCTGAAATCGAATGCGTATCTCGCCTATTGCATGACAAGCTGCGGAACAACACTTGACAGGTCAACACTGACCAAACCCTTCAATCTCCATGGACGAGTGCTTTGATTGCTTTGCAAGAACTCTATCGTCAGTAAATCCAACTAGAGTCTTGAACCTTCCAGGGTGGATACCAACTTTATCTGATCCTGTAATTCCGTTTAACCTTGAACCTCCAACAAACCAACATATCAAATGTGATAAGAAAAATGAATGCTTCTGGTTCTCCTTGTCCCTTAGGTCAATAATTATCAATCATTTGTTTTAAAAGATGTCCATTTCTTTGAACCCATTTATCTGAAATTATCCCTATAACTTGGTCAACTGGATCCATCCCATGTGAATAGAAGAAAGCCTGCAGAATCCTTATCCCTGCTAACTTTCATCCAATTACTCTACAATCTACATGCCCTTAAAGGTTTGTACCTTGTTCCTTCGTAATGCCATTTTCATCTTCCTTACCGCTAATAGTTATATTGAACGTTAAATTCAAAAAGGTTTTACACCTGGTCTCTCAGGAACTTTTGAGCATACTGCTCAAATGGCTGTCATCATTAACAAAGCTTGTACCAAGCAGCGTTCTTGTGTCATTACTCTCCTAGTCCTCTAAAACCCCTTTGGTGAAGTTCATCACAATTTGATTCAAACCGCTCTTGATTACCAGCGCATTCCTGATCATATCAAACTTCTGGTTAAAAGTGTGTACACTGATTTCAAAACCTCTATAATTACCAATGAATTTTGCATTCCATTTGTATCTATTGGTGATGGCGTACTTCAAAGTGATTGTCTTAGCCCTCTTCTTTTAACTTGTAATTTAACATGTTTCTCCAGCACATTAAATCTGGAAAATATCGTCAATTTGGCTTTTCCTAGTTCCCATTCACTGGTTCCAGTTCGCAGACGCCACCGCTGTCATAAGAGGTCAGGAATCAGAAAATCAGCACCTAATCAACGGCTTTATAACCTTGTGTCAATGGTCTAGTATGATAATCATTGTAGTCTATGCTCCCACTGCAGAAGCAGAAGACATAAACATCGATAATTTCCATAGTTCCCTTGACGAAGTTTATACCTATTGTAAATTGGCCGAGATTACAATAGTGATGGGAGATTGGAACGCCAGGGTAGGATCTGAGGAGCAGGGAAAAAGTGTAGGACCCTTTGGGCTTAGGTGAAAGAAACGAGCAGGGAGACAGACTAGCTGACTGGTGCGTGGAAAACCGCCTTGTTGTAAGCAAACCCATCCCAGAAGGCACTACACATGGAAAAGCCCAGGCAACAGAGCCCGCAATCAGATCGACTTCATCCTGATCAACCAGAGATTTCGAAATGCTGTCAGACATGCCAGAGCATTTCTGGGGGCAGATTGCAAATCAGACCACAACCCTGTCGTCATGAGGTTCAAACTCTCCCTCAAGCAAGTTCCTAAACCAGTCAGGCGGTTTTTACTAAATGCCCTACGATCTGACGAGGTTAAAACGAGGTTCAAGGACTCCGTAATCACAAAGCTGAACGAACAAGAACCACCAAACACCATCGATAAACACTGGGAACAGGTTAAGACGGCCATCAACGAAGCTGACGAATCTCATATACCCAAAGAGGAAAGATGAAACCAAACCTCTCACTGGATGACAGCCAAAATCAAAGATCTCATGGAACAAAGAAGGCTTGTGAAAAACAACGAAGTGCAATACAATCTAGTCGACAAAGAAATCAATAAAAATGCAAAGAAGCAAAGGAGGGATGGCTAGAGGAGAAATGCCAAGAAATCGAAAGACTCAATTTTCACCCGAATTTGAAGGAAATGTTCAAAAAGATACGCGAAATTGCTGGCAAGCGATCGAAGCCAGCCTCAAAATGTATCAAAGACAAGAGTGGAAAAACGCTCTTTGAAGAACAACAAATTGCTGCGAGATGGGAAGAATACATCAAGGAACTGTTCGAGGACGATCAACCATTACAAGAAATCATCTTAGAAACAGCAGAAACAGGGCCACCCATCCTAAGAAGCGAAGTTGAATGGGCAGTAAAACATATGGAACAGGGCAAGTCAGCTGGCCCGGACGAGATATCAACTGAGATGCTCCTAGCTCTAGAAGGTGTCGGAATAGACCTGCTGTTCGATCTCATCACTAAAATCTATGAAACAGGAACGTTTCCAGCCATTACGCTTAAGTCTGTTTTTGTTCCCCTGCCAAAAATCTCAGGAACCCTAGATTGTACAAATCATAGAATGATTAGTTGAATGAGTCATAGCCTGAAAGTCCTTCTCAAGATCATTCTTCAGCGCATAGGGCGTAAGCTTCTGCCAGAGATCTCAGAAGCGCAGTACAGCCTCATGAAGGACAGAGGCACCAGAAACGCGATATTTAACATCCGTATGCTAAGCGAGAGAAGCATTGAACACCAACAGGACATCTACCTCGTCTTCATTGACTACAAAAAGGCTTTCAATAAGGTCAGACATGGAGAACTTCAATTTACTACAAGCAATCCAAGTTGATGATAAAGATCTCCGTATTCTCCACAGCGTTTATGTTCATCAGAAAGCAGCTGTGCGTCTCCCCAAAAGACTAACAAACCGGGTCGAGATCAAACGAGGAGTCCGTCAGGGATGTATTGCATCTCCAGGCTTGTTCAATCTGTACAAGGAGTCAATTTTGCGACCACTTGATGAAGTCCCCGTTGGAATCTCCATAAATGGAGCCATTATAAACAATATCAGATATGCGGATGATATCGTTTTGATAGCAACAACGGAAGAAGGCCTCCAGCAACTTCTCGACGAAATTAACAGCAACGGCGAATCAAAAGGCCTTAGTATCAACCATAAGACATGGCATCTGACAGGATGCAGCGATGCGGATCCGCATAATTCACTGAAATCCGCATCTTCCGCATAATTCCGATATTTTCTGCAAAAAAACAGAAGAAATATCTGATATTAGTGATAAAGCAGCTCCTTAACATCCTAAAAAACATAAAAGCTGAAGAAATTGACTGTTTTGAAACGCTTATTTTCCTGAACATTGAAGAAAACACACCATTTCGTTCGCAAGATGAAAGTTCGTAAGAAAGATCGTAAGCAGTTTCCGCGCATTTTTTCGCCAATGAGCCTGGACACTAGTTTTCATTCCTACAATGCTTTCCATTGGACGAGAAACAGTTACACTTCAGCAAATGACGTAACTAATAAGAAACTAAGGGCGCGTTCAATTGACCGTATTCCGGAATAGGATTACATGGAATACAAGTCAGAAATCCTTCGTTTTTATGGAGATTCACATTAAAAATGTCGAACACTTGCTAAAATGCTATTTTAAACATATCTTTATTATCCTTGTTTCTTCAAAACGCCAGACATACTGTTTTGAATTCATCACTTCACGTATTTTTATTCTGGAATACAGTGAATCAAACGAACTTTAAGCCAATGATCGAGGGAATGGATCGCGCTCCAAAGGTATTACAATTTTGCTCCATTATCTCCAAATTGAAACAAAATTCATGATGAGAAACAAAATAATTTTTAATCGCTTTATTTATTTTACCAAAAGTTTCGGGAAAATCCCAACTGCTAACCCTTTTATTTCAGCGATGAAAGCTGGTCGCAAATTGATGACTCCTCCATGTAATTTAATCACAAAGGGCAAAAATTCAGTCACAAATGCGATTGTATTGGTTGCAATTTCGATTACGGATTTACCGTAAGCATGTAAATACATTGGACGGGCCTAATTATTAGTTTTATAACTTGTTTAAGTTTCCGCATTATCCGGTGTAATTTCCGCATAATCAACGCATGTTTCCGCATAATATGGCCAAAAATTTCCGCATAATCTTTAATTTTTTTCCGCATCCTATCAGAAGCCATGATAAGAAGACCAAGTGCATGGTCATCTTGAAATCTACAACACCCCCGACATGCACTCTGAAGTTAGGAGACATCAAGATTGAACAAGTCGACAACTTCAACTATCTCGGCTCTGTTGTTAGTTCCAACGGTCAATGCAAAAACGAGATACGTTGATGGATCAGCTTAGCTAAGGAGGCCTTCAAGAAAATGAAGCCTATCTTTTGTGACAGAAAGCTTTCAATGCCTATCAAGAACCGTGTCCTTCAAACATTCGTCTGGCCAGTGATTCTCTACGGCTCGGAATCATGGACTCTAAATGCTGAAACCCCGCAAGAACATCGAAGCTGCAGAAATGTGGTTTTACAGGTGCGTGCTCAAGATTTCTTGGGTTGAAAAGGTTACCAATGACGAAGTCCTAAATCGAGTCCAGGAGGAGAGACAGCTCCTTCAAAGGATAGCACATGGCCAGAACAAGTTCCTGGGGCATATCATCTGCAAGGAAGCCATAGAAGATCTCTGCCTCACGGAAAAATCCCCGGGAAGAAAGCTAGAGGAGGACAAAGACTACATTTTCTGAAACAATGGAATTCCAATGCCAGAACCATCATTGACAGAGCGTGCCAACGGAAAGACATAGGCGAGCTTCGTTCAAGTTTAAATGCCATGTAGTTCAGCAAGGCCCGTATTGGGCATGGCACAGCAGAGAGAAAGAGAGAGAGAGAGAGAGAGTATGATAATAAGGGTTGACAAATGTTTTACTTTTGGAATACGAAGACTGTACTAAATCTGTCCAATATTAGCCTTAACTGTTGACAAATGTAGTTCTTGTTCCCTGTGTCGAAATGGGTGAATCATTTTGTTACTTAGGATGCTACTTTTACTTCAACATGTCTAACAGCCAATACATGTCCAAATTGTCCTCTCTTGTAGAAGAATTGATGTGTGACATTAATGAGAAGCCACTGCATCCCAAAAAGAAACATCTGCTGTACAGCTGCTATGTCTTATCTAAACTGTCCTGGCATGTTACTGTAGCTGACATATCAAAAACCTGGATAATAGCAAATCTTAATTCTACAGTGAACAGATATATCCAAAACTGGCTTGATATCCTGACATCTGGTAATCTTTTTCTACAACACAATAATCCTTCAGTTAAATTCACTCAGTGCCAAACAGTCGTCTAGAAGTCACACCAATATTCAGTGTTGTCTTCAAGTCCACCAAGGAAGTTCTTAAAGACTTTCGTTGTAATCAAGAAGACAAACTACAATACCACTTAACATCTTCCACTTTTTTTCAAATGTTATCAAGCACTCATTGTCATCTGTTAACTCTATTTGGTTGTTTGCTGCTCAGTCTCATCTACGCAAGAACATTTACAATTTTACCATTCACTACATGAACAACTCCCTTCCTGAAGTGTACGTATGAATATGACAAGTTGGGGATTATCCCAAAGTCCTGATTGCTCCTTTTTGTCTTAACCCTGAGTCACTCCTCCACATTGTCGCTGGTTGCCAACATTACCTTGATCGCTTCACCTGGAGACACGACTCAATTCTCAACTTCATTGCCAACTCGCTTCAACCTGTAATTAATGATCGCTCTTCACTCTATCCGAGTCCTTCAATTATAACTGGTGACAATTATCGTCCAGATCTTCTTTTCCTAATACAGTCCAAGTGCCTATATATTCTAGAACTAACAGTTGGTTTTGAATCTAACCTTAAAAACAATGCAGTGCACAAAAAAGAAAAATACATTAGCTTGGTCAAAGACATAAGAAGTAATTGCAGATGTGTTAAATTTGTAAACCTTTCCATGAGCTCTCGTGTTGTTTTCTCCAACGAATGCTCTACGCTCTTAGAAATGATGAATGACATTGGCATTGACAGATAGCAACAACACTGTATAATAAAAAAATGATATATCTAGCCATTAGAGCGACACATCTTTTGTCGTAGAAATAAGATTTGGGATAGTCCAGACGCTAATTTTTTTAAAATTTGATTTATGTGTAAATACAGTATACATTCAAGTATATCACTCAATTTCAAGTAGGCAGGTGTTAATTGCCTATATGTAGAGAAATTTACAACTTTATTCAAAGTCAAATAAAGTTTCCATTGTTGTTGTTATTATTATTATTATTATTATTATTATTACTATTTTCATGATCATTACTATTCAACAACAACAACATTATTTATTTAGATGTTACTAATTGTTATTTACAATTTGTCCACCAAAGTATAGCGAAGCTAATCAAGTTGGGTGGAATAGTTGTACAATACGTGTAGTTAGTTAATATATTTACATTGTTTGAAATTACAGGAATGGTGCAGTGGTGAGAGCACTCGCCTCCCTCCAATGTGGCCCGGGTTCGATTCTCAGACTCGGCATCATATGTGGGTTGAGTTTGTTGGTTGTGTACTGTGCACCGAGAGGTTTTCTCCGGCTACTCTGGTTTCCCCTCTCCTCAAAAACTGACGTTTGACTTGATTTACTTTCATTGTTCATTTCGTGTCCCCAATTAGCGCTCCAGCGCTAAAACGACTAGACACTTAAATAAAGTTCCTTTCGTACAAAGTTTAGCTGAATTGAGAGTTTAGAGCTTTGAGTATAAAAGTTGTTTGAAGCAGATGATCGAGTATTATAAGTCCAGAATGGATACTGGAAATATCTTGATGCTGTTCTGGAATCCTACTGTGATGTAGGTGGTTCCATCCAGGGAGGGGTTAGGTTGCTGGGCAACATCCACGATGTGCTAGGGCACCTGACCTCCAATTGCAACGAGTGTTTTTAGACTAAAGTTCTTTTACCTTATAAAGTCAAGTTGAAAAAAAGCATGATGCCTTCTGTTATGTTAATGAAACAAAAATGTAAACAATGAATTCAGCAATTCCCTTGTAGTAGGTCTTAAAGATGGTATTTTGCCTATAAATTCACACTAGATAGAAGTCCATCAGCAATGATTATCTTTAGACCAAAATAGCTAGACCTTTAAAATTACTATTGGCAGTGAATAATTAGGCATTTCATGTCATGGTTTCCACATGAACATTATGCATAAAAAAGAACAGCTGCTGTCAGGGTTCCAAGCTCAAATTTAACTGTAGGTCGCTAGGCAAAATTTTGCTTGAGAATCTGCCAAAAAGCCCGTTTTTCTTTGTTGTGACAATATGAGATAAATCACATGAGGAGAAACCACTAACTAAACAGGCAAACCAGAAAAGTTACAAAAAAGGGTCATTGTAAAATCGCGTTATACTATATGCATGCGTGAGATGGATGATATTTTAAAGAGTTGTACTGGTCTTCAAAAGAAAGAAGCAACTACAAAGAAAGCTACTTCTGAAAACCATGTGGACAGAATATGTCCTGAAGGGATGCAAACAGGCAAAACACACTGTCAGGTGGCTAGATTTCGGAGATAAAGTCGCCAATTTGACGACCTTCCTCAAACTTTTAGTCAACACAATTATCCTATACTTGCCATGGTGACCAAAATGTCACAGCTTGGAGTATGGGCCTTGTTCTACTAATGAGAATCCCTTCCTTACAGGATACACTATCCTCTTCCTTTGCCTTATGTGGGGAAACCAGATCCAGTACAACTGCAAGAGACCATTAGGAAACTAAGGCAAGAAAATCAACTTCTCAAAGAACAGGTACTAAGCTACATCCGAACATGAACTTTGTGCATTTACAGCATGACACTTAAACAGACAAACAGCACGTATAAAAATCAAAATGTATAGATTAATGTACATGTAGCTTCACACAGATTTAAAATAAGACTGACAACTTCATTTTTAATCATAACTTTACAATGTTATGTTATCAACTGTATGTCTTCTGATGGTTCAGCTGTCTTGTTAAAAGTTTGAAGTACATCATATCTGTAAATGGCTAATTTTAGTAGTCACTTCACTTCTTATCCTTTTTTTAATCGTCCGCTATGTGACATTGCTACATGTACTTGTGTTTTCTGGCATCCTTGTTGCCACTGAGCTGCCTGGGTCCTTCTAGTCACCAAACGACTGGCACAAGGTTCAGGTGCAGGCTTAGAGGGACAGGTGGCGCTGGAGAAAACAATGGTTTGCAGACTGGCCATTCAGTGGTCAAGCACTGTGTTCAGTGCACAATAATAATCTCACATCGCCGGCCAAAAAATGTTTTTTGCTTTTTCAGAAATATGTCATTCGATGGCAACTTCCTTGTCCAAACACTATCTTTTCCAAACAGAAAGTGCTTTTTACACTCTGTTTATATGACAGTGTATGAAAAAATTGCAAGATACAGTACTTGAAGCTTATTAGTTATCATAATCTTTTATAGATACCGGTACTTGTTCACTGTTTCCAGCCCTTGATTAAGTTTTGCATACACTATCCTTGAAGAGTCTATCCTCCAACCAAATCTAAAGGAGGAGGTATCTGTACTTTTTTCAATTGTTTTATACACGTGCCAAAATGTTGCTTTTCTAGGGTCAATTTTGCCATGCAAGGCATATAGTTAAATATGTGCAGTCCAAGTCAGTGATTGACTTGATTTCAGCAATCAGTCAAATTTCCAGGGTTTTGCACTCCAGGAATTCCTGGAAAACTCCTGGATTTTTGAAAATTTCTTCCAGGGTCCTGGGAAACTCATTGAAAGTCAATTTCGGCATCAACTCTTGAAAAACTCCTTGAATTTATCTATGAACATTAGGTGTAGTATTTGAAAAAATCAGTTTTTAAATCGTTATTGATGATGAATTAGGCATTAAGAAAAAACGAATGTGAAAGCTATGAAAAAGCTTCTTTACATACACTTTGACTTTGTAAGTAACTTGTTCTAAAGGAAAATTTATATGAAATTTCCAAGTTTGGGTTCTTAGATTTCTTTTGTTTATACCCTGGAAAGCTCCTAGAAAACTCATGGGATTTTATAATCTCCTGGTAGTACGAACCCTGAATTTGGAAAAACAACCCTCATACAATTCAAGCAATGAAGTGAAAGCTGGAGCGATCATCTCAGTTAATTGAGCAGTTGCAAAGAAGCCTGAAAAATCCAGGCATGAAGGGGATTGCAACCCATGACTGTGTGATTGGGCTGCACTTGCTCTACCAACTGAGCCATCAAGCCTATTGCGAGGTGGTCAGTTCAGTTAAAGTTCAAGTTTATCTCATACAAGGTGAATGAAATGACGTTGTAGAATGTGTGAAGTTTCATATAATTAATGTGATTTTCAGGATAACGTGTAATGAAAGTTGGAAGGAGTGGAATTGATTACTCAGTTGTTGGACTACATAAGTTGCTCAACTAACTGCAATGATCTTTGAGACTTTCATTCTATTCCACAGTTCAAATATTATGAAAAACTTTGTATATTCTAAAAAGTCAATTCAAGCAATTCATCTTGTATTATGATGCTAAGAAAAAGAACAGAACTTTTTTAGTGTCAAATTTATTAAAGTATTGTGTTTGTTTTATTGTTGTTGTATAGTTACATTAAAAAGAACAAGGAAAAAAATTCAATTAATTTCACATTGTTAAAGAAGCCCGAAAAGTTAAGAGGCTTTTTAAGGCGATTTAAAGCCAATTCCTCCACGTGGCTGTACCAGTGGAGTTAATTTTTGGCTTTATTTACAGCTGATTAAAGGTTCAAGATCAGTAGGACTGTCTCATCTTCAAAAGGAGTAAGAATATTTTAGCTGCATACACATTTGGTTCACTTGAATTAATTTTTGTTATTACCTTTCTTTTATTAAAGACTACCACCATGCACCGGTGGCTCAGTTAATTGAGCACCAGGCTGCCATGCCGGAGGTCGTGATTTCCACTCTGGCTAGACTAACACTCAGGGTCTTAAAGTAACTGAGGAGAAAGTGCTGCCTTTGTAATTAAATCCACAAATGGTTAGACTTTCAATTCTTCTCGAATAAGGACCATAAACCGTAGACCCCATCTCACAAATATCTTTCCTGTTTATAAGTTCTCTGTGGGACCTTAAAGAACCTACACACTATTCGAGAAAAGAAGGGGATGAAATTCCTGGTGTTGTGGCTGTTCTCTGTGAGTGTGTTCTTTCCAGCAGAAGTGGCCGGCTTGGCGTAACGTCTCTAAAAAGGCTTGTGTTGTATGAGGCCACTTAAGCAGAAACAGTCATAAGTCAAAAGGACTTTGCCAAGTGCTGGGACATGTAGATGTAGATGTACCATTCTAAAAATACATGATTGTATAACAGAACTTTGTAATAGGAGACTTCACTATTTATAAACTATTCTTTTGTACTTTAAATTTTGCCAACCACAGAACAAAAGAATCCCTTGTTTCAACAGGCAATAGATCTCTGGTTGGCACATTAATTAAAATAGGTGATGTAATGGTGAGTATCGCTATAGTACTTATTATAATTAGTTTTGTTTATTGTTGGTTGTGTTTTAGAAATGACAAATTGGTGAAGGAAAAAATGGAAATAGAAAAGAAACTAGAGACATTTCAAAGGGAAGTGAAGCATGTTTCCAAAGCAAATACAGCAAAGGAGATCAGAGTACTAAAGAAAGTTGTACAGAATTTGGAGGTCTGTATGGTAGCAACAAATATCAAATATTAGTATAATTACATGGGTGGTTATTGAAAATTCTGCGCTGATTGGTTGCACTTGAGGAGATTATGACGCTATAATAACCTACGTGGTTTTTTCACAATGGCTGCAAGCCGTTTTGTGGCGGTGACAGACAAAGAAATTAATTATTTTGCTTTATAAAGAAAATGCGTATTTTTCAAATAATCACCAATGTAATTACACTGAAAAAATACTTATTGACCTTGCCTTCGGTGAATAATTGTTAATTATTGATTTACAGCATCTATGTGCACTGAAAACTATGTTCTCTTTAACAGCCACTCAACTATGTATTTTACTTTGGTTAACTTGGAAAGCTACAATTGTAGTTCTAAAGAGCAAAAACGAAGGGTGGAAATCAAATTATGGAGTAATGTCATTGAGTAATGTTCAAATACATGTTGATTGCTTTTCCCAAAATAGCTCAGTGATTGACAGGCCATCCTACTCATGCTATTGGTGCAAAAAAGTGATCACTTTAAATTTACTTATTTAATGTGACTCAGTTTGAAATGAACATGACATTTTTAAAAGGCGCTGCTCTTGACTTGGCATAGTGCAACTGACGTCTGCCATTTTAAGTGTGTAGTCCGTGAAATCGTTTGACCTTTGAAGACCAGCTTTTTACCTTAATTAACTATCATTTCGACTCCTCCCTTTTCGTTAATTCACGAAGGAATTTTCTTCATGTTATTTGCTCTACAGTTTAATATCATTGAAACACTTGCAACAAGACATACTCTGGTTAACTTGAAAAGCTACACTTGTAGATATGAAGAGCAAAAACGAAGGGTGGAAATCTTGTTTCTTAATATGTACCTGTACCTGTACCTGTAGTAAACAGGACCCAGCAGCAGCAGGAGCTCCATCTAAGACTCTACAAAACTCCACCTTTTAGTTTAAACCGAGCAAAATGATCTGTAATTCCACCTTGTATTCTCTATTTTTCAGAGTGACCTCATGAAAGAAAAAAGCAAGTTCCAACGTACAATAAATAAGAAAAACGAAGAACATAGAAATTTACTTGAAGAAGTAGGATTGCTTATTCGTGATTTTGTTATGGGGAAGAGGAGTCAGATTATGGCAAGGGGAATAGACTTTCAAATTGTTAACATAGTGATATGAAGTTGTTATCTATGTTTAAACCCTGGTTCACCTCAATGGAGTCTTTAATTTTTAAATTTGCTCACCTGAAAAGTACTTAATCTGGTTTTAAATACACAAAATGTTCACAAAAGGTTCTTTGGGTTTTCAGTGGGGACTTCTTTTGCAACCCATTGTTTTGTGAAGTGGTGGCCAATACAGAGAGGCTAGTTAATACATTGCCAAAGAAATGGGTTATTTGACATAACCGTTCTGGAAACTGATGTGGCCTTTAAAGTGCACCGAAACTCGATAATTTTTTGTCTACAATATAAATCTCCCTACCAAAACCAAACATGTTTAAAATACCATTTTTACCTCAATTTTTCGATTTTTATCTGTCGGGCAAGACGAGCAGTTAGTAAAACTTGGACCCACGACCGTGATGTGTGAGGCATGGGTCCATTCGGATTTTACATGACAAACTGTTTTTCAATGCAAAATTTATTTGAAAACAGCAATGCAAAGCAGTTTGTGACGTAGAATCGAGAATAGATCCATGCATCTGACATTATGGTTGTGGTCCAAAATGCTGCCAGTTCTGCCAAGTTTGCGTGGCTTGCATGGCACACAAAAAGCGACATTATGGGCAACAATGGTGACATGTGTTTGCTTTGGATAGGGAGATTTATATTAGGAACGAAAAATATTTAAGGTTAGGTGCACTTTAAGATTCAGCTGTATAATATAGAGTGTATGGATAGTGGAGTCTCTAGGCAAAGAAGAAGAGGAGGCCATGTTCTCATCCTCTGTGTTTTTTTTCTGTTAAAATAATAAGTGTGACTGTTGATGACGTGAAGGAATGTCCCTCCAAACTAAACTTTAAAAAAGTAACTAATTGTACATTTCTTTTTCATGACATTATGCTTAAGTTAATTACTTGTATCTCTGAAGTGAAGTTGCAGACACTCTCTTCTTACTCTGGGTGTTTGTCCGTCAATTCGATGAAGACCATCTAATAATCATCCTGGGGCTGGGAGAGTCTGTCCCTGTGGGTGCGGAGATGGCTTGTGAGGTCGATCCACGCTCGGAAGGTTCTGGTGCATTGTGGACAGGGGATGGTGGCTGCTGTCGGTGACTTGGAGGCTCTGCTCTTACTGTCTTCCCTGCGTTGCTCAGCTGCAGCAATCCTGTTGGTTTCATTGGACTTTACACCACTGCGAACAGATGCCCGCCACTTTGGTCTGTCTATAGCTGCTTGCTCCCATGAGTTGTGGCTGATGCCGGAGGCTTTCAGTAACACTTTAAAAGTGTCTTTGAGGCGCTTCTTCTGGCCTCCAAGGGAGCATTTGCCATGTTGGAGTTTGCTGAACAACAGTTTCTTGGGGAGCCGATGGTCCGACATGCGAACTACATGCCCTACCCAGCGTACCTGGGTCTGCATCTAGATGGTGTGGATGCTGGGAAGGTTAGCTTGGGTGAGCACCTCTGTATCTGGGATCTTGTCTTGCCATTTTATGCCAAGGAGTTTCCTCAGACTTGTGGTATGGAAGTGGTTCAGCTTCCTGGCATGGCGTTGATAAACTGTCCATGACTCACAGCCATGCAGCAGTGTGGTGAGCACTACCGCTTTGTAGACCTTGATCTTTGTCTCCGTGGTGATGCCTCTTCTGTCCCATGGAGTCTGCCAAAGGTGGCACTAGCTTTCGCGAGTCTGGTGTTGACTTCGTTGTCGATGACAACTGTGGGGGAGAGTGTACTGCCAAGATACGTGAACTTTTCCACTATGTTGAGTCTTTGTCCATTGACGGAGATGTTGAGTTCAATGTAGCGCTTCCCTGGAGCGGGTTGGTGCATCACCTCAGTCTTCTTGGTGCTGATTGTGAGCCCAAAGTTGTTGCAGGCATCAGAGAACTTATCGACGCTGTGTTGCATGTCGGCTTCTGAGGTAGTGTTGAGGGCACAGTCATCAGCAAACAGGAGGCCGTTCATGGTATCTGTTGAAACCTTGGTTTTTGCTTGGAGCCTCCTGAGGTTGAAGAGTGACCCGTCATACCTGTACCTGATGCCGTTGCCTGCATCTGGGTCCCTGAAGGCGTCTGACAGTATTGCCGAAAACATGAGGCTGAACAGGGTGGGGGTGAGCACACAGGCCTGTTTCACTCCGTTGGAGACTGGGAATGGTGCAGAGGTCTCTCCGTTGTCTTGCATTCTAGCCAGCATGCCATCATGGAACTGACGTATGATGGCACTTGGCCACTGGATAGCAGGCGGATTGCTTTCAGGATCTCATCAAAGGTTAGCATGGCATCGAATGCCTCGTTGACTGGAACTTGTGGGAGACGGTTAATGGCCTCGTCATTGATGGTGGAGGGGCCGTTGAGTACACTGTCTAAGTGTTCAGCCCATCTCTCTAGGATCTTGTCCTTGCCAGTGATGAGAGAAGATCCGTCTGCACTGAGGAGAGGTGGTGATCCAGATGTGGTGGGACCGTAGATTTCTTTCAGGCCATCATAGAACTTTTTCATGTCATTCCTGTCAGCATAGCCTTGGATCTCATCAGCTTTGTTGGTTAGCCAGGTGTCCTGCATCTGACACAGCTTCAGCTGGATGGTGCTGCGCATGTGTCTTCTGGAGGTCATCTTGTTGACATTCAGGCGTTTTGGTGCTTTCACGTCTTGTGGCCACCTTTTTAGCTGGATGCGTAGCCTGAGTTTTGTGACAATAAGGCGGCGGACCGTCCAGCACTCAGCTCCACACATGGCCTTTGTGACATGTACATCCTGCCTGTCCGTCTTCCTGATGATGACATAGTCGATGAGATGCCACTGCTTGGAGCGAGGATGCATCCACGACGTCCTGTTACGGGTGGGTAGGTGGGAGGCTGTGTTTGTGATCAATAGGTAATGCTTTGCGCAGGTCTGGAGGAGTAGTAGGCCGTTGCTGTTGCAGTTGCTAACTCCATGCTTCCCAATCACACCTTCCCAGGCAGCACTGTCACAGCCAACTCTCACGTTGAAGTCACCAAGGATGATGAGCTTGTCTGCGTTGGGAACAGTGGCGATGACAGCGTTGAGATCTTAATAAAACGTTTCTTTGATCCCATCCAGGCTGGTCATGGTGGGGGCATAGGCACTGACTAGAGTGGCGAACTTCTTCCCATGTATGAGGGGGAGTCTCATCGTCATAAGTCGATCATTCACACCTTTTGGGGGTCCAGCCAGCTTGCCACGAGAGTTGCTCTCACCGCAAACCCAAATCCAGCTTCACGTCTCTCTTTAGGTCCACATACACTCGAAAAGAAGGTGTAGCCTGTGCCTCTTTCACAGAGTTCTCCCTCGCCTGCTAGCCTGGTCTCACTAAGGGCAGCGATATTAATGTTGGATCTGGCGAGTTCACTTGTGATAAGTGTGGTGCGTCTCTGTGGTCTGTCTGAGTTGTACCTGTCAAGAAGCGTTCGATGTGGCAAGATTCAGAGGCGTTGTCGCAGGTCCCTGCGAGCCGTGGTAATCTAGCTAGGGTGACATGGAACAGGCAATGTTTAGGGCACCTTTTCTAGCCCCTTCCTCATGCTGTGGAGGTGAGCAGTGCGGTCCTGAAGAGGGCTGCTCAGTTGCTCATACGGCTGCCGAAATCCACTGCTGCTCCTTTCAGTAGATAGCGACCCTAATGGCCTGAGCCACCTGTGTGCAGGGTTGCAACTACGACTGCCAGTGTACCCACACCTGTCGCTTCGCCGCTTGCTTGTCGCACAGGACTTGTGGGAGTGGGATGATGGATGATAGAGGACTTGTGTGATGACTTTGTTTAAAGTTAAGAAGAGTTGCGCAATGTCGACCTCACTCTCTCGTCCATGACCACCAATGTCCAGTGGCAAGAACTGGTCAAGACGACTGGTGATGGAAACGGATGCAGTGGATGACCAAGTTGCCCCACGTGCCTCAACTTGCTCAGTACTGAACCTGCCTTTCTCTCGGTTGAACCATTTAGGTTTCCTCCGCCGGCATCCAGTCTCCGCATGCCCCAGGTAGGCAAGCCCTAAGGTACCAACTGTCAGAGTGGCATGCAACTTCGACAGTGGAGACTCATGGTGGTAGGGACGTCTAACCCCTGTCACAGGTCCACAGAACCTGCCCACTACCAAATGCATGTTGTATAACTGTTGTTATGTGTCTTGACTCATAGCTGGAAGAAATTCGTGCAAATGAAAGGAACTTAAGAGCAAGATGCAGAAGCTTAACAAATGAACTTGCTGTGCTAAAACGAGGGTAACTATTCAGTTGTGTTGATTTCTATATCGTTATTTTTACTTTATCGGGACCTTGAGAAAATGCATGTTTTGGACAGGAAAGATAATTTTCTCCTTAGGTTGTCGGTTGATTAGCAAAATGACCACTGTCACAAACATGCCATGCCATGAAACCTTGGCAGGATACTGAGTATGAAATTTTGTTTTATCAAACAAGCTGAAATAGTGAAATTATTCCCCATAAGAAACACTTGCTTTCTACCTCTCTTCAAAGACACCGCAGATAGAACTTTTAATGGGTAAGCCACATGGGAAAGATTTATGGTG
>NC_090880.1:11144905-11147405 GCF_036669935.1 Montipora foliosa
GGCTGCCATGCAGGAGGTCGTGAGTTCGACTCCGGCCAGACCAATACTCAGGGTCTTAAAATAACTGAAGAGAAAGTGCTGCCTTTGTAATTACATCCGCAAATGGTTAGGGAGGGGGGGGGGGGGGTCTCTAGTCTTCTTGGATAAGGACAATAAACTGTAGGGTCAGTCGTAATGTCTTCAAGATTATGAAGGAAACGCCTCTCTCTGCTCTTCAATTTGAATGGAAAGACATATATATAGTTTACGTCATAGAAAGTGCTTTGTACGGGGTTTTATTCACGAGTTGTTTGTGTCAAAAACCCGAACGAGCGAGGAACGAGAGAGTGAGGGTTTTGACACAAACGAGTGAATAAAACCCCGTACAAAGCACTTTCTGTCGTGAACTGTTTATTACACATAAGACGAGAAATTTCATTAAAATAATTTTCTGAACGCAAATTAGAAACAAAAACTCACTAACAATAGAACCAAATGCAAATTTTATTTAATTCAATACCAAAGTACGATTTGCACGAGATGCACGAGTGATTGGCATGGAAACGCCTTTACGCTTTCGTTGTTGTACTTCCACGTGTGAAATAGCTGTACGCCATTCTGATTGGCTGTATAAGCCTTTTCCACATGTGAAAATAAAGCGTATAGATTTGTACATAGTTAATAGAGGAGAATGGTTAGGAGGCTCGGCAAACATCAAAGGAGCAAACAAAGCAGCCAAGATTTAGGTTGGAAAGTCCACTACCGTGCACAATCTTTTGTTTTGCGCTCATACACTATGCATGAATTACGTAACCAACACGTTTCTATTGGTTAGTTCTTCAGTACGGAGTAAACAATCATTGTGCTTTGTGCACGGTCAAGGCCAGAAAAGTGAACAAAAACCTACAACAAAGAAAGTTGTCGGGTTTCCTAAGCATTCTCCTCTATTAACTATGATTTGTACAAATGAGCTTTATGGAATAAAATTCTCATGTTATGTGTACTAAAGTCCTTTCCGTTATGTAAATGTCTAAGGTAATGGTAGCTTGTAATGAACAAATAATATAATATAATTTAATGTATTATAATGTAGTTAATTATCCTGTTAATAATTCAATATGTAATTACTATAGTTCATTATTCTGTTAAATGTAAACATAAGTATTTAAGAAAATGTCGAAATTGCTTTAATGTATTGAAGGTCTACTAAAGGTTCATCAGGGAAAAAGAAGTCTGGCGCAAGGAAAACCTCGTGGTATAGTCCGGAAGACTCAGACGTGGTATATTTACCTTGAATTTGTTGTTGGATTTTTGCTTAGTGTATTCAATTTCCTGTTTCCCCAGGATTGGGAAATAACAATGACAGTGAGGTGTGGCCCAGTGGATAGGGTGTTGTACTTAAATGCGGTTTCCGTTCAAAGCAGCATCTGAATTTTACTGCTACTTAATTCACAGCCATGAAGTGTCGCTACTTTCATTTCAATCTCAAATTAGATGTATTTATTTGAGGTGCAAGTTTTCTGGACAACTAAGGCAATTGTCTCATTATAGACACCCATAATGGGGTTCGAACGGAGCTATGAAGCCACTCAGTTTGGAGCAGGTCAAAATGTGTTCTCGTGAAAGGACTCGATGATTGAAATATATGTATGTATTTGAAGTGCGGGTTATAGACAAAATCATGAGAGAAATGGTGGAGTATTGCACCGGCATCGCAGAGGACATGTTGTTCGAATCCCGTTGGACCCACCGGAATTTTTCAGGTGACTGTCAGAGGCAATGGCTTAAATTTTCCAGATAATTGCGAGAATCATTTTGCTCTCTTGAATATTGAGTTAGCTGTTACATTGCGTTTACGTTGTGACAAAGTCGATGATCAAGTACACTACTCCATACCTCGCTGCACTAAACTAACGCACGTTTATTACAATAGAGAAATTTAGCGGGACGTTAACGTGAAACGGCATTCGACATGCTGCTGCTGCTGCGTGCTTGTCATAAAAGCACAAACATTCTCTGATTATAATTTCTCTTCTTTTTGGGAAGTTGCACAATATATGAAGCCAACGGGCAAAGAATCAGCTAGAATCAAACACTCTTCTTTGATTTTTGGCAGAATTTTAGCCTGTTGTTTGCCCGATAAATCTCTCTAGTATTCCAACAACTAACTATCACACTGTGAGAAAGCTGACCGCAAAACGCTAGCATAAAAGAAACTTTTTTTCCCATTTCTCTGTGGAAGACAAAGGTGAATCATTGCCGATAAAGATTTTGTTCTCAATGTCAGCTTTTTTTTTCTGTGCTATAATTTCATATATTGCTATCGAAGAACCAGCTGAATAAATTTTGTCTCTTGTTGTCCTGAATTCCGATCCACCTTGCTGCTTTCTTAAGAGCCAACTTCTTTCATCCCTGTAGTCGAGGTGATGTCATTGGAGATTTGGCGCAGATTCCAGTACATAGTTCTTTTTCTCTCATTTTCGGTCAAAAATGTAACAAGGTAAGAGAAACGAGCACGCAA
>NC_090880.1:11152405-11157405 GCF_036669935.1 Montipora foliosa
AACTTTTGAAAACGCGTCGGACAGCATTCCAGGGAGCTTGCCGGAATACAAAGCCATTAACAAGCCATCTTCATTTATTTGGGGCCGACATGGCGATGGAAGAACAATAACAGTCAACACGTCGACCATTGACAATGCCTATAACGAGATTACAAAATGGCGGAAGAACACTTTTCTTGTCCCCTATGGGAAAACAGGAAAAGATTTCATTGATAAATTAACACAGCACATAAACGATTGGAACAATGAGTCAGAAATGCAACACATTGCCCTTAAAGCAGCTATTGTCCTCGCTGTTGGGTTACAAAAACCGAGCCAGAAATCTAAGGCGAAGGAGCATCAAGAGTGCTTAGCTAAACGTCTGGCGCTGTGGAAAGAGGGCGAAATAGATGTCCTAGTGCGTGAAGGGCGGATCATCCAAAGACGTCTTACCAACTCCCGTAGAGCTGATCCACCCAATAAAGCAAGCGTTTTTGCAAACCTTGTCATGACAGGCAAAATTAATTCAGCCTTGCGATACCTCAGCGATGGAGACGGCGGGGGTATTTTGCCCTTGAGCGATGACGTCATGAGACAACTTAAGGAAAAACACCCTGTGGCACAGGACGCCTCCCTAGGTTCTCTACTCTTTGGACCAATCGAAGAAGTTCCAGATACAGTGTACTACCAGATCAATGGGGAGATGGTTCGTGACGCTGCTTTAAGGACTAAAGGCTCTGGCGGACCTTCGGGTGTAGACGCCAATGGCTTTAGAAGAATACTTGCGTGCAAATCTTTCAAGAAATCTGGGTCCGATCTGTGCACAGCTATAGCTACAATGACCAGACGACTGTGCACGGAATTTGTTGACTTTCTTAGTATTGAGGCAATTTTAGCCAATCGTCTGATTCCACTTGACAAAGGAGAGGGCGCGGTCCGGCCGATTGGGGTTGGTGAAGTAATACGGAGGATAATTGCGAAGTGCGTGTTGAGAGTAACAAAACCAGATGTCGTTGACGCAAGTGGCTCGCTGCAGGCATGCGCAGGCCATAAAAGTGGGAGTGAGGCTGCCATTCATGCAATGCGCAATATTTTCGACGCTGATGACACGGACGCTGTTCTTCTTGTTGACGCCTCAAATGCCTTTAATGCCCTGAACAGAGCTGCTGCATTGCACAATACAAGAGTGCTATGTCCAACCATAGCTACTTATGCGATTAACACCTACAGACAGCCTGCGAGGCTCTTCATTATAGGCGGCCAAGAACTTAGATCAGCGGAAGGCACCACACAGGGGGACCCTCTCGCTGTGAGCATGTACGCCATTAGTCTCCAGCCACTGATAACGCGTCTACACGTCTCAGGCTCAGCTAAACAGTGTTGGTTTGCTGACGATGCAACGGGAAGTGGTTCTCTGAAAGATGTGCGGAAATGGTGGGACGAGCTATCAGAGAGTGGTCCGGCGTTAGGGTACTCCCCAAATGCAAAAAAGTGCTGGTTGATCATTAAACCTGATAAAGAACACGCTGCTATGCAGGTATTTGGTGACACAGCGATTAACATCACCTCTGAAGGCCACAAGCACCTAGGTGCAGCTCTTGGATCGAGGTCATTTCTGGAAGGGTACGTGGGCGAGAAGGTAGAAGACTGGGTAAACCAGGTCACCAAACTTGCAGAGTTCGCCTTATCACAACCTCAGGCGAGCTATGCAGCGTTCACTTTTGGGCTACGGCACCGATGGACGTATTTCTTAAGGACACTGCCCGATATTACCGACTTGTTAGAGCCTTTGGAGCGTGCGATAAGCGAAGTCCTCATACCAGCTATTACGAACCACGCAACAACTGAAACCGAGCGCGAACTCCTTGCGCTTCCTGTGCGCTTGGGAGGGCTTGGGCTTATAGATCCAGTCAAAGCCTCACCCAAAGAATATGAGGCTTCAGTCAGGGTCACAAGTCCCCTAGTAAGGCAAATTGTGGAGCAAGTGCATCAGACCCCGGATGTGTCAGAAGCAAAAACACTGCAAATAAGCGCGCGTAAGGAGAAGGATGAGTGTATGGGTGAGAGGCTAAAACGGGTGAAGACCTCTCTGCCGACAGGAACCAAGTGAGCTGTAGAGCTAGCCACGGAGAAGGGAGCATCGAACTGGCTGACAGTAATTCCCATCAAAGACTTGAACTTCAATCTAAATAAGAGAGAATTCAGAGACGCGATCAGTCTGAGATACGACTGGGAAATCACCGACACACCGAAAGTGTGCGTATGCGGGGACCGTTTCAACGTAGATCATGCAATGGTATGCCGACGTGGCGGGTTTATAATACAGCGTCATAATGAGCTTCGTGACCTGGAAGCAGAGATGTTGAGCATGGTATGTAATGATGTGGAAATAGAGCCGGTCCTTCAGGAAATCAATGGAGAGACTTTGAACAGAGGTGCCAACAGAGCTCCTGATGCACGTTTAGATATTAGCGCTCGTGGCTTCTGGGAGAGACAGAGGACTGCATTCTTCGATGTCAGGGTTTGTCACCCTAATGCATGTTCTTACAGAGATCCAAGCCCCAAGGAAATCTACAGGCAACACGAGAATGAAAAAAAACGCCAATATGCAAGCAGGGTGATGGAGGTGGAGCAAGGCACCTTTACGCCACTTGTTTTTACTACCACAGGCGGAATGGCCGAGGAATGTAAGAGATACCACAGCAGATTAGCTGAACTACTTGCCATTAAGAAGGGAGAGGACTACGCCAGCACCGTGTCCTGGCTAAGAGCAAAAGTATCGTTTGCTATCCTCCGCTCAGCTCTCCTCTGCCTTAGAGGTTCCAGAGGAAGAAGAAGGAATGTAGACCTTCAGGAAACAGACATTAGAATCGAGAATGTGACCGCCAGAATTTCTTAGTTTTCGTAATTTTTAATTTGGTTGTTTTTGTTTTTCTTTTTTTTTCTGACTGATATTATCTGCATATGTATTTTTTTTTTTTTTAAATAAGAGTGGCTTTTCTTTAAGGAGCTTATCTTTATTTCCAATTTTTTTTTAGTCAGAACGCTATCATGACATGAATTTTTCTTACTACAAATAAGAATATCTTCGTAAGTTTATTGTGCTTCGTACTAGTCTCTTTTTTAATGGAAATGAATTGTAAATAGGTTTTAATAGTCTTCTTTTTGTTTTACTTCTTACTTATAAATAGCAATTTGCTTGGAATATGTTAATAAAGGGATTATTATTATTATTATTATTATTATTATTATTATTATTATTATTATTATTATTATTATTATTGGAGGCTTAAACCATCGCCACGGGCAACGATCGTTAGTATTTTGCCGTTATCCTATTTCCTACGCAATATTAGCATGGGGAAGTGCATATAAAACACATATTGATAAGATTCAAACTAAACAAAATCATTCTGCTAGGCTTATTTTCTTTGCCACCACTTATGGCGAGCACACAGAAAGTGCACTTCCTCTGCTAAATTTATTAGATGTTCTGACGGTACATAATGTTTATCGATTTCACATTTTAAAATTCACATACTTTTGGCATAAAGGCCTCCTCCCAAAGCTGTTTTCAAATTATTTTCAATATGCTAGTAATGTTCTCAACTACAATACCAGGTATGCATCGAAACAAAACCTTTACGTAAAAAAAGTGCGAACTAACACGGGAAAACAAACAATCGGATATGCTGCATGTATTGTGTGGGACAAAATTCCCTCAAACGTTAAAGAACTAAATGTATACCAATTCTCAAAACAACTGAAACCTCATTTACTGTCAGAACAACATAGTTAAATATAACTTAAGCATATACCCTTTCTCTCTTATTGCATTCTACCTTTAAAATTGTTTCTTCGAAGATTCTATCTCAATTGATGTCCATAATGTTCGCTTAGTAAAATATATTCTATATACAAGGCTAAAAGTTAAAAAATTAAAATATTCAAACCAAACGTTTTCGGCTGTTTGCCATCATCAGGGTTGATGATGGCAAACAGCCGAAAACGTTTGGTTTGAATATTTTAATTTTTTAACTTTTAGCCTTTTATATAGAATATATCTATCTCAATTCTTCACAACTTTAAAAATCTGGAGAACTGGCTAGAAAATCTTAGGATTCTTTCAGCTCCAGGCTTTTAAGTACAAAAAAAAAATTATCTTATCTCTATTTATGCATATTTATGTAATTAAGTACAAAGTGAATAAAGGTGTTGTTGTTGTTGTTATTTCATCTTGTTCGCGTCACTGCAATATAACCTACAATTGACTTGGTAGGGACGCTGTTCAGGTAACTAATTATAAAAGACGAGATTGAAGAATTGGAAAAGCCTGGTTTTCACTAGCGACAGAAGCATGAGTAGGTTATGCAAGTGAAAACGAAAGTCAACATTAGCACCAAAATCAACCACGGCATCCGCGAGGAATCTGGAACGAGCGCGTAGCAAATTTCATACAACGCAAGCACAAGGAAAAGGAAAAAAAATGATGCTTGTGCTTGCGTGAACCCCGTTTTCACGGTGAAATAAGCGCTTTTATGCTTGCGCTTGTGCTTGCGTCGGTAGTGAAAACCAGGTTTAAGAACGCTGCTCAAGTAAATAATCATAAAAAAAACAAGAATTGACTGTTAAGGACGTTCGCGCCAATTGTTTCTGTGCATCCTTACTGCGCACGCAAATGCACACGCCACGTCATACACGAGCGCGCGCGCTAAGTAATAAAATGAGAAATGGTAGGGCAAAAGGCCATTGCTATAGCTTTGCCTGGATTTAACGGTCTTGGACGTTCGGTGACCCCAATTTTTCTTTCCAGAAACGGATTTTATTTACAATTATCTCCACGTTGTCCAAAAATGAACAAAAAATCAATGTGGGAAGTTAAAAAAATTTCAAGATTTCTGCTCACGGGACATCAAATCCTGCCATCTCGCGGCGGCAAGGCGCGTGAAACTGTGGTCGCTAAATGCGAACTTGATCTTTAAGGAACCTCACCAGTTGACTAAATTCACTTAATAAGTCCA
>NC_090880.1:11162405-11194905 GCF_036669935.1 Montipora foliosa
TTTTCGTTGGGAAAATAGAAGACGTAGAACTGCCCGAAAAAGTTGACATCATTTTATCCGAATGGAT
The DNA here is from genome assembly GCF_036669935.1 of Montipora foliosa. Taxonomy (NCBI): domain Eukaryota; kingdom Metazoa; phylum Cnidaria; class Anthozoa; order Scleractinia; family Acroporidae; genus Montipora; species Montipora foliosa. The sequence goes on from NC_090880.1 coordinate 11,162,473, forward strand.
GGGCACTTTTTTAGTTTTTGAATTCATGATTGACTCAGTACTCTTTGCTAGAGATAAGTGGCTAAAGCCACAAGGAATCATCTGGCCTTCATTGGCAAAGTTGTTCATAGCACCATGCTCAGCTAAGAAGGTTTACGATGAGAAGGTGACAGTATGGAACGATCAATATGGGTTTGATTTCTCTCCTGTTCTTGTTAGAGCTAAGGAAGAGTTCCTCGATAGACCTTTGCATAACTATGACCTTGACAGAGAAGATTGCCTGTCTCAAGGTGTAGTTCTTCTGCATATTGACATGCAAACATTTCCAAGAGAAAGCCTTGAATTCATGTTGGAACAATTTGAATTTATTATAACAAAAGATGGTACACTTCATGGACTCTGTACTTGGTTTAGTGTATTATTTGGGGGAGTTCCAGTTACAGATGAATTAGCATACGAGACTTTGTCAACAGGACCTGATGATGAAACAACGCATTGGAAGCAAAATCTATTTCTTCTGGATGAGCCTGTATTTGTGCACATAGGTAATTTCATCACTGGCTCTGCTGCTCTGAAGAGAAATCCTAAATATAGGAGACATTTAAGTGTTACCTTTGACTTTAAGATATTTTCAGCGAAATCAAATGGGTCTGTTGTTTGCAACATCAAGAAAAAGTTTTTGATATGGAGGTGACATAACAATAGCCACATTGTATTTATTAATGTTAAGATCATGATCAAGCAAAAAGGCTTTCAGGTTGATTTCACGACGTGGTCTTTGTGGGGAAGGGTAAAGCTTCACACTGTTTGCAAAAAGAGGAGAAAAAAGGACAGTATTGTGGCTGTTGATATGTTTGCCACACTCTGCATCCCTTTTGTTCCTGTTAAAAATAACTACTATTTTCTTTTCAACAACTGAACAATAATTTAAAGACTTGATCACACCGTCTGGGCCAAAAAAAGTCAAAGTTTGGCTGCTCGTGAACAAAAATTGACCTTACTTTATTTTTACTTTAGAGCATTTGATCAGGAAGTTGCTACATGTAAATTATTTACAATACCGGTAATAAAAATATTATTATTATTATTATTATTATTATTATTATTATTATTATTATCATCAGGAGCCAAGGAGTGTAACCACTCACTTACAGGCTCTAATTGCATGTATTTGTCATTAATTTTCCATTGCATAAGTCCATTTTTCTCGACTTAACCCATTGACATTTCATACTAAGACGCCCCCAGTTGACGAGTAAAATCGTCTGGCGTTAGAGACACTCAGAGTCTCACTCCCAGGGGTCAATAGGTTAAGAAACAGGAAAAGGTGCCGACAAAGACAATGTGATTAAGTGCCTACTAGTTCAAAGATATTTTTGTGCAGTTTACTGAATATGTGGGAAAAGCAGATCTTAACAAGTATTATTGAAATCCAAAAAGAAAATTGGGGGTAATCACGCATTTTTTGAAGATAATCAATCAGCAACATTTGTAAGAAGCTTTAAAATACAAAGCAATGTACGGCTTTCTTTTCCAAATTGAATTTTAATTATCCCTGAAAAATGCATGGTTACCCCCAATTTTTATTTTGGATAACAAGAGCACTTGCTAAGTTCTGCTTTCTCCGCATAGTTTTGAACTGTGCAAAAAATAATATCCCTGTATTAATACATGTAAGCACCACCCGTAGGAAATCTGAGTCTCTTGAGATGCGCAGAATGTAAGGGCAGTGACAATAGTAGGCACCGTCCTTAATTAAAACCATTCCTTTACAACACTTTATATTCTTGGGTTTTATTACAGCACCTAACAGTAATTTTAATTTTTCCTTGGATTATCTTGCTCATGTAATAGCTAATAGATTTTGCTCTCTTCTCCTTTCAAGATTTTGCTTTTGATATGCAGTAAAACATGCCCAAAAAGCTGTATTTTCAGCTATGACTGAGACATGGGTAAACCAAACAACACATTCCTTGTGGCTATGCAGTTTAATCGAAAAGATATCTGTAGACCTAAGCCTCTCAATAAGAGTATGTCAGCTGTGGCTGGACAAAATGACTGGGGTGTTTAAGATTTAAGATTAATCTGTTTCAAGAGAAAATATTTTAAAGTAAAGGTGCAGTTAAGAATCTGTTTTAGCTTTCTTCTTGCTGGATGATTCCTCAATATCAAAAAGCAATTCATCAAATGTTGAGATAGTTCTTAAACTGCTTTTCTCTTTTTCTGTCAACACTGCATTTCCTGGTCGCACACTGATAGCGGTTGTGAATCCTGCCTCAGATGCAGCTCTTGCTTCTGTAAAAAAACCAATGGGTGAAAACTCAAAACATTCACTAATTAAAAAAAAACCAAGCACCTACAAACAAAAAATAAATGGACTGTCACTGCAATCATTAAAATGTCAGCCTGATAGCAAGGGTTATTTAAAAGTGCTGTGATAGAGCTGAATGTAAAAATGTCATCACTTGTCTCCTTTGCAGCCGTTTTTGGGATGTCACGCAATGCGCCAATGTCTCCTCCCCTCTCAAAAGAAACATTCCAAAAACAGCTGCAAAGAAGACTTCATGTAATCTGTCACCTATTTGTTTATTACTGGGTTGTCAGTATGGCAATCCCAGTCGGAAAAAGGGTGGCATTTATTGGGTGTTTTTCTTTTTTTTTCTTTTTGTCCGTATCGGTAAAAGTCTTGCCTGTCACTCCCCTGCTAAGTAGTGTCTTTGTGCATAGAACCTTCTGCTCGATTTTCTTAGGATTGAGAGGGTAGTAGGAAATGCGTAGATTTCTCTGGTGGACACAGTAGAATGTTTAATGAACCTGCAATAGCGTCGAAGTCAATGAAATCCAAGTGGCGTTTTGGTGGATCTTCAAACAAAATATACCTTTATGGAGCTCAATAATGGTAAGTCAATTGGATACTGAACAAGACAGGCGGTGGAATCTTAAAAGCGACGAGTAATGGACTTTGACAACAATCTGTCGCCTGTCGAGCCGTCTTTTACCAAGTGTGCTGTTATGTAGAACACTGAAGATTCGTAGGGCAGCGATAATAGTGAAGTCAAAGACTAGACCAGGTGGATTGGATGGAATTTCAAGTGTTAAAATCGCTGAAAAGGTAAGATTATTTTCGCAGCGATGCCATTGCATGTCTTCACCACATGTTCCTTTGATCTCACATAATTGTGTTTACCCTCAAAATATTCGCTTGTTTACATGTCCAGTGAATAGTTTTATCCTCTGGGATGAATTTTCTGTCGAAAAATCAGTTATTTGGGTGGTTTTTGGCAAACAGAGCTTAATTATTCGTAATGCGATCGCTTCCATTGCCATTAGCAATGGGTCGCAAATTTGACAACTTTTATCGCATTATCACATTACGCATTGATCGCTAATTATTATTCCTAAAAATCTAAAAATATTCGTGCCTCATCAGTTTTTGGTGGAATTTATGTCCAAGAAAGCAGATAAATTGCAGAAATTTTTAGTTTTGCATCCAAAAATTCGTAATCAACGCTAAAATGACCAAGTTTTGCCTGGAAAAGATATTTTACTGTAATTTTTCTTAAATTTTTTCGTTCAACTTTCGCTTTTATAAAATGTTTCAGTTGTCTGTAAATAAGTTATATGCTGTTGGAAAGCTTATTTTCTTAGCTTTAAAATGATGTATTTTTTTCCCCCTAACTTTAAATATTTTTTGAGAAAAAAAACATTTTTTGGCGATGGCTGATTTACCACGGTTTTCTCGTGGTTGGGAAAGTAGGAAAAAGAGTTAGGCCGGTAGCCAGGTTTTTAACCTCAGAAAAGGATCTGTTTTGTCGTACGAACGTGTGAGGACCTGTGAGCCAAAGGGCCTCTCTGTTGGTATGACTTCTGGGTGACCCCTTAATAACTTCTTACTAACCGAGCGCGAGGGCCGTACTGGGGAACATTGGCAGCGAGGTCTGTACAAAAACGACCGAGGGCCAATATTCCCCAGTACGGCTCGAGCTAGCACGGTTAGTATGTAGTTTATTATATGGTTTTTTAATTACCTTTTGCTTTGTTTTTGCAAGCCCGTAATCGGCCCGTGGGCATTACAGGAGAATAATGCCCTACAATTCAGTCACAATTAGCCAATCAGAGCGCACGTTATATCGGCTACAAACACAAGCCATATATAAATGGTCTGTTAATGCTGCAGGCAACCCAGTGTACCCTCACAGAGGGTCTAGTTAATTTTAACAGATGGCCAGCAAAAAAAAAAAATAAAAAAAAAAAAAATAATAATAATAATAATAATAATAATATTATTATTATTATTATTATTATTATTATTATCATAATCATTATTATATTTTTGACCAAAAGTTGAAACCAGAGCTCACCTTTAGTAACATCAGTTACAAACAATATTCTCGATGGTTTTGTGGCTATAGCTTCTGAAATTGTCTTGTAACTTTTTGACTCCGTTTTTGCTCCCACTGTGGTGTCAAAATGTCCATTTATGTACTGAAAACAAGGGAAAAACTGCTTATCATCCAAAATTAATGGCATCAAAAAGGAATGGTACATGAAATATATTAGATGAAATTAAGAATGATGGAAACAGCACTTTTCCAACAATATTATTTTGCTGTTAACTTTCTCATACACCTATCATGATTGCATCATTTCACCCAATGTAAGGCAAATAGTTGAAATGTTTTTAAATTACACTCAAATAATTATTATGGACTGAATGAACAAGTTGCTGTACCTGTAATAAATCACCAAATTTTGAATTTCCAAATAAAAGCTTCTGTGCATCAACACTTCCAGATGAGTAAATATAGATTTTGATATTATTTGAAGTCCAATGTTTTAAAGCAGTGATGACATCATCATATATCCTGAAATGTATTAAAGCACCAAATTTTAACATATATGTATTCTACCATGTAACTATGTATCACTTTTTGACAAAAAATACCTTCCATTCCACAAGAAGTCTTGAGGCTTTGATCATCACATATTCATGACCAAGCCCTAGGAATGTCTGCCTGGGAAGCTATAGTAACTGTAGATCTCCTCACAAAAAAATGGGAGAAGGGTTTCATTGTTCATTCATTTTCGATAGGCCATTTCTGAGTTCATGTCTGCCTCTTCTTCAAAGCAAGTCTAAGTGTGAAGTTTTTGTGATGGTACCGGTAATTAGTTCTTCTTTAAATTAATACATGTATGAATGAAAAGTAATTTTCATAAGAAAAACTTTGCACTTAGACTCGTTTTGAAGAGGAGGCAGACATGAACTTGGAAATGGCCAATTTATTTCAAGTAGACAATGTTGTTGCACAAATCCCAGATACGTTAAGTCAACTTTGCACTCGATCAGTTAGCTTTGGTGTCACTCTTCCTCTACTCCAAAGAGCTTATACTCAAAGACAAATTGAGCCGGGGCTACCAGGAAATAAAGTATGAACCTGATAATGTAGTTCACTACTCCTCTCTACAAAGGAATGCTGGCCCACCCTTGTCAAAGTACCTTCAGGCTGTTTAACTATGCAGGAAAAGTTACCAATGAAAGCAATAATTATTACACTGACTGGCACACTATAAGGAGCATCTCAGCCTAAAAAAATTTCCTGTTTGTTTTATTTACAGGAAATCTCTTATCAAAAGAACAACTCACTCGCCCTTTATCTCTCCATTGTCATAACCTTCCTTCCAGATGTGACCTTGAAGTTGTTTTAATGCAGTGGTTTTTCTATCAGAGTTCATTTGCCAAATGACATTTTTAACAAGTGCATTGATGATGCTGTCCTTGCTGAAAACAAAAAATGGGTCATCTCCCTGTTGAAATTTATTGCGGAATTTGTACAAAGGAAAGTTTGCAAAGCACAAGTGTTAACGGTGATGCTCAAAGAAAGTTTCGAGCAACTGTAATACAGCTTCTTGGATGTTCAAACTTCCCAAATACATTAAATTTTTTTATAAACCCAGTTATTATATAGATACTGATGAAATACCAGGATTTTTCCCTTGGTTTACTAAAAAATCATATCTTCACTTCGCGCAGTGAACATATCATTTTTATCTTTCACATGTGAGAATATAGGTGTTGTCATGGTAACAAACACGATTAGTCAATAAAACGCAAGCTTCCTCTTCATTGTAAGATACTTTTGTGCTTCAATATAATCTTCTCTATTATATCCATTTAACATTTTTATTGCAAAATTTTACATTATGAGACCCCTGAAAGGGGTCTATTCTCGGGTGTCTGGAACACCCGAATAGCGAATAGCGAACAGTCGCGAATACTGAACAGCGAATAGTCACGAATAGTACGAATAGTGGCGAATAGTCGCAAATAGTGACGAATAGTCCCGAATAGTAACAAATAGTGGCAAATAAGGGTGGAGGGGGGGGGGGAGGATTGTGACGAAATGACGAAAATTTGGTACCCAGTACTTCCTGGTCAACCGTGCAGCAACGTTGGATGGGATTTTCCCGCTAAAAAAGCAGAGATGGTCGGCGAAGGACAGCTTGAGCCCTGAGAAGAAAAGGTAATAAATGCACTGAAATCCTGTTGCTTATTTGTACAATTAATTAACGCAACGGTTATCAGAGTAGCTCGTTTGTCTCTTTAATCACAAACCACTTGCTTCACATTTTGATTTTATTCCTTTTTACAGAACGTGTCTCGCCGGATCGGACAGCACAGATGAGGATGATGAAATTTATGTTCGGGCGCCACTGTGCGAGGAGATGATCATGAGCTTGATGTATTAATGAAAGTGATTTATATTTTTGCATTTTGACATTTGCTCTTCTTTAGAGTGTTTGTAAAAGCATGCACGAAACTCTCTTTTGACGACAGGTGAGCATATTATTTGCTTTGATTACGAGATAGTTCAGCATAAGGCGGTGACTATTGCAGACTATTCGTCACTATTCGCGACTATTCGTCACTATTCGCACTGTTCTTACTATTCGCTATTCGCGACTATTCGCTGTTCGCTATTCGCGACTATTCGCTATTCGGGTTTTCCAGACACCCGTCTATTCTCAAGTTTTACGGGGAACGTGAACAAAAGGCAGTGCACTTCCTAATTCAGTTCCTGGAAAGTTACACTAGTTTTCAGAAGTTAGACAAGCCGACACAATAAGGAAAAAGATTAATACACCTGACCTTGCAATTTTAAATGACGTTTTTGTTACTGTCGTGTCACAGATCTTAAACTCCCTAATATACTCAAGCGTTGTCCGCGCCCTGCTCAAGCAGTGAACGGCTCCTGTGCATGCACTTGTTTTGTTATTATAGCCCAGACTTCCTTTTTGCTCCTGTCCATTCGCCTGAGAAAAATGGCAAGTGCGAGCAACGAATCACGTAGTACCAAAGAAAAATTATGCGTAAAAGCAAACGTGGAGTGCTGCGGAAGAGGAACAGCTTCTCACTACTTGTAGTGGTATTGAAATTGCTAAGCAACTTGATAATTGCATCACTTCAGCCAGTGTACATGTAAAAGTACAAGGAAGGATTACGTTTTTGCAAACGTTGGCCGTGAAGCACTTATATTTCAACAGACTTAACTGATTAGAGTGTAATGTGAAGTGCTACCTTTCTACCCCATATGAACCATGTGAGCGTTAGCCCTACTGATGGAAATGGGCCCACAGAAGGACAGAGAAAAACCCTGACCAGGGTGGGAATTGAACCCACATGTTTATTGCCATGACCTTATCATCTTCAGTTCCCACGGCCTGCTTCCGTCTGACCTTGTAGCTCAATCGGTAGAACAGTGATAAGGTCATGGCAATGACCAACGTGGGTCCAACTGAACTGGTACAATTTTAATTGTACTGGTGCAAAAACAGCGAAAATAGTTTAATGTTTGTTGAACACAAAGAACACACTTCATTGATAACAGCTGTTTGCCATTCATTTACTTAGTTCAAGAGGTTACTGAGCATTCAGAGCAGGACAGAAATAGCAAGACTTGTTGAAAATACTTTTAAAACAGTCTGGTTTGACCAAGAATAACAAGGGTGGTGTTAAGCACTAATTTACACAATTTAAGCCTAAACACTTGTTCTGGAATGGTTAGCTTTTATTTACAGTCATGACGTTTTAAAGCCTGTTCATTTAGTGTATGTCGTGGCAAGGGCTAAGGATTGCTTTTTGGCTTATCATCAAGTTACCATGAGTGTACTAGTCCTGCTGTTAGCAACTTTTATTTGGTTTGGATTAGTTTTATCTGCATGTACTGGAAACACATTTGTCATGTTGTGTGTACAATTCATTTTGCAGACTATAACAATAACACATGAATTATGTCACTGTTTCAATAAGACAAGAAATAAAGTGCAGAAATCTTACAATAGGATATAGAGAGTATTTTGAGATTAGTGTCTTGTAGCAATTTGTTTTGTTTTTCCATATCAAGACATTCTCAATGAGTAGAATAGGGGAAACTTAGCGCCAATCAGCAATTTTTCGTCTATAGCCCATTGGTTTTTTTGCATGCTGCTGCAAAAGATATTTTGGTGGAGAAATCTAGTTTCACATTAGTGGCAGAACCAGGATAGAGTTGCGAGGGTGCAATCAGAACTTGACATGTTAACTTTGCCATACTCTATCACAATTCTTACATATCCACTCTCTTCAATTTCAATGATTTGATCCAAGAGCATATTGGGGTGAAAAGGGTTGATCTTGTCTACTTTGTTTATTTTTATTGCCACCATGTCCGAAATCTTAAATTTCGGCTGTTTTTTTTTTTCTTGCTTTCTTTTTGTTTGCTGGATCATATCATCATTGTGTTTCCTCTGGTTTTCTATGATTTTTTTTCGTTTCTGTGGTGGTTCCATGTCATCTGCATGTTCTGCTGTGCTCTGATCAGTTGTTCCTTCATCATTCTCATTTTGTGCCTGTCGTTTACCAGCTTGTAAAATTTCACAGTGTGGTTTTGTTCCAAATAGTACAGTTTCATAAGGAGATACTTTAATTGCGCGATGGTATATGTTTCTTGTATAAGCTGCTTGATCCGGGTACTCACACCTTCTTTGGATATTTTTCTCTGCGATTTCAACTATTATTACTCTCATGTCTTCCTCCCACGACCTGTTGCTTCTCTCTGTCAAGCCTTGCGTGGTTGGTGTTCTGGCGGCTCCGTGTGATAGAGTTATTCCGTTTTCCTCACAGAATTGTTCCATTTTTTATTGTGGAATTCCTTACCATTGTCTGATAAATATTTTTGGGGGAAGCCAAAGCTATAGCAATAACTGGTTAAATTTGCCAACACTTCTTTGGCAGTTTTATCATGTAATGCACCTATCAATGTTAAGCCGCTGGGGGCGGGAGGCCGGTCATAGGAGGGGGATTTGACGTTACAAGTCTGCCGTGGTAGGGACTTTTGATCATTCGTTGAGTTCCAGGGGTCGGGACTTTTGACTTGAACCGTTAGAAGAGCGGGGTCCACTGACGCCATCTTGGCTACTCGCCATCTTGAATGACTGAGAAAGACTGAAAAATTGTACCGCCAATTTGGAATTACCCAGAAGTCACTAGTAGTAAACTGATTTTCTGCGATTCCCTCAACGCCATGGACTGAAACTCGGTAAAAGTTAAGAATCCGATCCCACCAATGCGTCGGCCAACGCGTCGGCCAACACGTCGGCCAACGCGTCTGCCGACACACCACCAACACACTACCGACACGTCAGCCAACACACTACGGACACGTCGGCCGACACACTACCGAAACCGAGTTTTTAGCTGTAATATTAATTTTTGTTGTCTTAGTGATTAAATACAAATAATGACCAAGAGCCATTAAAGGATGGCAATTCAAGTAAACAAAAGTAGCATAACAGTTCATGAAAAGATACCAGAATTTCCCTGTTGTACTGTCTTGTTTAGTAGTATCAGTTGAGACAGTCCTCAAAATTTTAACATACTTTACAGATGAACTATGGAACTACATGACAATTTTCCATTATAACAGATGTTACAGTTTGAAGTCATTGCTTTGTTACCTTTTAAAAAATAAAATGTATAATTTCTGTCCCTATATTTCGGCTGTTCTTTTTTACTTATGCATTTTTGGGAGGAAGATGGGGTTGGGGAATTTGCACTCTTTTGACCCAGGATGACTTCCCTGATCTGAGTTCAAATCCCCCGCCTATGCCTGGCCTCCTCCCCCCAACAGCTTAACATTGATAGGTGCATAAGGGCATCACTGAAATAAACTTTGTATGATGGTCGATAATGTTCATGGCCCAGCAGTGAGGTTTCTTGCAGCTGCACTGACAGTTTCTGAAATCCATTAAATCCATCTCTACCAAAGACAGAAAAGTGGGCTATTGTAAGGGTTTGGTAACAACTTTAACATGGCTGGTGATAGTCTTCTTCTGTTCATGCAATGGACATAAACTTACGAACAAGTTTACGACTCGAATGCTTACTTCTGAATAGGTGCTTGCAGTTTTCCTTGGTGGTATGTCCACTTCTTTCTTTGCAATGTCTTTAGTTGTGACTGAGATAGTTTCCCTTCCATTTTCTCTCGAATCACTACTCAAATTTTCACTTTGAATTTTCAAGTATTCCATTGCTTCATTGTAAAATTGATCTTCGATAAACATGGTTAGCTGTGATGTATTTCGCTTCTGCTTTTGCTTGAAGTCATCTAATCTTTGATAAAATACTTTGCGTGATACACACTGCATTGTTGAGCTGTTTTCTTCCAATGAAACTTGTGAAGTCCCAATGTAACTAAATTGAAGTTTAGACCGAGAGTGGCCTGGGATGAATAATAAACTATTTGGACAGAGAGTGGCCTGGGATGAATATTGACCCAGTTCAAACTATTTTGTACCAGTTCAAACTAATGTGTACCAGTTCAAAAACAAATTGTACTAGCAGTCAAAATTGTACTACAACATGTACACGTTTACAAGTTCTGCAACACACTGCAAGTGTTTGTTTACGACTTTACTGGATAGATACTGGATTACATGTAAAACTTTAATTTAAGAAATTTTCCTTCCCTTGTTTGCTTACTTGAGCCATTTATCTTTTTATCACATATGGCGCAAAATTACTGAAAGCTGATTGGCTGAGATGGAGGGCATTTTTCCTTAATCAAGAGGGCACTTTTGGTAAACAAGAGAGCATGATTATTTGATCCTGATTGGTTGACAGTTGCTTATTCAGAGCAAGCAAAGTTACAAGAAAATTTTCTTCTTCGGTTAAACTACTTTTTTGTCCACATATAAAATATATTTTAAGCACTATTTCTGTTGACAGAAACAATTTTTTGAATTGAACTTTAATTGAATGGGAGCGTGTTGATTGCTGTTTCTCGCGGCACTGAACGGACTAAACATGTAACATGTAACTGTACCCTCGTGCAATTAAAGATTAATTTCACTTGTACACTGTATTTTCAAAGTTTTCCAAATTGCCCTTGTCACAAAAACTTTGAAAATACACGTGAACTTAATCCTTAATAATGCCCTCGGGCCGGTGTGATTACATACAATTGTATACTAATGTCGCAAATCTTGCGTCACAATTAGTTGCCCCAAAACGAGGTATCAATTAAGTAAATTATGTCATCACTGGACCAGTTGGCTGCAAACTTATCTGCAAACCTAGACTTTCAAAAGTCCTTTGTCTCATGTACATGGTGCGCGGGACGTCACTCGCTTGTGCAATTCGCGTCCGAAAAATCAGGCTTCGCTTGCCAAACATTTTCTCCTAAGGTTTTCGTGAGGTCGACTTGTCTACCACGAACCATTTGTGCGAGCATTTTGCATCTTACATGTATGTAAGCTGCACTCGAATACCGGTAAATGGCCGAATTTGCATCTTATGTAAGCCACAGCTTATTTTCCCTTGTATAAACTGCCTTATGTGGCAAAGAATAAAGAATAAAAAATTAAAAAATTAAAAAATTAAAAAAAAAGTCACCGAAGGAAAGTATAAGTATTAAGAAATTTAGGCCAAAAATAAGAATATATCTGCTTGTCATAGATAAGATGTTGCCATGGTAATGGCCATAATAAAAAAAATTGACACCCAATCAATGAGACTTATTATAAAGGTAACCATATGCATAATGATCATTTAAAATCTCTACAGGGAAAACTTTAAGGGAAAGGAACTCGTACCCTAGTGAGGGTATCCGCAAATACTCTATAGAGCCACCTTAACAAACAATGAGTCACCATATCAACAGAGAAAAATGGTTTTTCTTGCCGCGCTCTTTCAAATCTTTTCAGATTAAAATTGATCAGTACCTTATTTTGTCGCCATTCAAGTCAAGACACTGGCTGCTTTCATTAAAATCTGGAATCGAAACAACTCCATCCATATCTTTATCCTTCTCTGCCTTAAAATTATGTGTACCAAGAAAAACATTTAACCAGCATGAAATCAGGTATTGTTGTTATAAGTGGATTCTTGCACACAATTCAATATTACCTGGACTTTCAAAGCTAACACATCTTCTTTACACTGAGCTGTATCCCAGTTTCTTTCAAGAAATCCTCTCACATTCTTCTTAGCATGAGGAAAAAGAATATCCTGAAAGTATGCAAAGTTTGTGATTAATATTTTGATAGTTATCATTCTTTCCTAGCTTGGAGATGACCAGGAGAGAAGAATGTCAAAAACTGCCATTCACTTTTTACATTAATTTTTTCGTGACTGAACTAAGACACTGATAAACTTTCAAGGATAATGAAACCGTCAGCCAACAATGAGTTTGCCAACATTTTGGGTCAGTTTGGCAACATCTGGTATTTCCAATTGGGTAATGTCCAATAGCTATACATGCTTCAAATAAATTATAATAATAAATGCATGCTCAGAACTGTTTTTCAACCTTGGTTATGAAAGTTTATGTGCAAAATGTTTACTACCAACACCTGATTCACATTACAATGACTGACATAAAAGTTATAACGAATGTCTTCAATGGACTTGAAGGCAATATGAATAAAAAATTAATAGTGATGGTATCAAATAAATGTATTTATTGAAGTGCGAGTTATAGACAAAAATAGAGAAGTGATCCTTGCACCTACATGTAACTGGACAATTTAAGCAATCTTACATTGTATACTCTACCAGTCCTGTGAAAGGACTTGATGAATGAATAAATGAATGAATGAAATAAGTGCATAAATTGTTCAGTTACACGTAAGTGTGAGGACCACTTCTCTATTTAGTGATAGTAACTTGTTTATGTATCAGGTGACATTGAGAGAAAATAAAACATGTAGAGGGTGCTGTCTGTTTGCAATGACGTTAAAATGCTCCTAACTACTTGTTTTGTTTTTTCTTTACTGACCTCATGTTGGATCTCAGGAAAGCAAATAATATGTCTTTTGGTAGCTGTGACCTCTCACACGAAAACGTACACTAACGGTTTTCCGTTGAACGGCTAAAGCCGTTGGTTACCCGTTGGGTACCCGTTGCAGGCGTTGATGAAAGCGTTGAAGGCGTTGGAAAAGCCGTTGGGTTTTTTTCTTTACCCGTTGAAGGCATTGAAAAAAGCCGTTGGGAAATTTCTCCCAAACCGTTGGAAACGTTGGAAAAAGCCGTTTGGTTTTTTTCCCTTACCCGTTGAAAGCGCTGAGAAAAGCCGTTGGGAAAATTCGTCCTACCTGTTAAAGAATCCTAGCCGCGCCTATTTGGAGCGACTTCAGAATCATTACGTCGCCACTTCCAAATTTTGAAAACAAAGTCCCGATTTTAGGTAGATTTATTTTATCAAAGATGACAATAACAGCATTAATTCAGTGCATCCATTACTTCATTAGCTACTGTAGTTGCAAAGTAAAATACAACAAATTATTATTTTATCCAAAGAAATGTAGCATTTCAAGTTATTTTCAAAGCCGAAGTAACGATACATTCAAAGCGGTGCGTTCATAAAAGAGCTCTTTGCTATAAATATGATAAAAGAGTTCTGTATCATCACTGAAGATGCCGAGGGGGCAAAAAAGCAAGAAACTCCAGGCGAGTGGTTAAGTTAAACAAATATTTTTCAGTTGAAATTTGGTAAGTTCAGCATCATTCAATCACATTTAATTTGATGTTTGCGCAGGATGGGTCTTCGATCTTTGGTCTTCGTTTTTGGAGTCTTTATTGTCCATTCTACCTATTAGCGTAGTTATTTCAGCTTGAAATCCGTCCAAAACTCGAAGCACTCGACCTCAAATAATATCGAAAACTCCAGCATTGGGAGCTCCAAGGATGCGTAGCGGGATTTTCGTACTACGCTTCCTTGGAGTTCCGAATGCTGGATTTTTTAAATTTTATTTGAGGTCCAGCGCTTCGAGTTTTGGACGGATTTCAGATACAATGGCATGAAAGGAAACCTCTGGGTTTCAGCTTGCTTGGTGCATGATTTGAAACCTGTGCGACGTTTAGTTTGTCCATCGCACATGCAAATAGTCTATTCGTCATTTCAATCGGCGACGCAAAAAATATCTTTTGCTTTATTCTTCAGAGCATGGATGCTATGCAAGAACTCGTTTGTTTTTGCTGTCTTTTTAAATTTTATCGCGTGCGCCTTGTGAAAATAAATATTATTCGCAGCGTGCACGTTTACTTGACGTTTTCACAAACAATTTTGCTTGAGTTGATGAAAATGCTTGAGCTCTAAACGTAACTGTGAATACGACTGGTGAAAGAAACTGGCTTTTGATAAAAAGAATACCGATTCTAACAGTATGTAAATTTCAGTCGAGAAGTTCACACGGCGTGATGATCGAGAGTTGTGTTCGTTGATTTACATCTCAACGTGTAAAAACATCTGAACTAGCTTTATTCTAGCTTGAGCGAGTGGATTCCATAAAAGACATTTAAAAAGCGTCTTAAAGAGCAAGTATCATTTATGGTGACTGGTGAAAGAAACCATTAATTTTAAAACGAATACCGATTCACACGGTATGCAAATTTCGGCCGAGAAGTTGACACGGTGGTGATCGAGAGTTGTGTTGTCTAGGGTTCTATTTCATTTGCGACCTGATTTTCAACTTGCGTAGACGTCTGCTCTCAATCACTGAAAATATCGACCCAACATCATTTCGGATCGTTTAATAAACGGTTGGTTACCAAAACTCCCCGTTGGTCTTCTTGCAAGTGTTTATCAACAGCGTTGAAAAGCGTTGAAAATCATCAAGAACCGTTGAAAAAAGCCGTTCGGCTACCCGTTGGAAGTGTTGGTAAAAAGCGTTGGGAAAAATTTCACAAACCGTTGGAAAAAAATTGCAACCCGTTGGAATTTTTTGCGCACCCGTTGAAAGCGTTGGAAAACCCGTTGAAGCTGTTGGAAAACCCGTTGACTACCCGTTCGCTAGCCGTTGGATTTTACCCGTTCAACGGAAAACCGTTAGTGTACGTTTTCGCTGATTTAACTTATGGATACAAGATGGGAGTTTGAGTGCAAAGGCCTGTCATCACTTTCTTTTCATAAAAAAGAGAGAATAGCGCACGAAAGTGACAGTCATTTGCAAATTACGTACGTCATGTAATCGACACTGAAGACCCAAGATGTTGGCAAACCGACCGTTGGTGAAATGACTGGTTACCAGGATAACAGAGCAAATCAGTCACTGCACAATGTGTGAATTCCAGGGATCCATAGTTTATTATTCATTTTGCATTGAAGTCGTCAGCCGAGCAAGTACACTGCATGATATACATGTACTTGCCTGGACAAATCTTGGGTTGCACGGGCAAAAATTCGGAATTATAGAAAACTTGCAACTTGAACATTATGTGCACCGTGAGAACAAGATTTACCATGACCCACCACACCTGTCATGGCAAAACATACTTTTCCACAGAAAAACTTACTTCATCACAGCAAATATTACCTTCAGACATAATCTGATACTACTCTGGTTTGAATAAATTTTTAATAAAGGTTATAGAAAGTTTTGATTAAAGACCCAACGTTTTAACACTCCTGTCTAGTGTCTTTATCAGAGGTGATCAAAAGTTCTCACAAGAGTCCTTAAATCATATGCTACAAAGATTTTTCAGCTCCTGTTCCACTTTTTTTTTCTT
The DNA here is from genome assembly GCF_036669935.1 of Montipora foliosa. NCBI lineage: Eukaryota > Metazoa > Cnidaria > Anthozoa > Scleractinia > Acroporidae > Montipora > Montipora foliosa. The sequence goes on from NC_090880.1 coordinate 11,178,494, forward strand.
TTTTGCCGGAAAGGTGAACAGCACCACCTACATGTACATGCATGTAGTCAGCTCTGACCATGGTCACACTTTGCTAACAGTGAATACTAGCATCAGAGGATTGCGCCAGCCCTTTTTTAGAAGTGAAGTTGTAGATGATTTTAAAGTAAATTGTACAGCTGCTGACCTACTTTTATGAAATAATTTTATTTTTCGTAAACCCCTTCTGTACTGAAATGTTTATAAATTATTTTAATTGAATGAATGTGTAATAAAGGCAATATATAATTTCATGTTAGTGAATGGCGTTTCAAAAAATACCAGAGGAGAGATACATGAGAATTGTGCCTGTAATTGTTTCATGGAAAACACTGCATGATCAAAGATGGGGCCCACACTTGAGATTTCATTGCTAACGAAAGCTGCATGTTTCTTCCTTATTTTCTGAAAGTTTTCATTCCAATAGAAGTGATCAGATCAAAAGTACTATCTAATGATACATGTTATAATGTACGTAGATTTGATGGAATTTATGAAAAGACACTTACTGTACATGTATTAAAACTCTGGACAAGTTTTTAGTCATCTGAGATGACCGGACAACTATGAATGTGGATCCCTGGAATTCCCAGCAATATTATTATTTAATATTCATTTATTTCCAACAGACTCAGTGCTATCTGCAATTCCTCATATGACACACACACAGTTTACATTACATTTTGTACCACACCTTGCTAAACACAATTTCTCACAAACATTTATCTGCCGCCTATTATTTTATTATAGTGGTCGTTATAAATGGAATAAATATTAAATTAATAACTTTTACTTCCCAAATTTGGCCAGATTAGCTGGATACCCAAAGTAGGAGGCCAAAAACTTAAAACAAAATGGTTGTTTGTGGCAAGGACAATCATTTGTAGACTAATGGGCTGGTCATGCTTCAACAATCAACAAAAGCTTTGTATTCAGTCCCAGAATGCAGCCGTGGTTGTTACCATGGATATGGAAATGGATACATTATTGAGAGACCGATTAGTGCATGCCTGCATACCCAACAATGATGATGAAAGATCAAGTGAGGCTATGATCCCCGTAGTTACATGAATGCAATTTTAGCAATTTTAGCAATTTTATTGCATAGAGAAACCTGAAAACTTCAGAGCTTCAACGGCATTTGAACCCATGACCTTGCAATGCCGGTGCGACACTCTAACCAACTGAGCTATGAAGCCACTTTAGGCTCCTGGCAGCTGGTCTTGTGTGGGTTCAAATGTTCCCATTATAAATGAATCAATGAACACAATCATATATTGAACTGTGGATGTTAAATCAATTCAAGGTCTCAGTAAAGAAAAAAAAAGGGGGGGGGGGGACCCACAGATACATGTAAATAAAATTGTTGTGCTGCTATTTTTTTGTAGAAGCCACTGATGTTGGGAGCTTGTCATTTGTGGGTTCAAATGTTCCCGTGATGAATGAATTAATCCACGCAATATTATATGAAATGAATCATATAAAATTATTGGAATCGAACGGATTTCGAAGGAAATGTAAGCTTAAAGAGTGACGTTTGCCCTGGCCCTTAAGGACGTTCGCGCTAATTGTTTGTGCGCAACGTTACTGCGCAGGTAACACGACTGTAATGTGTCATGCATTACTTAGAGCATTGGTGAAGTTGAGGTTTTAAAACCTTTGCAAAAACCGTGGACGATAAGTCTTGCACAGCGTTGGGTCAGAGAAGATCGTGATCAGTCAAAATTGATTGAAAAATATTTATGAAAGTCAAGTAGACTACTGCACGACTGATATTCACGTTGTTTTATCAGTCGTGCACTAGTCTACTTGACTTTCAGAAATATTTTTCAAGCATTAGTTAAAATAACATAGCCAGGGAAAAAAATTCCAGGCCGGCAAAAGAATGGCACATTTATTTCCGAATCATCATGAAACATTAAAGAAAAGTGAGCGCGAAGGTGGAAAAGCTCTGGAAAAGGTAGCTGATTGAGTAGTGGCTGAAAGTTTGGAAAACTCGAGGACGAACCGTTGCGTTAAAAATGTTTTTATTACCCTACGAACTTAAGTTCAAAATGAATGCATGTTTTTGAAGTTCTTTTCCTTTACTTTCGTGAAATTAGAGCAGTATTTTCGTCCACTTGAATAGTGCAGACCTGTGTGGAAACAACCAGCAATTAAATTTCACAAAAACCACAGTCCGGAAGATGAGCATGACGGCAATGGAGAGATATTATGCAAAATACTAACCAAATGAAGATTACGCCTGCTTAAAACTTTGTTGCTATGCTCAAAAAAGTTTTTTTTTGGGTAAAAGTGGTTCATCCCTTCAACGATCGATCCTCTCTTGGGTTCCAGTCCTTCCCCGACGGGTCATGCAAAACTGTGACAAACAAAATCTTGCAAGGGCTTTGGATCATGTGTATTTTGTGCACCCCTCGACCCATATATCGGTCAACATATCGGCCGATACATCGGTCGACATAGCGACCGATACTCTATCGATATGTCGGTCGACATATCGACCAACACTCGGCGGATATAACGGCCGAAATATGTCGGTCGACATATCGACCGATATATCAACCAAGATATCGACTGAGTGATGGTCGACATATCGGCCGACTATCGGCAGCTATCTCGGTCGATATTGCGGCCGACACTCGGCCGATACGTTGACCATTCATTGTCGGCCGAATATGGGTCGACTGTCGGTCGTATATCGGTCGACTGTCTTATAATATAAGTCAAAAGCTTAGACTGTCAGTGTCAGATGTATAAGTTATAAGTATTTCATCCTTTTTGGTCAACCTCAAAAAATTCTGAAGGCTTCATGTTCGGATCATGTGCAGCAAATTCAGTCGTTGTCAAGCAAGACACCCGAGTGAAATACTTCCAAATACGCAAAATATAGATAACAGAAAAGAGGATAAGACCATGACCTCCGGCTGAGACACGGGCAATGTTAAAAACTGATAGCCTCAGTGTACATTTATCCGTAAGATTATAAGGCAAGAAGGAAATAGCGTATCGGTAATTTTTGTCAGCCTGTGTGAGCTGATCTGGTTTTTCCAGCTCTAGTTTCCACTTTCACCCGCCGAGAAAAACCCGAGGGGGAGGAGCGATGACCAGAAATATGTCTGCGGTTCGCAAGGTTACAACGGATTTATATCAAAAAAAGCCTCTGAGAAGCGGGGGGTGGATCAGGGATATCTGCACTGCTCGGTAGAAGTTTCTAACATCGGTTAAATTACGTCTGCGACGAAAGGTACAGTCACCAATACGCAAGTTGTAGTGAAGTATCGGCGGAATGTCGGTAGCCTATCGGTCGACATATCAAACGATACTCGACCGATGTATCGGTTGACATATCGACCGACGCTCGACTGATATATGTCGGTCGGTATGTCGACCGACACATCTCGGTCAACATATCGGCCAAGTGTCGACCGATATGTCGGCCCACATATCGGTCGAGCGTCGGTTGATATGTCGACCGATACATCGGTCGAGTATGGGTCGATATGTCGACCGATATATCTCGGTCGAGGGGTGCACAAAATACACATGATCCAGGGCTTTGCAAAATCACATCGATTTTACTCGTTTAGATCGTCGGTGATCCCTATTTTTTTAATCATGAATCGCTTACTTTACTTACTATCTACAAAATATGATGAAATGAAAAAATTCCCACCGTAGGAAGTTATCTTTTTTTAACATTTTCTTTCCTCGTGCCATCGAATTCCGGTAGTGGTTGCAACGGATAGAGCTTACGAAAACGCTCGTCGAAGATGAACTCTACTGTTTACGACATGCCTAGCGGCATCTGCTCACTGTTAGAGTGAAGGTTTCCGTGCATAGGTTTTTAGGAGTGGGATTTTTAGATAATTGCATACATACATATTTAATAAATAAATATGTATGTATGCAATTATCTAAAAATCCCACTCCTAAAAACCTATGCACGGAAACCTTCACTCTAACAGTGAGCAGATGAGGCTACATCTCGCCATTATGACCGATTTCTCGATTTTTCCACTGGCATTTTCTCCGAAACAAATTCGGCGACCCCCAATTTTTTTTCATTTTTGGAGCAAGTACTTTATGAACTAACTCTAGGCGAGAAGTGAAGGAAAATCTCACCGTAGGAAGATTTTGGCGCGAAGCGAACGTCCTTAAAAGTCCAGGCTGGTGAAATCACACATTTTCTTTACAAATCAAAGTCAAAGACGCACCTAAAGTACTGACATCTTAATTGCCGTACCTTGACAAAAGTTATTGGGGTTGTAGTTCCCTCGATGTCCAGTAAAACAACTTCAAGATCGTCGGTTTCTCTTTTGAGAGACGCCATTTTCTTTATTTCTGACCCGGTGCACCAGGCGTTACGTCCGAGGGACCCTGGGATAAGGCAAGGCGCCAGGTACAGATGGCGGAAAGTTGTTAGGCACTCGTTTGCGTATTGATGCATCAACTTGGAAAAGTTCGGTCACGGATCTCAAAGAAATAGCGGGTAAACTACTGACTTCATCAGCTTAACTTTTTTTTCTCCAGGAAATTGTAAGAGTTCTTCCACTAGAAGCATTACCGATCGCAAAATTGCCTAATGAGCAGCAGTGCGAAATGAAGTTAATTTATTCAAGTTAAGCCGACTTTATCACATAACATTTACAAATGCGTACGACTTAAAATCGTTGTACGATTTAATAGGACAGGAAAGCTGGTCATTATAAAAAACTTGATAAATATAGGTAAGTAAAAGGTTCGAGTTAATGTGAGATCGAACTGGGTTTGCAAAAATGTTTTTCAGATCACGATCTCAATAATCCTTACTATATATACAAGGCGTAGCTAGACAGGGAAAAGTTATGAGACACTTTTTGTTTGTTTTAATCAACTTAGAAAACAAATATTCGGTCAAGGATCCGAAAGAACAATGTGTAAATTAAGCCAAACTTTCAACTTAATTACAAGGAAAGGCCTTTCCTTGCAGAAAATTGGAACCTGCTATTGAGATCAGCGGTGCGATAAATTAATTTCGAGTTCAATAATGCAACAACACAAAGCATTAGATAGATTTGTCACACGTGATTTGTAAGGAAAGCTCGTCAGCATAAAACCTTGATGAATATATTGGGAATGAAAGGTTCAAACGTTGAACGGGGAATGCAATTTTTCATGATCTCAGCGTGTAAGTTAACTTATGTAATATGCAGTGTTGAATCTGTTGAGAAATAATTATCATATAAACAGTGAATGAGCCATGAAATGCAGAAGCTTATTACTGGGTTGCCATTATGGCAATCCCAGTCAGAAAATGCGTAATATTTTGTCGTTTTCTATTTTTTTTCTTTTTTTTTTCCGTGTCGGTAAAAGTCTTGCCTGTCACTCCCCTGCTAAGTGGTGTTTTTGTGCATAGAGCCATCTGACGTATTTTCTTAGGATCGAGAAGTTAGTGGAAATGCGTAGATTTCTCTGGTGGACACAGTACAGAGTATTTAACTTAACCCAGTGGCATCCAAACCGGCCGTAACCGGCTGCGCTCAACGACCCCTGAATTACCGAAACCGGTCGTAACTGGCTGTAAACATGGCGGCTTGATCTAAGGCCTCTACCCACTCCCGTTAGAAAATCTATATGTTTTGTTGTTATGGAGATTTAGTAGGATAATTGACCGATCATTTACAGTCAAACCAAGTGAAGCGTACCCCTCAAGATTGCATTAATGAACTGATTATTTGAAACTTGAACGCGCTAGTCGTTTCAAGAATGCAATAATGAATTGATTATTCGAATATTGAACTCGCTCGTTCGATCCAAGAATACGGCTAACGGGTTCCGTTTCCGAAAAATCGATTCAGTATTGCATTCCAGAAAAGACTAGTAGGTTTGAAACCTACTAGTCGCAACAGTGAATTGATTTTTCGAAAACGGAAGCCGTTAGCGAATTTAGCCGTATTCTTGGATCGAGCGAGCGAGTTCAATATTCGAATAATCAATTCATTATTGCATTCTTGAATCGACTAGCGGGTTCAAGTTTCAAATAATCACTTCATTAATGCAATCTTAAGGGGTACGCTTCACTTGGTTTGACTGTAACGTCTTGTGAGCATATTTTGACAGCTGATAAGAGACCCCACAAGGGCTGGCTTTTTTCCCTTTCGATCGTGCGATCAAATTACGCGAAGACAACAGCCGATGCACCAGATAACGCATCAAACGATGGGGATATTCATGCTTTTTTTTTTTCGGATTCGGAGGATCTAGGGATCTAAGGGATCTTTTATGGTTTTCCTGTAAGAGGAGGGGATACTAGAGACAACAATTTTGATTTAGATGGCTTTAAAAGTGACGACGAAGATGGTGAAAACCAAGCGACGGATGATAAACAAGAAGCTCACTGGAATGATCAGCTCGATAATATATCATTCAAGTTCCAGATTTCGTGGCAGCTACTGCTCTCTATTTCGTTTTAGATAATCGTAATGAATTAAATATTTTTCTTAGTTTTCATAGGAGATGATCTATGGGAATTAATGGTAAACGAAACGAGTAGGTATGCCTGTCAAAAACTCTTAAAATCCCCGAGCGCATTGCCTTTTTTCAGGGAGTAAGCCGCGCAGAATTAAAGGCCTTTGTAGCAATTAGCGTCATAATGGGCATTGATTAGCTCCTGAATTTAGCTTTGTATTGATCAACCGATGGATTTTTTGCAAATAACAAGTTTTTTTTTCCTAAAATAAATTGGTACTCGAAGGAATTTTCGCCTTGGGCATACCTCGGAAGATCAGTATCTTCAACAAATAAATCAATCCGATCCTGCGTTTATATTCCGCAAATGCGAGAAAACCTCCAGCGATTTTCTCTGTTGTTTTTCTTGGGTTGTGTAAGTTATCTTTCAGTAAAAGTTTTCGAAAGAGCACTTTTGTACACAATTTGACCTTGTTTGTTCTCTCATGAAACATGATAGTGATCAATTAATCTTGCGGTTTTGTGTATTTCGACAAGCAGAAAACTCGTGGTGAAATTTTGTTTCGGCAACGGTGTTTGTGCATAATTTTTGCACTTATACCTGCAAGAAAACAAAGCGATTGGAATAAATTTCAAACAATTTTTATCCATTGAGTGGTTAGACTTAACTGTAAATTGCACAAGGCATATTTTGAGTTATAATATATATTTTTGACGCTCTTTGTTTAGTTAGTGATCAAAAACTCTCTTGATTGCTTAACGCACGCTGCTTCGAAAATTCTACCTTTACATTTTCAGTTGAGCCTTAGGACGTGTTTTGAATCACTTTTTAGCAATATTTTTACATGATCTGGAAGTTCACCATTTCTTCTTCAAGGTGAACTTAATTCTAGAACTCAGTATCTTGTGTACATTTACTGCGCATATGTTTATTTTTTGTGCCCATATATCACGGTAATTAACATGTCACGCCGGATAATCAATTAACCGTCACACGCAGCAACCCCAGATGTCAATGGGTTAACCTGCAATGGCGTCGAATGTCTTGTAACACGAATGGCATTTTAGTGGATCTTTAAACAAAAATATTAATATACCCTTATGGAGCTCAATAATGGAAAGTCAGTTGGATACAAAAACAGTGTGCTGTTATGTAGAACACACTGAAACCAAATGGAAAACTCTTCTGTGGTGATACTTGACGATTTGGGAACATTAAAGGGACACGGTCACGGTCTGCGCATGCTCGTGTAGCTGATCGAAACTTGAAAAAGTCAGCCTGACTTTTTCAAGTTACTAGCAATCACAAATTCAAAATGGCGTCTAGCGGAGGATCCGGACATGGTGGTAAACACATCAACTCAGGGCGGAAATGAAAGGTCGAAGACAGAGGGGAATTTGCTTTTGATAAAGATAGCATTTGCTTTAGATAAACTTGATTTAATGCAAAATATAATATGCAGAATTCTTCAACTTACCGATATTTCCATAATGGCGGTCAAGGGTGACAAGTCTCGAAGAGAGTGAATGCTACTTCGCATGTTAACCCATGACAGTGTCCCTTTAAATGTGAAAAAATATTTATAGCGGGTCACACGCACAACTTGATCACCCGAACTTGCACGATTATGCATAACATCCACTTGGCCCTTTGACATTCCATTGACAAAAACTCGTAAAATATTCACAGACTGGCCAATTTCTCTGAAATTTGAAAGGGTGATTGCTAATGAATAGAGAAAGATTTTCACAATAACTAAAAATTCCTGTGTTAAGTATGAGAATTAGAGGAAGAGGTATTAAAATGCGACTAAATTTGTTGCGTGCGTTGCTGTTTTTGTGTTTTGATTGTTGTGCAAATTTTGAAAGAGAATATTAAATTATTAAAAATTATCTACGGATAGATCGTTAAAAAAATCTTTATTTTTAGCGGTTATGTGAATGTAAAAAATGCAATGCTTGACGAGAAATAATCTTTTTGTTAATATTTGAAAGAAAAAAAATTTCGTGCATTGAAATGTGATATGTGAGGACACAGGAATTTTTTCTCTCTGACAAAAGATTTTGTTATTGTAGTTGTTTATTTGGGAAGCCAACAATATTTATTGCTACGACTTACTAGTGCGAAGATTGTTTACATGAAACTCACGCTTTTTGCGAATTTTGAGTGTCATGAAATTACATCATTTGCATGACAATAATTTTTTTTATATCCCTTTACTCTAACCAAGAGATATTCAGATGGTAACAAACTTACTTAACAATTTCTTCTGCTTTTGTGCTTGTCAGCATTGTGATTTGTGATAATTCGTCTATCACAGGCAACCCAGTGTATGCTTTTTGGAGCATCTAGGTGCAGAAAAGATAATGAATGCCTAGCAGATTGCAGCTGTGCATTCAAGCAATGTAATGGGTCTTTTGCAGCTGGCGATCACATGGTCCAAAAACCACCATACCGGAGAGCAAATTGCGCATTGGGACTTCTAAAACATAGCAAATCAATTTAAATTTTTTTCTTTTAGATGTCCCAGTGCTCAAGTTGCTTTCCAGTATGGTGGTTTTTGTACCACTTGATCACCAGCTGCAAAGGGCCCATTGATGCATATAGTAGTTATTTGACTCAAACAAAAAATGATCATATTGTAATTATATATATGGAGTAGGTCATTTAAATTAACTTAATCACAGAATATCTTACCTCTTATTTACACGTCATTTATCAGAAGAAAAGAACATGTAGTGGAGAGCACTCTAAATCTGTTGTTTATGGCTACAAGGCTCCAGTTGTTCAAACGATGGAAAGTGCTATCCACTGGATAAATCACTGTCCAGCAGATAAACACTAGCAAAACCAATTGAGTTATCCAGTGGACAGCACTTAATCCACCTTTTGAACAACTGGGGCCAGGAGGTCAATATTCGGAAAAAAATATTAATTATTGTGGGCAATGTCTGGCAATTACACTTGACCTTTATCAGCACATTAGAAGCTCCCTCCGCAGTCACTGCTCATCCAAAAAATTGTCACTTTCACTAAAAACAGCATGGATGTTGACATGACAAACCAGTAAGTACCATGGGTTTCAGAGAGTGTGCCCTTCCCCATCCTTTGAAACATCCTAGCCATGCCTCTGGACAGATTAACCAAAATCTCATCATGCAATGATTTGTTTTGATTTCAGGACAATGTTTAAAGCTCAAATTTGGTTGCTTTGCCTTATACCATGTGGTGAGTATTTGAAAGTAAAAGGCACACTTAAAAATTATTTCAAATGTTAAACCTTCATCAATGTTACATCCAGCTAGTAAAAGTTCTGCTTCCCCCGTCTTGAAATGAAATATACAAAATGAACCAGTATTATTATATAATTATGGAATTAGTTATGCCATGCACAACAGACTGTGCTGTAATTTTACTGAAACATGAAACACTTTAAGTTAACACTCTTGAGCAGAGGAAAGGAGAAACAGTTGAGCAGTATTTAAAATTTAGCTTTGACCGCTAGCATCAACATTTGATCAAGTGTAGCTATGATCTTCGCAGTTATGAGTGCAATTTTTGCAATTTCGTAGAGAAGCCTGAAAAATTCAGGACTTCAACGGTTTATTGTTTGTATGTTGAAGTCCTGAATTTTTCAGGCTTCTCTACGCAATTGCAAAAATTGCGCTCATAACTGCGAAGATCATAGCTACACTTGATTTCATATCCGCAGTTCATATGTGATTCATTTCATATACCATTTCATCAGCAACATTCGAATTGTCAAAAAGGTGATCAAGAAAGGTAAACATGGTAACTCTAACCCTCGATTTATAAACATAGCCTCCCTCTAACTTGAAGCAATTTTCCTTTCCCTACATGTACTTGTCATTTTCTATATTATTTATACCCTCCGTAACTTGAACCATGCCCGTCAATGTATGACAAATAAAAACAAACATTGTAATATTGGCTATTTCTCAAAAAAGTAAATTGCATGAACTCAATAGCAGTAGCCCAATGTTGTTTGCTTTGAAAACTGCAAAGTTTGCATTACCTCAACTTAAATACAACTTTATTACTTTCCTCCTCTTACTGCTTTGCTTTGCTTTCCCTGGAAGGAGTTGGCTGTTTAATATGTAAAACTCTGAAGATGAAAACTCTCTTGCCCATCAAAGGCTCTCAGAGAGATGTGGTGGTCATGTATGACTTTGAAGGAAAAACCTAAGGGAAATTTTAAGTATTCTTTTTACCCAGCCTAGGAGATGGGGAAAAGAAGGGAGGTTGAGGTTGTGAAAGCCTTCTATACTGTATGCAATGCATGAAATATGATTCGCACCTACGTACGAGGCACTACTTTAAGGCAAGAACACGTCACTGTGGATCAGTCAGTTGAATTCAGGACAGCAAGTGTCATAGACAACATCAAAAAACGTCTTCACCAAGACCTCCTTGGCGTCAAACCGACCAACCTTTGTACGTGTAGCGAAAACGAGATACGCCAAAGCTACATGTAGTTCATTAAGTCCTCACAGCCTCAACTACCCGGGTTGATGGAAGAATACAAGTTATGATGGCCTGGACGGAAGTGAGCCCTCCCAAACAAAGTAACTATGGCATCTCACTGAAAAGGATGTTTTCCGCGGAGAGGTCATTACAGAAAATGGGTGTCTCGATGTTATCAATGAGAAAGTCCAAAAGCTTCTAGAGCAGGACTACAGGTGTACGTGAGTTAAGTCTCTCCTGACCAGATTGATCATAGCAAACCTGAATGGTACCAACCCTTACAAGCCATGTTCACACCCGAAAGAGCCACAAAAGTTTGACTTGTCTTTGCCTGCTCTTCGAGAGGTCATGACGGTTTGTCCCTTAATGATTACCTAGGGAAAGGGCTAAACTATATTTAACAGTCTGCTCGACGTTTTGGCAGCATGGACATGGAATGAAGTAGCCTTTATCGGTGATATACGCAAAATGTTCAATCAAATCTTGGTTCATCGCGACAACCAGGTTTTTCACAGGTTCCTTTGGAGGAGTAAGATCAGCAACTCGCCAACAGTATAGCAATGACTCAGGTTGAACTTTGGAGACATAGCAACGAATGCCATTAATACATTAGCAAAGATATCTCAAGCCAAGTTCCCAGAAGCATCAAAGGAACTTCAAGACCATATGTACGTGGATGACATCGGAAGTTCCAAGGCAACTACAATGGAAGCAAAACATTATCAGCAACATTGATGCCATTCTTAAGAAAGGTCATTTCCAGATTAAAGCTTGGCATTCAAATCGTGCGGAGATTGACCAGTCCAACTGTGAACGCTGGGCAGATCTTCTTGGTCTCAGATGGGATAAACAAACAGACAAGTTTTCCCTGAAAAGAAATGAACTTGACCAGCTGGACTTTTTGACAAAGAGATGTTGCCTGGGTCTAATTGGACAATTATGGGAACCAATCGGTCTTGTGATGCCTGAAGCTATTGAATTAAGGATCGACTTGCAGGACTTATGGCATTCAGGCTACACCTGGGACGAAACTTTACCTACAGCAGTCAAGAGCAAGTGGATGGAGAATTTACAAGCCATGAATCACCTCTTAACAGTCAAATTCGATCGAAAGTTAAAACCAAGGCGCGTGATTGGGGTACCACAAATTCATGGATTTTGTGATGGTGGCAAAAGAGCTTATGAAGCAGTCATTTTCCTCCGATAGGAGTTAAAGAACAGAAGTTACAAGTGTCTCCCTGTTTTTAATAGTCAAGTCCTTTGTCGCCCCACTAAAGACAAAAACGATCCCGAGACTGGAGCTCATGGGTTGTTTAACACTTGCAAGGATATATGAAACTTGCAGAAAGTCTCTACAGTTTGCAAACATCCAAGACAGCAAGAAGATCTTCTGGGTGGACTCTTCTAGGGTTCTTTTGGATTAAGACCAAATCACATCAATTCAAACCTTTCATATCCGAGTAGCAGAAATCCAAGAAACTGTTGAGGTGGAAGTCTTCCGATTCATCTGGTCAAAGTTCAATCCAGCCAACATTCTCACTAGAGGAATAGAGCCATCGCAACTCACAGACTTGGTAAAAGGACCCTCTTTCCTGCAGTTACCCGAAGGACAATGGTCCAAATTTGAAGCTACATGTAGAGATCCCATTGATCCTACAGCAAAAGCTGATGTATTGATGGAAGTGAAAACTGAGAAGACTAAAATGCCAATGTAACACAAAGCAACCATAGTGGAATTTCAAACCAAAGTAGATCTAGGTAAGTCTGAAGACGATAACCCCGTTTTTCATCAACTGTTGAAGACCTGTTCTACATTTTCACAACACTCATTCATTCGCTGATTTATTCAGACAGAATGCTGGGAAAAAGACTGTTAACACAGGTTCAATCACCTCGGAAAAACAGCTATTCAACTGGATTCAGGCACACCTAGATCCCTCTCTCATTGACAAGAAATTAACTCCGAAGCTGGACAAAGCCTAATTAACAAGGCAAGGAGAAAGTACTGGATCATTGGAGTTTGTAGTACAGTGTACGTCCAAAGCACTCACAACAAAGTGCATTACTCGTAGGAAGCTCTGAAAGAAAACCATTAGAACAACTCATGGGACAAATCCCATCCTTGGGAGTTTCAGTAGGAACCCCATCATTCTTCAACACCGACATGGACATGTTTGGACCATTGCACATCAAGCTTAATCGTAAAATGCTGAAGGAGTCCCAAGTGATCATTTTCACCTGCATGACAACAAGAGCTGTCCCCTTAGAACTTGTGAGCAACAAGACATCTGACGCTTTCTTGATGGCATTGTGTGGTCACCCGTGCATTTGCTGGTCCGACTGCGGGACAAATTTTGTAGGAGCACAAGGGTACTTAAAGGAAACAATGTGGAGTTGGAACATCCCTAAGATTGAAAGTGTTCTATCTGAAGATTTCTTGTGTGATTTTAAATGGAAATGGAATATTTACCCCTCATGCAAGTCATCAAAATGGTGTCCTGGAAACCCTCATCAAGTCAGTGAGACAAAAGTCTGAACGCTATATGCAAGAATCAAGCCTTTACCAAAGAGCAATGGAGAACATTTCTCACAGACAAAACTACGTTATCAATGGACGTCCTTTCAACGCCAATCAACCCAAACGATATTTTCATAGGACATCACCTTCCAATTCCTCAACCAGAACCAGAAGAAAGGATCAACCCAAGACATCTTTTGAGAAATACAGAAAACCGCATAAATAAATTTCGGAGATGCTAGATGAGATACTTTGCACCAAATCTACTTCCACGAAATAAGTGGTTTCTCACCAGAGAAAACCATCAAGTCGATGACTTAGTTCTGAAAAAAGGAATTGAGTCATTGGGTGAAGAAATACAGTCAAGATAAAGGTGAACAACTGCAACGGGTCCGAAATGCATTGCCGAGAGGATCATGGTGGTCTGACCAGGTAAAAACTTGCAAATAGCATGTGGAAAATATTGAACACAGAATTTGCAGACGTAAACTAATGGATGAGCTGCTCCTAGAAAGAAACAGCCTTAAGCCCGTAAAACGACGCACATCATGACAATGGATGTCCGGTATTGGAGTCCTCAGAAGGACCATTTCTTATGTCTCAACTTTTGTCCAAGCTCATGTGAACGATAATTCTCATTTTGGAAGAGAAATGAAAAGAGAAGATAAAGAGGAAACTGTCAGTAACACCTCATCACCTGGTTGCACGTAGAAGCAAGTGTCCGCTCAAGGGGCAAAAATAACACTGTGTCTGAAGACCGAAACGAGAGTCGCCCATACAGGACCCCAAGAAAAACAGAGAACAATGCCGCAAGTGGCATCATACAAGCAACTGCAGGAAATCAAACGGCTCAACATGCTACGAATGCAGAAAAAACCTTTCCAAAGTCAGTGCCAGGCCCCCTTTAGTACATCAAATGGTATTAACCCATTGACATCCAAACCGGCCGTAACCGGCCGCGCGCAATGACCCCTGAAATACCCAAACCGGCCGTAACCGGCCGTACAAAATGGCGTCTTGACCAGAGGTGATCTTAGGCCTCTACCCAGTCTCCCTTAGTAAATCTAAATTTTTTGTTGTTATGGAGATTTAGTAGGATAATTGACCAATCATTTGCCGTGTTGTGAGCATATTTTGACAGCTGATAAGAGACCCCACAAGGGCTGGCTTTTTGCCCTTTCGATCGCGCGATCAAATTACGCGAAAACAACAGCCGATGCACCAGATAACGCACCGAACGATGGGGATATTCATGCTTTTTTTTTTCGGATTCGGAGGATCCAGGGATCTAAGGGATCTTTTATGGTTTTTCTGTAAGAGGAGGGGATACTAGAGACAAAAATTTTGATTTAGATGGCTTTAAAAGTGACGAAGAAGACGGTGAAAACCAAGCGACCGATGATAAACATGAAGCTCGCTGGAATGATCAGGTCGATAATATTCAAATTCCAGATTTCGTGGCAGCTACTGCTCTTTATTTCGTTTTAGATAATCGTAATGAATTAAATATTTTTCTTAGTTTTCATAGGAGATGATCTATGGGAATTAATGGTAAACGAAACGAGTAGGTATGCCTGTCAAAAACTCTTAAAATCCCCGAGCGCATTGCCTTTTTTCATGCAGTAAGCCGCGCAGAATTAAAGGCCTTCGTAGCAATTAACGTCATAGTGGACATTGATTAGCTCCCGATTTTAGCTTTATATTGATCAACCGATGGATTTTTTGCAAATAACAAGTTTTTTTTCCTAAAATAAATTGGTAATCGAAGGAATTTTCGCCTTCGGCATACCTCGGAAGATCGGTATTTTCAACAAATAAATCAATCCGACCGTGCGTTTATATTCCGCAAATGCGAGAAAACCTCCAGTGATTTTCTCTGTTGTTTTTCTTGTGTTGTGTGAGTTATCTTTCAGTGAAAGTTTTCGAAAGAGCACTTTTGTACACAATTTGACCTTGTTTGTTCTGTCATGAAACATGATAGTGATCAATTAACTAAATTAATCTTGCGGTTTTGTGCACGTGTATTTCGACAAGCAGAAATGCTCCTCGTGAAATTTTGTTTCGGCAGCGGCGTTTGGGCATAATTTTTGCACTTATACCTGCAAGAAAACAAAGCGATTGGGATAAATTTCAAACAATTTTTATCCA
Source organism: Montipora foliosa (assembly GCF_036669935.1). Classification (NCBI taxonomy): domain Eukaryota; kingdom Metazoa; phylum Cnidaria; class Anthozoa; order Scleractinia; family Acroporidae; genus Montipora; species Montipora foliosa. The sequence goes on from NC_090880.1 coordinate 11,194,114, forward strand.
TTGAGTGGTTAGACTTAACTGTAAATTGCACAAGGCATATTTTGAGTTATAATATATATTTTTCAAGCGCTTTGTTTAGTTAGCGATCAAAAACGTTCTTGATTGCTTAACGCATGCTGCTTCGAAAATTCTACCTTTACATTTTCAGTTGAGCCTGAGCACGTGTTTTGAATCACTTTTTGGCGATATTTTTACATCATCTGGAAGTTCACTGTTTCTTCTTCCGTTGAACTTAATTCTAAAACTCAATCTCTTGTGTACATTTACTGCGCATATGGTTTATTTTTAGCGCTCATCTATCACCGTAATTAACATACGTCACGCCGGATAATCCATTAACTGTCACACGCGGCAACCTGGATGACAATGGGTTAAACATCGGAGGAAATGCTGTTCAGCACAAAGAGAAGTTAAAGCTCATCAATGGTTTGTGCCCTGTTAAAAAAGTTGGAGTCATGAATGGAAACAGGGAATTTGTTGAAGTCCTTGCGATGTTAGACTCTGGATCCAATACCAATCTTTTCTCAAAGAATGCAGCCAGATGACTTGGGTTGAGTGGATCAGCAACATATCTGACCATGAGTTTGGCTGGTGGGAAGAGGAAAAGTGAAGCATCACAGGTAATCGACATCACAGTTGCCTCACCTGCTGACGATGTTATTAATTTAAAAAGATGCTCCAAGTTTACACTGTTACAAGGCCTTGTGGTAAAGCAAAAACGCTTTCCGAAGAATTAGTGCGACACTACACTGTACCCTCATCTCAAGAACGTTTGTGATAAACTACACCTTT
>NC_090880.1:11202405-11227405 GCF_036669935.1 Montipora foliosa
ATTATTTCAAAGCCAAGAGGCATAGTAGATTGAACTGGACTGGTGCATCAAAGATATTGATGATGTCATTTCCTGCATTTTAGTCTCTTTATGTGAAAATATTATTCCATCTTTGTCCCTCCATGTAACATCCTCTTAAAATTGGAAATATGTTTTCTTTATTTTCAAAGGTTTCTTTTTGACAACTTTCATGAAGTTTTGGGAAGACATTTCACAAGGAAACATAGCTCGTCTTCAAAGCCCCATTATTTCCTCTGCTACTTGCCTTGAGTTTTATTATGTTATGAGTGGAACCAGAGTTGGAGATCTGGTTGTTTACGTGAAGACAGGCAATGAGAGCTTGGTCTGGCAGTTGTTTGGTGATCAAGGAAGGGAATGGAAAAAAGCAGTAATACCACTTAAAAGTGAATACAAAAACTTTAATGTGAGTATCTTAAATGAGTTTGTCTAATGGACAGTAATGAATGTACATGTACATGTATACCAGCTTTGCTGTTAACCCATTGTTTCCTGGGAGTGAGACTAAATAACAGATTTTACTCCAGACGGTTTTACTTGTCAACTGGGTGCATCCTAATAGGGCACCTGTCGTGAGTAGTCAATCTGTGATTTATGAGTTTATAATTCACATGATAAGGGAAATGTGATTTAGAAATCACACAGTAACAAAGCTTGCAAAATTATAAATCACAAAGTTAGGTAAATCTTGTGATTTACATGATGTATTGCAAGGTTACAAAGTGTTAACAGTATTTTTTGTTTCAGTGTTTCTATGTGTTGAGTGTTGTATCATCAAGGAAGCAAAGTAAAACTTGACTTCTTGTGTTAAATTTGTGAAGCAGTAATATTGGTTGAGGTGGTCTTTAATTGTGAGAATTAAAATTCTTTTAATTTAAGACCAGTAATATTTAAGTTAAAACTTAAATATTACTGATTGTTAAGGTTCCAAAAGAGCTTTTGTGAAATGCCAGGAGAGAGAGAGGAAAACATTTTGGAGGGGATTTTCTTGAGAATGTAGTGGGCTGGATCCTCCAGAGTGTGAAGAGAAACCAGTTCTTTGTTCTCTGTATGCCTCTTACAGATTACAAATTCAGCATTAAGAGCACTACGTATGGACTTTGCTGCTTCTTTACATAATTGCACTTTGGATGAGAATGAAATCATTGTCTCATATGATGTTTTGTCCTTTTTCATAAAAGTACTTGTTGATGAGACCTTGTTGAGCTCGGTTTGAAACTTATTTTCCGCCACCTCCTCAACAACTAAGAATGCTGTATTAAAGTGACTATATTTTAGCTATTCCGTTTTTGCTCTTAATGGAAGGTTATACCTTCTCTGATATCAAAAAAATGTTTAAGGGGAGAAACAATGAAGAAACCTTTTTCTTAAAGCTGAAGTTTCGCTTTGTGAATCATGGCGAAAAAGATACGTGAGAGAAAAGGTGGTAGATATTGCATGGCTGGAAGCCCAGTAGAAATTTAATGAGTTGTAAAAATGGGCAGTTCACAAAAGACATGAGCATGCACGTATTCCCTTTAAAGCCAGTGAGGCAAGAAAAATGGACCAAATTTTGAGGGTCATGGTAAATATGTATTTCTGAAGTTGGTAAATTGGTTGCCAACCAGTTTACCTTTGCATAGTGGCCATGCACTTTTTTTTTTCACTTACAAACATTACATTCGAATCAGATGCATCTTGTAGTTGCTGCTTCTTATTTATGGCATGAATTGCTGAGATAATCGTAAAATTTCAACTCAAAACATCATGAGACTTGTGGCTTTGACTACGTCATCACTCCTCGGTTAGCACCCAGACACCCCAAATAAAAGTTGACAATTTTGAGAGGGAAGTGCTCATCTTTAAGGGGCTGTCTAACTGCTTTATTCTCATTGCTGTTAAAAAAAAATTGGAATCTACACACAATAAAGCATAAAGCATCAAAAGCAAATCATTTCATAGGCACTTCAAGTTTATAGGCAGACAGACAGATGTGGCAAAGGCAACCCACTACCTGGTATCTATGTCCAGTCTGTGCCAACATTTCTATGGCAAAACTTGAAGGAGTGCAGGCTGCCCCTGCACTCCCTCTTTTTAAAATTGTTATGTGGACAATTGTTTCTCGAAACAGCCAAAGAATGACCATGACCAGTTCCTGGACCACTTACCTGTACATGTATACCATACTAACAAGTTCACTGTTTACAAAAATCCAGAAAATTAACTATACACAGGACTTGAGCAGTACCAATAACAAAAAAAATTATAATTGTAATGTATTATAAAACAGATGTACTTTATTCCACTTTATCCCTGAGAACGAGATCATTCACATTTTGATGTATTTCATTGAAACATGCCAGCTTGGCTTGGAACAAGAATCGGCAAAATACGGCAACCAGGAAAGCACAAACTTCAAACAAGATTTCCAACAAATTACCTACACATGCCTTAAACAAACTTCTAAAAATACAAGCTATTGATATTTCTCCTTAATTTTACAAGAATTCATTTCGATTACGTGTTTGTAACATATTAAAGGGACTGTGTCACGATAATGCGCATGTGCTGACTTGATTGACACCGGAGTTTCTACCAGCCAATAGAAATGGACTTGAAAATGTCGCGACCGAGGACATCTGCAAAGCGCGTATTATATAACTACCGGGAAATCGCGTTGAATTTCGAGTGTTTACGCAGGTAAAAAAATTGAGGCGTGTTTGCAACCATTTGTTTGACTACAATGGCTACTAATATTGCAGTGGATCAAGAGGAAAACGTACGTGAAATCAGTGTCATTGTTTCACAAGTAGATAGTCTATAGTCGATCATGTTTACGATTCGAGTATTCGTGTCGTCGTCAATGTTGAATTATTTATACGTTCCACTTGCATAGCCACAAGTGTCCTGCAGTTGCTCTAGTACCTGCATGACAAGAACTGGAAAGAAACGCCAAGGATGTCCTTGCAGAACCGATGGAAAGTTTTGCACTGCGTCTTGTAAGTGTGGATCTACGAGAAAGCCATGCAAAAACAAAGTAAGTTGTGTTCGCTTTCACGGAATGGCAATCGAACTGCTTGTTTGATTTTAGGATGAAAGTACATGTTCCCTTTCACGGATTGGCAATCGAACTGCTTGTTTGATTTTAGGATGAAAGTACAAGCCAGCAAACAGCGCTGCAAACAGCCGACGCAACTCGGCAAAACCAATTGAGTGAAGAAGAGGAAGCAAAATTGGAAAATCAACGTGTTGCGGTAAGGATTTATGATAAACATTCAGAAGAACTAGAAGAAGTTGAACACCACCACATCGCTTTTCCTTGAAAGAGCAACTAAATGTTTGAGCTTTTGCACTTCGTCTGTTGTGTAAGAGTTTAGACATTCAGGCAACGAGGAAATAAGTTATATAATCAAGTATTCGTCCTCGGTGGATTCTGTTCACTCATTCACTTATTACCTCAATATAACTGGTTTAGTTTGATGTAATATTCTTGTTGGTGATTGTATACTCTCCTTGAATATTACAATACTGAGCCCAGCTTTTCAGTAAATGGTAAATATAGGAAAAAAACTTCAATATGAATTCCCTTTTACAACAAAGGAAGCCGATGCAAGTGGAAAATACATTGTACTTTTACGTATTTGACTCCTGATCCTATTACATAGTCAGCTCACCATTTAAATTACTCTTCCTTCAAGTACTTTCACCAATTTGCAATGACCATCATCACTGAAATAGTTTCTTTTCTTAGGAGTTTATTGACACCCTTGATGAGCAAACGGTAAAGGCGTTGGCCATAAAGGCATTGCAGAGAGGTGTAGGAAGTATGGAATATGTAGATTCCCTCTTACTAATGGAACCAGAAGATAAAAATGCTTCTGACCAAGAAGATGAAGATGAACAGGGCAATGCATCGTCTGTGCGAGTGCCCCAACCAAGTGGTCAATTCGTTGACCAAGAACCAGTTCCTGACTGGTGCAAGTGTGGATGCTGTCGCACAATGCCTCAGGACATTGAAAATAAATGTTGTGCGCGACGTAACTGTACTTCTCAAACAAGGCGCTTCCGCAAATTATGTTTGGATGCTGAGTATCTGCAGCTCTGTGCAAAGAATACTGCAGACATCCGCAATGATAGACAAGACAGCAGTAGTCGTACTTTTCGCAAAGCTGCCTATAGAAACTACATTTTAGATACTCATGGTCACCTTGGGAAAAGAAAGAGGAAAGTTGTTCCCTCTTGCTGTGTTCTTTGTATCAGAAGACACTATCCATCTGCAACGGGTGTATACATGGGTTTCAGAGCTCAATGAAAGGGTGGTGGTAAGATCAAAGATACGTTGTGAATGATCCCAAGTGAAATGGTACTAGTTTTCTTTCCTCAAAAGTCCCAATGTTTTTTAGGGATATATCAGGAATCGTGGGTAAAGTACTGTAATAGTTTCTTGAGGGATCATACATGACATACTTTGTCATATATTTAGGCTTTCACTTCAACTAGCATGGCACAACAAGCATTGAAGTCAGATCTATGAGGGGGTAACAACTACTGAAATTGTTTTTTGGTCACTCAGGCACGGAAACAGTCATGTTGAGTTTGATGTGGAATGTGTGACCAGGAATCAATCAATATCAGTGCCTGTTTGTTGGGGTAAAGCATAGTTATAGAGGGGAATGGTTATGGAACCCGACAAATTATTTCTTTGTTGTTGGTTTTTGTTCTCTTTTTTGGCCTTGACGGTGCACAAAACACAATAGTTGTTTACTCCGTACTGAGGAAATAACCAATAGAAATGTGTAATTCATGCATAGTATATGACACTTTCCAACTTAAATCTTGGCATCTGTTTGCTCCTTTGATAGTTGCCAAGCTTCCAAACACGTCCCCTCTATAACTATTGGTAAAGTGTACGAGTATAACCCTAATATTGCATTGACGATGAGGGACATACTTCACATAACTTGCCTCTAATCTTTGCTTTGAAACTCCAACAATATTATGGAGTCATGGTGTTCTTTTGCTACCAAGTTCCAAACAACATTTGAATTCTTAATTTGTTATCTCAGTACTCACAAGATTGCCACATTCATGTGGCATTGGTGTGTTTCCACTTAAGTGTCCAAAAGTACTACTAATAATCTTGAAAATGGCTTAAACTCCTTATTGCAAAGAAGAGGAACCAAGAAAAAAACACAGACAAGCTTTATCACATCAAATTTATTTACGTTTCCCATGGAAATTCCCAAATTCGCATGATTTTCGCAGCACAGGCAGGTGTTCCAACAAGTCCTGCCAAAATTATAGTTATTTTCCTCAGTTTTGGTTAAAGCCTCAGCAATAGTTTAATGAATCTAGGATTTCCCATGGGTCTTTCATTCCATGACACTCTTCAAAATTTTGTTTTGTCCATGTAGTCATCTTTTGTCATGTGCACAGACTTTACTGGTTTATTTAAATATCATTGTTGAGTTATTTATTGCTGTAATACTTTACAATATTTATCAGTAATTTTATAACTAGATAAGAGAAAAATTTAACAAAGTGACCGCATTGTCGGCAAAGACCCTGATCATGGAAATGAGATCATCAATTTTTCTCTTATAGAGAGAAATAACATGAAATAAAACGTTAAAGTTGACTCACAAGCTCCAGTTGCAGGGGAACAAGGGCTAACTCCAGTATTTAAAAACTTGAAGTTGTGGAAATGCACCCTTGACTTTCTTTGAATTATCTGTTTTGTCATTTCGTGCATTGCCTGTACTCCAAGTGACATGGATACAAGCCAATTTGCACATAAAAATTCATAGTAACTGTAAAATTGAGAAACCATCTGATATGAATTCCCATTTAGTGCTTGAGAGCAATGTAAAGTAGGTGGTGTCAATTTGGAAATGAGAAAATGGAAGTAACTGCATATACCCACAAGGTTACATGAATAATGGAACAGTCAAGTGATAGTTAGAAGTAGCAGGCAATGAAGGGGACAAAACAGAAAATTCCTTTCATTTGTGTAGATAAACCAAGTTTTTTAATAAACTTCTCGTTCGAAAGGTGGATAGCTTTATCTCCCAGGTTCAAGTTGTTCAAAGGCCGGATAACTGTCTCTGGTGGAGAAGTCGCTATCCATCAATTTCAATATCTGCAAACATTTCAGTATTTTTTGCCTTCATACCTGCACACTTTAAGCATATCCAGTAAAAAGTTGTGTAAAAATCTTGGCCAATGTTTAATGTGAATATTACCGGTATATTTTATACTTTTCATAGTGAAATACATGTATCCAATGGATAAAGTTATCTGGCCTTTGAATAACTGGGGCCAGGTAAATAACTATTCAATGACATATTGCTTTAAAAGATGGTTGACAAAACTGTGGCATGGTTGAACACAGCACAATCAGGTCACATCTATGAGCTGCTTGTCTGAGAAAACCGGCTCTTTCGTCTTGCAAGGAGCTCATGAGGTGGAAGGGGCTCACACTCTGCAATTGTGGGTGCAATAAGTCTGGGATCATCTGGCTCCATAGGAACTTCCCGTGTCACTGCATCATCATCATCACTTCGCAGTTTAAAGATTTTGGCCACCAGAATCCACATGTATCCATAATCTTTTGCCACCTTCAGTTTTCTCACATCCCATGATTTCGTCCTCTGATTGTATTTCCTGGTGATGATGGTCTCTGCATCCTCACTTGTTGCGAAGGGAAGATCGTTATGGTAATTCCAATCGATGGCAGTTAACTTCCTTCTTGCTCTGTAAACTGTTTTCCTACAAAAAGATCATGACCCATTTAAGACTGATATTTAGCATGAATAGAGCACTGCACAACTCTAAAAGTACAATCAAAGTACCAAACCAAGTCAAGGAGAGGTGAAATATTAAACTGTGATTGACTACAGAGGTTAACAAGAAGGTTCTCCTTTGCAAGCCCATGGCTGCCTTTTTGACTCTCATAAATAATTATTCACATAAATTACTTTGTTATAATTATAAATAATTATTCCTTTATTTAGCAACTTTTCGAGGCCACAATGGCTGGAAACCAACATATCATTGCTTACAAGTTTTACTGCAACTTTACGCACAAAAAATTTCGTGATGATTCATGATGGAAATACTGCGTGTTCACTGTTCTTACTAGGGGGACAGGATTATGGAGGGTATCACTTGTCAAAATCAGGTCAAAAGCACAATAGTCTGGAATACCCAGAAAAAACCATTCCAGTCGGAAGGACACAAATACCACTTGGGATCCTAAGCGGTAATGACCCTCACCTGTCAAAATTTTCATGATGGCATGCCAAGAAGTGTCATAAAAACAATTACTCACGTGAAGGAAACTTTTTTGGACGTGTACATCAGGGCCATGCTGTTGGCACACTCTAAAGGACCAGTATGCCTTCAGTGATAAAAAGAAACAAATAATTATTTTTCAGGAGGAAGTTGTATCTCTAACAGTGGTTATTATTTAGTCAACGCATTTAACCCTCTTGCATGGGCTGAGATCCCAGTAGACAGGGTACTTATATTAAACTACATATAGCTTGCAGTTTACAATACCAGGACAACAGACCATTTAACAGATTTTTGAGTGCCTACGAGGCTGAAAGTTACCTTGTATTGATACAAACCTCACTGCTTTTATCATGTTAATTGTATTGTAATTCTAATTAGTCTACTTGTACGTTAGCATTATAAAAGCACAAAGGTTTGTATCAAAGCAGGGTCACCAGCAGCCCCTCTTCCATTCTTAGGCCAGGTAACTTAGCTAGATGTACAACTGTAAAATGTACCATTAATAACACAATACTTCCTTCAATAGTTGAAGAACATGAAGATTCTATATTATTGTACTTTTGTAGAAAAGGTTTCAGATGGACATAACCAGTGTTCATACAGTCTGACTTCAGATAAAGTTATAATGCAGGTCAAGCTTTCACCTCATAGTAGATACTATCCACCGCTGAATCTTCAGAAAAGCAGGTGAGAACAGAATGCCACATGTATTCCATGTAAACACTTAGACCCCACCCAAAAAGTGAGAGTCAATGAAACACTTGAGCCCTCACCAAAGGAGTGCAAGAGTTGAATGGCTCGCTCTCGCTTGGATAGCTATAAACTGTCATTCACATAAAACTACTCTCATAAACTCCCAAGAGTTCACAGAATTTTAACCTGCGGAAAGGAGAGTTCTCAAGAGTTCAGTTGTCATGAGCTAAGATTTGGTATCTTTCGCAGCTCCTCTACTTTTCTTCTTAACTGAAACTCTTGCCCACTGTTGACCCAACTCTCCATCAACCTCATTGACTCTCACGTGCTCTCAAAGACATTTAACTATTGTCAACTTTCATGAACTTGCACTCTGTTTGGTGAATGCTTTGTACAGTGTCTGGTTTCAGGGGGTAAGAAATGGCTGACAAAATGCGCAGAAAATATGTCACATTGAGTAAGTTGTTATACAAGACAGTACTTATAACAAAATTATCTCATAGAGTAATATACAATTTGGCCTCATTTTCACCTGAATTTAATATAGAACTTGAAACTCTCCAGTAAAGCAGGGTCAAGAATGATTTGCTGAAGAGCTTCAAAATCCTTTGCCCTCCTGTCAAACCACGGAAGAGAACGGTCTTCTGGCAAATCTCCATGATCACAATTTCCTCCAGGCCAGTCATGATCATTGCATACGTGGTGCAGTAAGCCAATCCATTTGTCCTATACAGTATTAAAAAGACACTGGTTAATATATGTACACAAGTAGTTGCTACTGTAACAGCAAGTCAAGTGTTGCGAGGTACTTGTGATGCCTGCGAGCTTGTAGTGTTTCTATACCTGGGATTGGTTGCTTGAAGCATAATCATCCCCAACCCTAACCAAGTCTCGTTAACACTAAATAATGACCTATCATGCCTGCATTCTCAAACGACAGAGAGGATGAACGTCTAATTTGGATTACTTCATTCAAAAATACATGTACCTTCATTTTACTCAGAGCCTCATCGTCGCTGTTGGTCTCTTTTGCAGCTGTTTCACAGCAGTACCAGAAGTGGTTGATAATGTGATCTGACCACTGACTTATTTTCTGCAGATCCTTTGAACTGCCAGTCTAATAAAATAAAACATTGTACCACTCATGTAATAATAATTTCAGTAATAATTATTACATTATGCTGCAGGTAGAATTTTATTTTGGGATAATTATTTCAAATTCATTTTATTTGTGGTGTGGAGATGATCAATCTCGTCCACTGGCTCCCCAGGTTTTGGAAAGAAAATGGACTCAAGAGCTTTTGTTACAGTACATGTAGCTGCCAGCAAGCATGTCAAATAAACAGTTCCACACAAAGGCAAAGGCATAGTACCCAGCAGCCACCTAAACATGGTTATGATTAAGATAATGGAAGGCAGGTGTCTTATGGTGGAAGAAACTATTGCTTATTCCGCTTGGTGGTTAGCGATTCAAATTAGCACTGCTGCTTGCCATGGTTTGGCACAACAACTCTGTACATGTACTGCTCATACATTGCAGATAAAGTGTGACAAGCTCCTAATTTTCCTGGGTCCTTCCTATTATGCAATCCACAGAAAACTTCCTAGTTTTTGTCCACTGAGTAATGCAAAATACAGTCTTTACTGCACTAATGTATTTTTTATGGTTATATACTTGAACCATTTACTTGTCTCCTGACCATGAGTTTTGTCAGTTTTGTATAACGTTTGACCAGGAGTACATATCGTGATGTCACTGTTTCACGTAAAGTCTTCGGAGGACAGCTACATGTAGGTCCTTCACTGGTTTGGGTCCATGTACATGTATAACATCCAATTTTCTTCCTCTTCTCATTTACAAATTTTCTTTTCTTTCGCTACTTGCACTGCTTCATAACTTCTATAATATTCTCAGAATACAATATATTACAAAAATCAATTTTAACACAAACCATTGGAAAAAATTTGCTAAAAAGTACCAGTTACATTATGTTCATGTACCTGGACATTTGTTTGTAGGGTATAATTTACTTTAATAGTTCTTATGCTTCAGTACCATGTTATTTTACCTTGTTAATGCACTTTCTAATGCTCTTGGCCTTATGCCATACATCCAGAGAATGAAAAATATCTTGAAACAGGCTTCCTGAGTCGCAAAAAATGATAAAGATGAAAAAACTAAATTATGCATGCACACAATTGGTCAGAGTGATGCAGCAAAAAAAAAATGTTAGCACTGCATACAGTATTGTAATGAAATAATCTTATTTCTTGTTTGCATGCCTCAGAAAAAGATGCAAAGTGATTCTACTGTATTAACCAAGGCCATGCAACATATTGTTGTACTACAAAATGTAATACATGCTTGCATCTCTGCAACCCAGTTCACAACAATGTTGCACATTTTGTAGCTCCATTGTGTGGCATGTGACTATAACTGGATCAAATATAAATTTGTTTTACAAACTCACCCATCATCTTCTTTATACTGGCTGAAGCATCTGTCACAACTTCAACCACTTTCAAAACATGCTTGATCCTCTGCAAAATGATTTCAAGGGCTTTTTTCTCCATGTTGACTGACTTCAGCTCGACCTCTCTCTTGTCAAGTACCTCTAAATCAATTATGTAGCCAGTAGTCATTTCCATCAGAAAATAACAAAGATTCTTGGCTGTAAACCCTGGAGAATCACACTGACCATCACCCATGACCACCACATTTTGGCCTTGCAACTCCTGGTTGATTATTGTCTGTTGCCAAGTCCACCATTCATTAATTGCAGGAATACAGTAAAGCCTTTGAGCACGACAAAATGTTGACCTCGACACAAACGACCAACCCAGAAACTTAGCCAACCTTTCCACCTGTGAGAAGTTATTTCCAGAAAGGAGAATAGCAGCACATGCCTGCAGATTATTGGCAAGGACACCATTCACCTTGTGTGAACTCCAAAATTTGCCCTCATGACCTGCTTGACATTTCCACTTTATCAGCACACTGGTGCCACATATAGTATGGGAAACTGTGGTTGCTAACAGACATTGTGGATGACGACACTTCTCTGCAAATAGTTGCAAAAGGAGATCAAGGGAGCACATCACCTTTGTTCCTACCACAAGAGTAATTTCTTTTTTGAGTTGGGCCTGCTCTTCCAGACGATTGAATTTACTTGCACGCAATGCATTTTTTACATAAGGAACTGGTTGAAGAGGTGCCACATGTTCAATATTGGTTATCTCTGAGGATGAGGACAAGTCTGATGCGTCAGTCTGAGTAGATACTGAAGCAGTTGGTTCACCCTGCTTACTCTGTGTTTCAACCAAGGAGCCCAACTCAATCATCTCATCCCCAGACTCTTCCTCCCTAAAGAAAATTGATATAAATGTATCAACATTGATAAGATGCATTAAATGTAGAATATGTTAAGATGTGTCAGCAGTAGTTTTCTAAAGGGCATCACTTCTCAGACCTGTAATACATGTCATCTCCACTGTCAGTTGAACTTTCACTCATATCCTGATCCTCATCTAGATCTCTCAGCCCACTGAGATAATTTAAAGTACTGTAGAAAAGGACAAAAAAAAGAAATAAAATATGATAAAAAAAAAATTATGTTCTTTGTGGACGAATGCATTCGAAATTGCAGTTATACCATGACCCGAAGCCTTTTACAAGACACAGACAAAAACTGATCTTTCATAATTATTATGAATTTGTAAAAAAAACAAATTGTTGGCAAAAACCTTACAATGATGCATCAGAACTATCATCACTGGCACTGTCACTGTCACTGTCAAGGTCAGAATCATGATCACTTTCCAAAATGGACACCTCTCCATTCTCCACAACAAAGCTTGAATCTCCTACTGTAGTAATTACACTCCCAGTAATATCCACTTCATCATCAACACTGAAACAATAACCATATCAACAAGACTGAAGATAGATGGATTAACATAGTGTAATTTACTTAAATAAACAGAAAAATACCTACAGTAAGTTCTGTACCAAAAAAAATGGTTATGAAGAGCACTCACTCAAGCCATGTACATGTGGGCTGGTGAGATTTCCCCCCCCCCCCCCCCCACCAATAAAAAACTTGCTGTGCTGTCCCCGCTCATTGTGCTAACTTGTCATAACAGGAGGAAATAATGATCAACAAAGGAAATCGGGAAAGCTAGTATCAAATTATCATTATCATTACATCAGGTTTATTTGCATGTTGTTAGATAGACATATAACAATACCTAGTGTCCTGTAAAACAACTGGGCTCTGAAGAACGGGTACGTTGCCAGCTTTAGAAGGAGTTGACGTCAGCCCAGGGTGAAAGGGTTCTAAAAGTACAATGTATATCAAACAGCAAGAAAGAGTTTCTCATGATAGCATAAAAGTCATTGTACCTTACAATAAATAGAACAACAACAAAAAATCCAAACTTCGGCCCTTCCTTTTGACCGGACAAAAATTCTCATTTACCGTGGGCTTCAACAGCTAAATCCAGACGCTTCCTGCCACGTTTCACAGCAGAAGCCAATTGCTCCTTGTGCGTACCTACAGCCATCATTCCATGCAAACTGACGAATAAAAAACACGACAAGCGAAATCATAGTACGTTCACTGAATGGACGACAAAGGATTAAAGTGCTAAAGGGAAACCAATAATCAGCGTAAATACTAACCCCATTCTTCGTCTCATCTCCAAGGATAATAGATGTTGTGCGAAGGCCGTATCAGTGGAATACACGCACATACACTTTATTTTTTTCCAGCTCTGATAGACATCTTTCGCTATATAAAGCTTTTGATGTGCCTCCTCCCATCTCCTATTCCTTTTTCTCTTCTTTTCTTTGGATGCAAGGCGGCTACGAGGTGTGAGAACCTTTCGACCCGAGCCGCTTCGTAATCCTCCTTTCGTGGACATGAATTTTATCTGGACAGAGCCCAAAAACCAACACAATATGCCGTGAAAATCCTTCGCATATGACCAAACTGAAGGTCGGAAATTTTTTAACAACTTTGGCACGTCTCACTCTGTCGATTAAACAGGATTTCTGTCATCGATACTGGCTTTGAAAAAAGAACCGTCGGGTCAAAAATCAAAGAGTCGCACATGCGCAATAGCGTGATACAGGCCCTTTAAGGGCAAAATTTTCTTGTCACTGTCTAGGCACATCGATAAAACAGTTAGGCAAACGTAGTAAAGAAACACTTGTTCGCTCGCATTTTAGGGCAAAACAAACAAACAAATCAGCTATTCCTTTATGTCCAAAAGGAGTACAAATTCGAGTTTCATTCCTGAACAAAGGAAAAATGACTAAACCTCTTAAAGTTTTTAAAAATACTCATCCACCTGAAATAATGCATTCATAAAAATAACAAACGGTTTATCGTCCGAGAAAAGAATTTGTGGAGTAACGTCTTCCATGAAGTTTGAGCTATTACTGGTGTACTGTTTTGTTTTTCCCGTTCTCTCTCTCTCTTCTTTCGTTTCTGCTCTTTTGTCATAGGTTGTCCTGGCATCATACAATCTTATCAGATTCCAAATTAAAAATCTTCTTATGATATGCCAAAATTGTAATACAGAGCAAAAAGCAGCTCAAAACAAATTTGAAAAAATAAACACTCAGCTTTATTTATAACCGTCTGATGCTTGACTTTAAGAATTGCGTAGCCACCAGTGTGGTTCTGACCACAGCTATATATGTCAAACCTGGATTGAAACCGGCGAAAAATGCAGGAAAAAATATTTTGCAGACCATATACCTCCTGAACATGAAAAACGTCGACTGTTGAGAGCTTTAGTTGATGTACATGTAGTATGGCCGTGCAGCTGCTTGGAGCCACAGATAGGGTGCAAAAAAAATGAAATTGTTTAGGTGTCCTGAGCCTGCGATCCAATGGAAAACCAGTACCTGGTCAGCGGTCAACTTAAAAAAAGAAAGAAAAAAAGATGCTGACCTGGATGAGCTCTAAACTTGAGCCTATGATATGGTCAGGTAATGCTGGTTAGCAGATACCTTATTTTGACAGGTGTCAATTGACCATAATATGGATGTATGATATCAAAGATGTATGCTGTAAACTAGCTGGAGTATATGGCTACAAGTACTCTAAACCGGAGCATGTGATACCGGTCACATTGGGGGCATACATAGAGGGGTGGATGTACGGACGGTCAATGACTTCATAGCTAAAACCAATGGGTTGCCATATTTTCTTAACTATGGTGCTCGATGTGCGCACGCTTCGCTGAAAACATTCTACAATGTTTAATCATCTGAAGTACTTTCATTTACTGAATTTACAGATTATTTTTGAGGGCATTGCTGGTACAGGATATTACGGCAGTGATATAGCTATTGATGACATATCTGTCTTGAATGCTGTCAACTGTACATTCTCTCCCCCAGAGGCTAGGCCAGTACCAGTAGTCACACCTAATAGAAGTAAGTCCAGGAAGTATTGATGAGTTGTGTGCATCATCACATTTGCAATTAATGCTCTGTACCAAAATAATGAGGGCTGAAGCCATAGTAGTTGGCCAAATACTTGATCCTAAATAATGATGTGCAGATTATTGAAAGAATGATCTTCCCAATTTACACAAGGCATTTAAAAGAATCCTGAAATAATTTATTCTAATCAGTAGTCCATATTTAAGGAAATTTATGCCACATGCACATGTGGAGGAGGGAGCAGGGCTGGTGTAGTGGGGAAAGCACTTGCCTCCCACCAATGTGGTCCGGGTTCAACTTCAGACTTGTGTCCATATGTGGGGAAGGTAAATTTTGCTGACCCCCTAGTCCATGGACTATCCCAATGGACTACCCTAAAAATACTATTTTGAATTAGTACTGTTAGGCTATATGTAAGCAGCGTCACAAATAGTGCTTACTTAAGTCTAAACACCCATTTTAAACAGCGTCGGTGAACAGTATTAATTGTGTATTAAATTGTATATTAATTGTGTATTAAAAGTGTAAGCACCCATTTTTTAACGTTTTCCAATTGTGGGAGGTGTGGTGGCCTCATGGTTAGTGCATTTGACTTCGGATCTAATGGTCTGGGGTCGGGTCCTGGCCGGGGACATTGTGTTGTGTTCTTGGGCATGACACTTAACTCTCGCGGTGCCTCTCTCCACCCAGTTGCATAAATGGGTACCTGCAAAAATGCCGGGGGTAACCCTGTGATGGACTGGCATCCCATCTAGGGGGGAGTAGAAATACGCCTAGTCGCTTCATGCTACAGAAACCGGAATAAGCTCCAGCCTAATGAGCCACTTGGCTCGTAAGCAAACTTAAGCAGACTGTTGGTCTATATGTAAGCAGTGTCACAAATAGTGCTTACTTAAGTCTAAACACCCATTTTAAACAGTGTTGATCAATAGTATTAATTTTAAGTGAAGCACCCATTTTTTAACGTTCTCCAATTGTAACAATTATATAAGGGAGAAAGGTTTGTGGATTAAATTAAACTGACGATAGCATGAGTAGTGATGAAACATGTCTAGTAATTTTTGTTTTTCCGTAAGCAACGTGTTTAACACTGTACACTCACATGTTATGTGGGAGGCACGGTGGCCTCATAGTTAAAGTCCTCGACCACGGATCGAGTGGTCCTGGCTGGGGACATTGTGTTGTGTTGTTTTGGGCAAGACACTTTACTCTCATGGTGCCTCTCTCCACCCAGGTGTATAAATGGGTACTGGCAAAATGCTTACTGTCTGTATTAAAAGGTTTCAAATTATCCGTGTTTTGATGTTTCCGGTGCTGCTTTAATAATTTTTTTCATTTTCTTTGCTTTCTTCTGTAGAAAAATTCATTGCCTATCTAGTGAATTCCACGGTAAATTTTACGTTAAAAACAGATATTTTTCGAGTGAAATTTACTTTGGAATTCACCAGTTTGGCAATGAATTTTTGGTGAACCACACGAGTTTTAAAAGAAAACAAGCACACCCTTAGCGAGTGAATGGAAAAGGAAAAAAGCCATTTCAGAGTCAACTGTCAATACCAGGCGAATAGGAATCACGCTAAAATTAGAAACCTTAAAAAAACTTTGTCAGTTCAAGGTCAAAAAAAGAGTTTTACTGATGTACTTTATTCCACTTTGTCTCTGAAAACAAGATCATTCGCATTTTGATGTACCGGTACTTCATTGAAACATGCCAGGTTGGCTTGGTACAAGAATCGTCAAAATACGTCAATGCAACCAAGAAAGGACGAACTTCAAACAAGATCCGCTCAAACACTAAATTACCTTTAGGTGCTTTCAACAAACTTCTGAAAACACAAGCTAGTGAAATTTTCCCCTACTTTTACGAGAACTTATTGCGATTACGTGTTAAAAATATAAGGGCAAAATTCTTTGTCACTGTCAAGGCACATTGAAAACCAGTTTGGCAAATGGATTAAAAAAGCACTTGTTCACTTGCATTTTAAAGCAAAACAAACAAACAATTCAAGTTTATCTTTGAGGCCAAAATAGTATAGATAATTGTTATTTAATTCCAGTTGACAATAAAAATTCGAGTTTCATTCCTGAACAAAGGAAAAACTGATTAAACCACTTTTTACAAATACGCATCCACTTTAAACAACGCATCCGTAAAAATAACAAACGATTTAGTGCCCAAGGAAAGAATTTGTTGAGTAACTTCTTCCACCAAGTATGAGCTATTACTGGTATTCTGTTTTGTCGTTGTCGTTCTCATTCGCTCTCCTTACATTTCCATTCTAGTCATAGGTCCTCCAGGCATCATGTAACCTCATCAGAGCTTCTAAAGATATACCAAAAATTGCAATACAGAGAAAAAAGCAGCTCTAAGCAAATTAAGTTTATATCCCTCCGATGCTTGACTTGAACTAGACCCTCCGTGAGGGTACACTGGGTTGCCTGTGGTACGAGCAGCGCTCCAGGCAATTTTTTTCAAGTTGGGGAGTCATTAAGACCATTTAAGGGGTCACCCAGAAGTCATACCAGCAGAGGCCCTTTGGCTCACAGGTCCTCACACGTTCGTCCAACAAAACAGATTCTTTTCTGAGGTTAAAACCTGGCTACCGGCCTATTAATTAATCATTTGTCAGAAAGAAGAAATTCCCGTCCTCTTTAAAAAGAATTGACACGCATTGCTTACGTGTGGTAGTGAAGTAACACAGCGATTAATTCCATAATGTCAACTGAGGAGTGTGTTGTCTTCCAGGAGATTCAAGTTGTCCTTGCGTAATATGTAGCTCTAACAGTGCACGATATTGTTTTGGTATTGTCTATCATTGTACATAGTGCCATATTAGAAGTCTTGGGTAAATAGCCTGAGAAGACATGTGGTTACTAGCAAAGTACTGAACCCAGAAAGATTGAAGAAAATAAATGGGAAGTGAAAAACATTGTTGACAACTGTCAACATGTCAGCAGACGTGTTGACAGTTGTCTTTGCGTAATATGTAGGTCTAACAGTACACGATATTGTTTAGGTATTGTATATCATTGTAGCGCCATGGTAGAAGTCTTGGATAAATAGCCTCTTGAGAAGACATGTGGTTACTAGCAAAGTACTGAACCCAGAGAGATTGAAGAAAATAAAAGGGAATCGAGAAACATTGGCTTCTGGGCTGACATGTTGATCATGCAACTTCTTTCCATCACAAGTGTAAGCGTGCACTAACAGCATCTGACGGCTTTGTAACAAAAGTTGAAAGCTGAAGTTAAGCCCTGTCTGGCGGGGTTACTCTATCAAATGAAAACCAAGGAAGATACAGATTTTGTTAGCTTGCTTTATGCAAAACAAATATTGATGTAAAAGTAAATAAATATGGATACACAGTTTTTAAGAAGAGCAGAAGTTTCGGGACTGTCGATCGAGAATAAAATATTTTGCCATCGGTAACAAAATTTACGACATGAAAACAACATTAATTTTGAACCACGAATATAAAAAGTTACCATCAGCGAAAAACATTTTGGGATATTTTAGTTGTTTTGTTGTAATTGTACTTTTGGCTGCACCGAGTAAATCGCACATCGAATTCAGCGGGCGCAGTGATGCAGTGATCAAGTTACCGCAGCATGTTTACTCGCGAAACAGTGAAGCATCTGTGTCAAATGATGCTAAGATACCGAGTTTTTGTTAGTTTTCTTTTTCTTTCAATTGTTATAAATTTTGACAAGAAATGTGCGAATTCAACACAAAGATCACAATCGCCCAACTCTCAGAGGTTGACCATTGTTTCTGGAAAATCAAAAATTTACTCTCCAAGACAAGGCTATTTATCACCAGGTAATTCCATCGTTTTGGCAATAGCAGCTACTTTATTATTCATCAGCGTCACAATCTTTTGCCGATTTTGGGGGTCATTTTGTTGAAACTCAAGCACGCTTCCAACAGACCTGTTTAGTTTCGTGACTTATGCGTTACCACAAAAATTCTCCCCGTATCACATTTCAACACATGTATGCAAATTTACTAAGCTCGAAAATTACACAACATGATAAATTTACAAAAGCTGGAAATTTCACGGAAATATTTTCCAGCGAAACATTTATTGAAACAAGCAACATATTTGTTATAAGAGGCAAGAAACCCTTCCTATTTCAGTTGCGTGCGTGCAACAGAAACACACAATCACAATGCATATGCAATTAAATAAATTTCTGACAGTTCACATCAAACCCTTTTCGAAAGAACCTTGACCGTAAATAATAAAGCACAGAAGAGACAACAAGGTTTCATTCAAATAATTTTTCACTGTCACATTTCCAATTTTTTTTAACCTTTGCAGAGTTGAGTACAAAATGAATGTTACTTCCAGACAAACAGGCCAACTTTAAATAGATGCGACTTCAGTAAACACTGTGAGACACACGACAGAGATCACAGATCTACTTGTGGTGTTCATTCCTTCTCTGTCTTTGTTGAACCCGTAAGTTACCAGAGAAATTTCCATTTGGTTTCAGTGTTGTACGTAACACCACCTTGGTGAAATATTAGAAGTACAGCTCATTTTGATTTCGGCTCGATGGGCAAAAGATTCACACTGTCGAAGTCCATTAATCGTCGCTTTTAAGATTCCAGATCTTTATGTTTCACCGCCTGTCTTGACGTTCCATTCTTGAGCTCCATATGGGTATATTTTCTTTAGAGATGAACTAAAACGCCATTCGCGTTACAATGACTTTCGACGCCATTACAGGTTAATTGTGCACAGCAAGCTGCGCATTACCCCAGCCCCCTCAAACCTAACAAAATACGCACAGAAGACTCTATGCACAAAGACACCACTTAGCAGGGGAGTGACAGGCAAAACTTTTCCCGAAGCGGAAAAAAATAACAAAAAACCCACGAAATGAAACCGAGATTCCGACTGGGTTTGGCAACCCAGTAATAACTGCGTAGTGGCCAGTGTAGACCACAGCTATCATGATATGTCAAACTGGATTGAAACCAGCGAAAAATGCAGAAAGAAAACATTTTCCAAACCGTTTTCCACCTGACCACAAAAAGCGTTGACTGTGTAACTATAGTTGACGGCTGTGTAGCTGCGGTGAGCCACAGAAAGTGTGTGAGAAATGAGGTCTCGATTTTGTTTAGGTGAGTAAACCTGAGTTGAGCCTCCAATCCAATTGAAAACCAGTACCTGGTCAGTGGTCCACTTTTAAAAAAGCTGCCCTCGGTGAGCTGTATGCTGGAGCCTGCAATATGGTCACATGGTACTGATCAGCAGATACCTTGTTTTGACAGGTGTCAATTGATTAAAACATGGATGTCCAATATCAAAGATGTATGCGGTAAACTAGCATGATACTGGTGACATTGGCATACATGGAGGGGTGGTCGCACGTACGTACGGACGGTCGATGACGTCATGGCTATAAAACTAAAATTTCTTGCATCGATGGGTTACCATATTTTCTGGCGCTCAGCGCGCACAGAGCTCCGCTATAACCGTCATTGTAACCAAATTTTCAATAATCAATTCAGTTCTTTCGATAGTACTTATTCCAAATAGTAATTAAGAGTTAGTCCATTTTAGGGTAGTCCATCGGGGTAGTCCATGGACTAGCGGGTCAGCAAAATGTACCAACCCCCATATGTGGTTAAGTTTGTTGTTGGTTCTTTACAACTGCTCTGAGAGGCTTTTCTCTGGGTTCTACGGTATTCCCCTCTCCTTGATCAAAAACCAACAGTTTTAAATTCCAATTTGATCAGATGCAGAACCTCCCTGAAAACCACTTTCGAGTGAGTGGAGCTTCCTGGGTAAATATCATTATGTTTTTTCATGAATGATGCCTAACAGCTATAAGGTGTACTCATATTTATAATTAATTGAATATTGAACAAAAAGGGGCTGAATCTATAACAGCTTTACACCATAAGTGACATTTTAGGGGGTTTTTCAGTCAAAAGAGCATGAAGTTTTGTGTGTGGCATAGAATAATGAATCCCTTGACTCCTAGGAGTGATGGTGAATAGCTTTTACTCTGTCTAACCCCAGACGATTTTACTTGTCAGTTGGGGGGGGGGGGGGGAACGGGGGTTAAATCTTCTTCTCACTACTTTGGCTTCAGCCATTTGATGAGGGCCAGTCTGGTGCTCGTCAAGTTGCCTGGTTGATGCCCAAAATAGGAGCAGGTCAGTTAACAACCTGATACATCCACTCAAAATCTATGTCCCGTTTAAAGTTAATTACATCATCCTGTACATTTTCCCTCTGATTTATACAGACTCAATAAGGTTTGTTGATTGAAAAGACATGTAATCTTCAAAGCGTTTATTTTGGCTGTGCGTAACAAGAGTATTAAAACTACAAGGAGTTAAACAAAAAATTGTGCAATTTTTGTAGGGGTTTTCCACTGAAAACTATTTGGATGTTGGTTACACTATAGGCCACACCCCCAGTTTGTGCTTAATTTATTCAGGAAAAAAGTGTGGTTTGTACATTTGGAAATACAGTATTTCACTTTTCTGGATTTAGTGATTATAATAATAGCGGTATTTACCCTTTGACGTATCTCACTATGGCTAGTAACTGGAGCTAATCTGTGCGATTAAAAAACTTAAAGGAAATCACTGCAACCCATTGTATTTATCCATTCCATGTAGCTGTTCGATTGGTTTCAATGCCAGGATCGTCAGTGAAGTCAGGTGGTCGCGTGGAAGTGTTTTATAACTCAAGAACAGGAGGCAGATGGGGTACAATATGCAGTGGTTACAGAAAACCCTTTGATATAAATGCAGCCACTGTAGTCTGCAAAGAACTTGGTTATGAGGGAGCTGAAATGGTTGTACGTTGCTGTAACGTGTTTGAGAAAGGAACTGGCCGCATATGGATGGACAACGTGGAATGTCATGGAACAGAGCCATCTATTACCATGTGTTCACACAGTGGCTGGGGAAACACATACTGCTCCCATAACCAGGATGTTGCAGTTGTTTGCAGAACTAAGGAAACTGACAGAAGTGGTAAGATCTTCTGCTATTCACAGTAGCTTAACATTTTTTCGCAAAGTCCTACATGGCATTTAACAATGACATTGTATTCCACCAAACGTTCCTGACCAGGCAGTCTTGCGAACTTCATAACACTGGGGAAAATGCAGTGTCTTGTACTTGTAACCTGCATGTTACATGTAGGTGCTACTAGAACATTCACCAGCTTTTTATTAATAGCTGTAATGATGATGATAACAATAGCAATGGCAACAGCAATAATCACAATGCCAAGCACAAGCATAAGTCATATTCAGGAAGACTATATATATTGAATCCAGTCAAAGAACCTCAATCATGCAATTTACAAGTGGTGGTAGATTTTCCAATAGAAAGGACTGATCAAGTTAAGTATTGAGGACCTTACAAACATGACTGCTTTTTCTTCTTTACAGAGTTTGCAGTCAGGCTTGGTGGTCACACAGGAGTAAGTTATGAAGGACGTGTTGAGTTGAATATTGGTGGCTTATGGGGAACTATAACAGATCGTGGATGGGATATTTATGATGCTACTGTAGTCTGTAAACAGCTACAGTTTGGTGGTGCTGTTGGAGCTTACACTGGAAGTGCTTTTGGAAAGGGCGATGGTCTTATTTGGATGTCTGATTTTGAATGCAAAGGAAATGAAGACTCACTTGCTAAGTGCAATCACTCAAATACTAAGGTGCAGCGCACTTGGGATCACTATAGTGATGCAAGTGTGGAATGCTTTGGTGAGTCCCTGTATCCAGTATGTGGCATCAATATTATCATCGTCTTAGTCAATCTCATCATACTCTTTTTGGCTCAGTTGGGACACCATAATTTTGTTATCACAAATTTACTAAATTTGTTTTTAGCTCAATTTGTTGTTGCGACTTGTTTCTTCTCTAAGGACGGTCATTATTGATGAGATAACCAATTGGCTCCTGAGCTAGAGAGAGACTAATAATTATGTTGTATTATTATATGGCTCTGTCTCACGAGGACTTAATTGTTTCAAGTGGGGGGTCATAACACCATTTGAGGGGTCACCTTTTGGCTCACATGTTGTCATGTTGATTATCTCCCAGGGGCCAATCCGGAAATTCCAGAAAGAGTGGGCCAAAGAAATTGCGTCTTAGGGTGTGTTCGATTGACCGTATTCCGGAATAGGAATACATGGAATAGAAGTTAGAAATCCTTCGTTTTTACGGAGATTCACGTTAAAATTGTTAAGCACTTGCTAAATTGCTATTTTAAACATATCTTTATCATCCTTTTTGCTTCAAAACGCCAGACATACCATTTTAAATTATTACTCCAGGTATTCTTATTCCGGAATAGGGTCAATTGAACGCGCCCTAAAAGTACTTTTCTACCGATATTTACCTCCATTTATTAATCACCTTGTGTTGTCAATTTTGCGGGTGTCCGCTTTCTAACAGAGGGGACAAGTTCTCCAACCCACTTTACATTAAGGGTACAGGTTACTTTTTGAAAGTTCAAGCTAGTTTCGAGGTCCTTCGGTAATTTGGCCAAATCTACGTTTTCAGCATTCACAACTAACGATGGATTTAAATTTTCAATTAACCGTCTTGCTCAATCTTTGTCTTCCGGCCACAAAAACTCACGCAACCAGCAAGAAGCACATGGTGTTTAAGTGCGCCCACGATCCCATGAAGCCGCTGAAACAATATGGCGCCTATTAAACGCGGTGATTGAAGTCTCGAAGTACATTTTGTGCTATTAATTAACCGTGTGTGAAACCGATTTTCTTGTGGTATTTAGACACAATTTTAGTGGGAAAAGAAAGGTGAGTTGCGTTCTAGCTGCCAGTTCCGAATGATTTTATCATGCTAAAGATACAAATACAGAAGTTGTCTACTGTTTATCCTGGGTTATCAGACAAAACGTGATTGGCCAGCTGGCGACCAGTTGTGAAAATCTAGTCGCCAGCACTCAATTTTTAGTTGCATTGGCGACCAGTTAGTCAAGTCCTGATGTCATGCCTTGCACTTGCACTGAGCAAAAGTTTATTCCACACACTAATAGCCTGCGAGCAGGCCCTCCGAGGGACTGGGGTTGGGGGTAGAATGAGAGCCTGCCCGCAAGGCTTTGTATTCTGAATGTCGCGTCCAAATTTTGGACGCAAAATACTGATTGGCTGAAATGAAATTACCTCGTGACGTCACCAGTGACAAGCTCCGACAATAAGAAAGCCTCTTCGCTTCGCAGAGATGAGGTGGTCAGAAATGCGTCTGAGAAAATTGTAGAATGTTGCAATTTACCATAACTTTACATAATTAAAGGTCGGGCGATGCGATGCAATGGCTTCTCTACTGGAAGGAAGGAAGTTCTATCTCTGTTATCCACAGGATTCGGAAAAAGGCTTATTTCCCAACTGTTTTTCGTAGCGGCCAAAATACAACGAGGGCGACTTCATGTCACCGTGGTAGTTTCCTGTCCTCGACAAAGCATTATCGCTGATCACATTTGGACAAAAATGGGCCTTTCGGCTGCCTCTGTTGCTGATTTAACGATAGAGAACGATAGAGGAACTCTACACGATTTTAGCAAGTATTTGGTTAAGCCGAAAAGGCGACTCCACAAATGATTGCTCGATCTCCTCGTAACTCCGCAAATACTCAATAAACCTTTGAAATAAATTGGTGTAGGTATTAGAATATTGTAATGTATGTAATGTCTTGATTCATTAAAATAAATTAAAAAAGATAACCCCGCTTCGCTTTACCGAAATTTGGCAGCAGTTGTGGTCGACGATTCTCACACAGAGGAGATGCGGTCAGGGAAAACGAATTTCTCTATTACGATTCCCGTCGTTTGAAGTTTGTGTGCTTAATTTTTCCCTAACAAACGAAACATTTTTTCCGCGGAAGGGACTTCGACGAATTACCGTAATGAATATTCAGCTACGCTTTACAGCATCAGCAATAGTTGTTATAGGCTTTTCTGGCGAAGTCTTCCTTCCTTTACAGTTTTTTTTTGAGTTTCTGCCTCGAGCAAATTGAAATACACAACGGGTGGCTTTCTGTTTTCTGTTCTTTTTTCAATGTTTACTTCGGGTGCGCGCTGATTGGCTAATTTTTGACAGCTCTCTCAGCGTGACATCAGGAGGCGGCATTCAAAATTCAAAGGGATGCGTGCAGGCTCTCCTTCTCTCCCACCGAGGAGAGAGAGCCTGCTCGCAGGCTAACACACTAAGGAAGGACTGTACATGTTGTTTCCGCTTCATAATTACTGCTTTGCCAAACTCAGTCAGAATCTGCGTTTCATTTTTTTGTTTTTTTTGAAATATTTTTTACCCTGTCGGGAAAAGTCTTTCCTGTCACTCCCCTACTAAGTGGTGGCTTTGTGCATAGAGTCTTATGCGCTTATTTTGATGGGTTTCAAATTTGTTATCTCATTTTCACCGCGTCCCGATTCCCGCGAAATTTTTCTTTTTTCAAATATTAACAAAAATATTATTTCTCGTCAAGCGTTGCATCTTTTATGTTCAAATAACCGCTAAAAATAAAGATTTTTTAACGATCTATGGGTAGATATTT
>NC_090880.1:11239905-11247405 GCF_036669935.1 Montipora foliosa
TCCCAAAGTGCCTTCATAATTTTGATATAGCCCTTCTTCTTTCCATTCCTCTCAAGCGGAGGTTGCTCCGATGTTGTCATAGCCACAGCCCGTCGTTTACAGATCAAAAGGTCATCATTCATCTGTTGAGTCCATTTGCGTCTTGGTTTGGACTGCCTTCGCTCAGCCATGATAATTGATAATAAGTGGTTGAAAGTTCTTTTATGAGCAAGGCCACAAGTCTAAATGGTTTTCTTGCATCTTAACCCTAATAAATGATCTAGTGGATATGTATTGAAGGTTAAACGGTTAAAAAAGATAAAAAGGATAAGGATAAAAAGAATCGGAGCAGACCGTGACACGTCCGTTCACGTGCGTTCCCAAAATTAAGAGAGGGAGCCCAAAGGGAGCCCAAAGGAAACCACTAGGCTTATAATACTACCACTACCACTACCACTACCACTACCACTACCACTACCACTACCACTACCACTACCACTACCACTACCACTACTACTACTACTACTACTACTACTACTACTACTACTACTACTAATAATAATAATAATATAATAATAATAATAATAATAATAATAATAATAATAATAATAATAATAATAATGTGAAGCTTAGGTTAAGTAATCGATGTCCACATCCATATGATGGTTTCAAATTCAAGTATAATGTTTAACCTCTGTACAGAGTATAAAGTACTTAAAATATTAAAAAAGGTAATGGCGAGGGAGCCCAAAGGAAACCACTAGGCTTATAAGAGATAGGCTCCTTCAATTAATTAATATACGAAGTATTAACAGAAATATACATGTCAGATCATAGGCAGAGCTACTAAACAGTAAAAAAAAAGTCTCTGCTTACGAGCCAGAAGGCTCATCAGGCCGGTGCTTATCTCCGGTTTCAGTAGCATGAAGCGACTAGGAGTATTTATACTTCCCCCTGGATGGGATGCTAGTCCATTGCAGGGTTACCCCCAGCATTACGCCGGTACCCATTTATACACCTGGGTGGAGAGAGGCACCGTGGGAGTAAAGTGTCTTGCCCAAGAACACAACACAACGTCCCCGGCCAGGCCCCGAACCCAGACCACTCGATCCGGTGTCGAGCACACTAACCATGAGGCCACCGCGCCTTCCTAAACAGTGAAATACACTAAATAGGGAAAGTTAGGAAAGCAATTGTGAGGCATGACAAGGTTACAGCAGCCTTTATTCATTTCATTTGCCTTAACTAATAGTACTAACAAACTAAAAAAGTCTTATCCACATTATCGTAACTATTTTTATTATTTTGTTGACTTATGGATTTTATGTAACTGATGTCATTTTGTGTCATTTAAGCAATCTGTGGTAAATCACAACCTTGTTCAAATGGAGGCACCTGCAACAGCACAAGCGGCTTGTGTAACTGTGCACCTTTCTACTTTGGTGAACTTTGTGAGATATCTGTGGGTAAGAATTTCAGTACAAACCAGATTACCATCATCTTAATTCTATGCTTTTAGAGAGTTTTTAGAGCCTGTTTTCTTGATTTTGCTTCAGACTGGTATACGACCATTCCTGTATAAGCTTAAGTTCTACAAAACAACAGCACAAGGTATTCATGCTTGTGATGATAAAAAAACAAAGCACCTGACGATTAGTACCACTACAGGCTCTGAAGTGCATCAATCGCGAACAATCACGCAAACATACTTTAAGCCAGGTTTTTTAATATATCTGACGATGCTGTGAAATGAGTAACAATCTTTAAGTTTTAGAGAAAGCAATTTCCATCACACAGGTGTTTTGAATCGGTGACAAAAGCAGGCCACAATTAAAAAGTTCATAGCCTTGTACACAGAATGAATCGCTGCTGATTTACTCAACTATCAAACCAGTTGAGCTATCCTCTGGATATTAATATTGCCCCCGCGAGGCAACCTAGAAGTCCCCGCGTAAAAAGGGTAAATGTATAAATTGGTAGATATTGTAGGGGCAATCAATCCGGGGGGAACTCCTAGGGTCAATTTTCGCTGGGTATGTGCTGCTGGCCTATCAGAACTCGAACCCCTTTACGGTCTATTTATGGCCAATTATAGACCCCATCTGTCGGGAACTCTGGTGAAAATGCAACCCCATGGTAGTCAAGCCAGTCGTGAAAATGCGACCCCATCCAGCGGCACGTCCCATTAATAGGAAGTACCCCCACCCCCCACCCCCCGCGGGGGGGGGGGGGGTCCATCTCGATTTGCTCAACCGGGCGCGAAAGTTGGTATCGGTATTGCTTAAGCGGGCACGCATTTGGTATTGATGTTGTTCTACACGACCGAGGTGTTTTTGGAGTCACGAAGTAGAAACTCTAAAAGAGAACCAAAGTGCTGTTTGGTTTAGCAATTGAAAAATCAAACATTGAAGCAGAGTTGATGCAAATCGAGTCAGAAATTGATTTTGTCCGCCGGACACAAATCCGAAGCAGGGGCGACGACTTGGCAGAGGCAAATCGTAAACAGGGGCAACATGTTCAGCATATATTTGACACGTGTCTTAACTGCCTTTTATACTCTCTTACATGTAGGCGGGGGCAGATGTAGTGAAAACTATTACTAGTTTAGGGAATAGGGCTATCCTTCCTTCCAACAATTTGGGCCCGGTTAAACTGGAGAATTAGGTGGAAATAAGTCTGCTGTTTATCCAAATCAGTATTTACACTATTGGCAATTCTGAGTGCTTCAAGTGAATGAAGATGTGTAAAAGAATGTGGTATGGTTGATGAAATCTTGTTTTACTGCCGACTATGCGCACATTGTCTGCAACCAGGGATTCTCTTGATGCCAAGGGAGGAATCGAAGGGTTACGTTTGCGGAGATACAGCATTAACTACCTCTGGGATTTAGAACTGCTTATATTTAGTAAGGGAGCTCGCATTTTTTTAAAACAAAAGTTAAAAAAGAGAAGAAGGAATGATCTAAAGCGGAAGAAGCGAAAGTAAAGCAGTCGGTCAGTAAACAGTCCAATAGAATCACCAACTCGGCCGGGCATTCTCCAATATCACAAATTTAACATTTAGCTTTGTCTCTATTATAGGAAATCAGTCAGTCAAGGTTGTGGTTGATGAGAAACTTGATCAGGTACCGAGATGACTTTAGAACAATGGTTACTTTGTGTGGTTTATGCGGTTTGTAAGTCTAAATATCAGTAAT
This sequence comes from Montipora foliosa, assembly GCF_036669935.1. Lineage (NCBI taxonomy): Eukaryota > Metazoa > Cnidaria > Anthozoa > Scleractinia > Acroporidae > Montipora > Montipora foliosa. The sequence continues at coordinate 11,243,081 of NC_090880.1, forward strand.
TTTGACTGTTTATAACCATATCTGTCAGTCCAATGTCATCCATCCAAACCAATTTCTGCCCCTGCCTGACAGTAATCTAATATCCGTTCTTTTTTTCAGTGGAATGCCACTAGCTTCACTTCCAGTTTGGTTAAGAAGTTGAACAGTTATTGTTCCAAAAACAATTGCTTCGCTTCCCCTGGGTAAATATCTAATTTTCCTTTCCCCTCTGGGGTTTCTGTATGGCCAATAAGAAAATCATCCATATAAACACAGCGGATGTATCTATTCCAACTTATAGGAGGCAGACTGCGTAGAAAAAACTCTATCTTTTTGGTTAGTGTGGTTCGAGTCCAGAGCTGCGTCAAGCAGTAACTGCTAAAACACGAGCAGTCAGTTATGTAAACATTGCAAAAAACATATGTTTTCCTATGACGTCACACGAGCAAAAAGAGAGATGTCTGATTGAAACTAATTTTTCGACAAATCTAGCCAACGCCTGCTGTAGTTTGTCCCGGTCGTCTTCCGTTTATTTTTATTACGTGATCTCGAGGGCCCACATGGAGATAATGCAGGGTATATTGCATCGGAAAATAACGGAAAGCATTTTTGTAAAGTGAAATAATGAATTTCTTATTTGGTGGCTGCACAAATAATAGGCGCGGACACTCTACTCACTGTGCTGTGATTCGCAAAATAACTGCGCGTATTGCATGTCAAAACGAGACATGTAATGTAACGGGTTTTAGGTCGAATAATTGAATGATTGTAGCACATGCTAAGACTAATTTAAGTAGTTGAAAAAATCAAGGCCTTTAGACAGTACCTCAATTCATTTGAGCTGAACATATTAAGTTTGTTTCTTGACAGCGCGGTACAGACGACCAAGCAAAATTTCGAGGCCAGTGATGTGAAAATTATCCAATCCCCCGAAGCGTCGAACGAAGGTGTGGTTGTTTCTTTTGTTGTCGTCTATCCAAACAGTGAGAACATCACGGTGGTACCGAAAAAGGTCTTACTGGGATTCTTCAACAGCGGCATCAAGCAAATTGCAGGGTATAAGGTGATTAAGGTGGATGACGAAAGTGAGATATCCCCTGGCGGTCAGCACTCTTCGCAGCAACGACAGCAAAAATCCAAGTCGCTGGCTATTTACCTTGGAGTGTTCGTGCCTCTTGCAGTGGTTATCGTTTTGGTATTAGGCTGTGTAGTGCAAAGGTTTGTCTATGAATCTAAAATAAGTAACTGGTCCCCTCTGTAAAGCTAAGTTCTTTTTCGAGAATGGTTGGCAGTGTTAGTTACAGTCATTGTTTACACTTAATGTGTCTTAAAATTTATGCGATTTTCAATTTATTTCTTTTATCAGCCATTTTCATACATTATATTCACTTGATTATGCGATAGATCTTGCAATTTCCAGCATCTCGTCGTGTGACAGTCTCAGAAGTAATGTGGCCCTTTGCCTTTTGCATTTCCGCCATCCTGCTAATGGTATTTTTGAAAGAAATCCTCAAAGGACGATCCTGGGATCTTATGGGAGAATAGTTATATAGCTGCATCAAAATCAAATATTGCCAACAGAGCTATTTTTTATTAATAGCTTTTGCTGGAACATTTACTTCAGCTTTGAACAAACCGTTCAATTTGAGAAAAATCTGGGTACTTACCATCAACCAATAAATAAAAAAACCGAGTACTGGCCAATCAAGTTAGCTATTATCACTTCTATCAAACTGCTTTTTTATCCAATTTGAAAGTTCATACATGATGCTGCATGTATATAATTTTTTTGAGAGTCTAATATTTGCCTTTACACGCTGAAATTTTAAGCTTGTGAGTAAATGACGTCACTTTCCCTAGATCCAACCCTCTTGGGGTCCAATCGGTCAGCTTGGAACGTGAGTAATGACGGACCGTGAAATCCAAAACTTACACTCAAAGTAAATAGCGTTTGGATAAATATCAAACCTTTCAAAATCTGAAGAAAACAGAAGTGATTTTTTTAACCATAGTAGCACTTTAAGTTACAAAAAAGTGTAGATATACATCTAGATATTCGATAAGTGTAAAAATCAGTAGAACGACATGTTTGTTACAAAGCGTGCAAACCATGCAGGTTTGTAAGTGACGCGTGGCTTCATCTTTTGGAATGAACCTATGACTGAATCCCCAACGGTTAGAGCTAATCTGGCGAATATTACTAGTTGTACCCAATTAGCCACTGTTTTACTTGTTCATGAGTAATACCGTTGTTTTGTTATCAGGTACCGTAAGAGACTGGGTCGGAATGGAGCTGTCCCTCGTGGCCGCTACAGCGATCATAGTTTCGTGGCATTAAGTTCGCAAGATGACGATGACACTTTAGACGACACTGCCTTACTGAGGCCCCCACAGCAAACCAGCGATGAAGGTGATCTCATGTCCTAATCATGCGATATCCCTTAACACGAACACGAACGCCACACGTACATAATTATAGTGGTGCGATTTTGGTTATTTTAAATTTTTGGAAGGTTTTTCATTTGTTTCACTTTTTCAAGTCTTTTGTGAAAGCCGCACGTTGCGCTTGTGGTGTAGCTCGTGTAGAATCTGAGATGTTTTCATGTCTTTCGACTGCCATTAATCGCGTAGCCAAATTTGTAGATGATTGCGCTTCAGCTTTTTTTCTTTTTTTGCAAAACGATATAGTTGTTAGGTCGATCACGGGTAACCCAGGCTCACTGTGTGTACCACATAGGTAAATATAGAGAACATATAAGGCGAAGTTTAGGTCTGGAAATTTTCAAGAAAATGGAAATAAAAATCGATGAAACTTACCATGTGGTGAGCAGTTGTTGTCTTTAATACGTACACGAAGTTTCGGGAAAAATGGTCCCCGTTCACCTTCCTTCATAGTATAGTGACAGTGTAGGAGACAGAAGCCAGCGTAGGCACTCCGATCGACCCAAAACAAGCACGATTTTTTTCGTGAAAATCGAATCCAGTCGCTAAATGAACACGCCAGGCTCGTGGAACATGAATTTCTCTAAACCATGAATCCACTGGAGTATCTCCAGGTAACAACGCGAAGCCACCAGACTCCGTAAAACGTGTAAGTTAACCTGCTAAAATGGCGGCCAGAAAGCGTTGTCCTCGCAAAGTGTCCAATTCAAAATGGCACTGAACTCGGGACGCCTGGTGACGAGGGGAATATATGTCCCCCTGGAGGGAGGGGAGTCCCAGATTGCTCAGTGAGTTTTGTTTTTAGCAATTTGGGACTCTCCTCCCTCCAGAACTTATTATACTCGTCACCAGGCGTCCAGAGTTCAGTGCCATTTTGAATTGGACACTTTGCGAGGACAACGCTTTCTGGCGGCCATTTTAGCAGGTTAACTTACAAGTTTTACGGAATTTGGTGGCTTCGCTTTGCTACCTGGAGATGCTTTAGTGGATTCATGGTTTAGATAAATTCATGATCCACGAGCCTGGCGTGTTCATTTAGCGACTGGATTCGGTTTTCGCGAAAAAAATTGTGCTTGTTTTGGGTTGATCGGAGTCCCTACGCTGGCTTCTGTCTCCTACCTTGTCACTATACTATGAAGGAAGGTGAACGGGGACCATTTTTCCCGAAACTTCGTGTATGTATTAAAGACAACAACAGCTCACCACATGGTAAGTTTCATCGATTTTTATTTCCATTTTCTTGCAAATTTCCATACCTAAACTTCGCCTCATATGTTCTCTATATTTACCTATGTGGCACACACAGTGAGCCTGGGTTACCTGTGGGTCGATCAGTGTAACATTGAACCGAGTGTGGACATACTCCTGATGATAAGCAATGATCACAAAGCAGCATCCCCAGAAATCGAATCATGGTTTAAGACGAAATCCGAGAGAAAATCGAGCAATTTCAGTTTTTAGTGGACAAAAATCTGGTACCAGGGTAATTTTAAGTATTTTACAGTCCTTTTTACATTTCCTGAAAGCTAAAGATGTAAATATTTGCCTGAAATAACACCGAAAACAATTTCCCATGGGAGCGAGAAAAAATAAATTTCAACGTTTAGAGAAATTGAGTTAAAAATGTAAAATTTCATCATCAGTTTCATTTCACCAGTACTTTCAAGTGTTTCTTACGAAGTTCAACAGTTGTTTTTGACGCTTGGTGTTGCTAGAAATGATTTTTTTAGAAGATATTTAAAACAGTCGTACAGAAGTTTGCAATACGATGTTTATGATCTTGGTACTAGGTTTTTGTCCACTTGTTACTCGAACTTCTGTTGCATTCCGTCTTACAACTTGATAATCATTTCTTGTTCTTCTGTTTAACTTGCGAAGACATACAAAGTTTTCTTCTTGCATCT
>NC_090880.1:11252405-11257405 GCF_036669935.1 Montipora foliosa
GCCCCCCCTCCCCGGGACATAGCGGGTGAGTATCGGGGACATGGCCGTGGTATTACGCTTTTGTACCTGCGCATTTTTCCGGGGGAACGGGACAGTAGCAGTTTAAAATTAGCGGGGATGTAGGCTAGAAACAAATCGTCTCCTCTTGAAGGAACAACGACTATCATTTCCTGCATGGCCGGCGAAGATAACAAACTTGCTGACGAAATTGGTGAGTTCTTCATTCAAAATCGCCACAATTCGTAATGAACTTGATGCTAGTCCAAGTACCTACATACCACCCCCTACAAGTGCAACTCCGGTTAAAGAATTCTCGCGCTTCGAATTTGTGTCACAAGAAGATCGATATTAGTAAACTCATCTAGTCATTACCAAAAAAATCGTGTATCTTGGACCCTAGGCCAAGGAAGTTGCTAATGCAACTTATTCCAACGCTTCTACCAGTTATAAGCTCTATGATCAACATGTCTTTTCAACAGGAACTCTTTCCAGATGTTTGGAAAGAAGCAATAGTAAGACCTTTGCTAAGGAAACCAGGTCAAGATAGTTCTTTTACGAACCTTCGTCCCATTAGTAATCTCAACTTTTTATCAAAACTAACAGAGAGAGCTGCATTTAATCAACTTCACCCGCACATGTCTACCATCAACTTATATCCAACCTTTCAGTCTGCGTATCATCAAAACCATAGTACAGAAACTGCATTACTTAAAGTAAGCGTGGACCTGAGTGTGGCCTTCGACACGATCGACCATGATATTCTTTCGTCTCGTTTCGAATCCAATATATGCCTTTCATCATCTGTTCTACCATGGTTCAGGGATTACCTGACTGGACGGAGTCAACAAGTCTTGATTAACAACAATTTATCTTGTAAGTTTGACATCAAATTTGGACTGCCCCAAGGGAGTTGTTTGGGACCGTTACTCTTTCTAATCTACGCAGCTGACCTTTTCAAGGTACTACAAAAGCACTCCATAAAATCACACGCACATGCAGACGATACGCAACTTTATCTATCATTTAAACCTGGTTGTGTCGACTTCCAAACCATGGCATAGACAGTATCAAGAACTGTATCACCGAAATACAACAGTAGATGACGTGGAGCAAAGACGGAATTAATGATTATTGGAAATCGCCATCAACTTTCTAAACATTCAGTTGAGCAGATAACTATTGGGAAATCTTCTATTATGCCCTCATCCTCTGTCAGGAACCTTGGAGTGATACTGGACTCTAACTTTTCTCTAAATAAGCAGATTGTTAACATAGGTAAATCCTCATTTTATTACATTTACAACATCAGAAATATTTGGGCATTTTTGGATCAAATATCGTGTGCCCTTATTCATAAAAAAAGGAAATGAACTTTATTTAGGTGTCTAGTCGTTCTAGCGCTGAAGCACTAATTGGGGACACTGAAAACTGAAATCAACAATCAACGCAAATCAAGTCAAATGTTGGTTTTTGAGGAGGGGGGAAACCGGAGTACCTGGAGAAAACCTCTCGGTGCAGAGTAGAGAACCAACAAATTCAACCCACAAATGACGCCGAGTCTGGGAATCGAACCCAGGCCACATTGGTGGGAGGCGAATGCTCTCACCACTGCGCCACCCCTGCACACCTGCAACATGCTTTCATGACATGTCAAGATTATTGCAATGTCTCATACTATGGCTTGCCTTCTTATCAATTAGCCAAGCTACAATGCATTCAGAACGAAGCCGCTTGTGTAGTATGTTCAACTCCACGTTTTTCACATATCACTCCAGTGCATGCTGATATTCACTGGTTGCCAGTTAAGTTCAGGATACTTTTAAAACTTTTAACTTTTAACTTTAACGTTTCAGTAGGGCTATACACGGACTCGCACCGAAATATATGGCGCACCTTATAGCTATCAAGAACCACTCCTGCTATAATCTCAGGTCTAGTAATGAGCTACTATTAGCACATCCACCTAACAAACTGAAACCAAAGCTTGGCGCCAGAACGTTTACTTACGCTGCTCCCATAGAATGGAACTCTTTGCCATCAACCATAAGAAACATTACTGCATTTGACCTATTTAAGAAACGTTTATAAACCTACCTGTTTACTCAGGCTTATAAATATTCAATTATAATCATCTATTTTTTGTTAATTACCATCAATTGTAATTTTTTAATGACATAATGTAAAGAGCGCATATGAACATTTTATGGAATATGCGCTCTATAAATCTAATTGTATTGTATTGTATGTTTCGCGGGGCATGCAACGCTAGCCTCGACAGAGTGGGACTAGGTCTAAGTGTCAAAAAACGGTCCAGCGTCAACATGGCAGAGACCACACAGAGGGTGCTAAGCTATAAAATCCTTTTTACTCACCTATACTTTTCTCCGTCACTTTCCACGGAGCTTTTCAAAATCACATGCATGTTAAGTTGTCGCTTGGAAGTTTTCGAACGGCATCCGTAGTTTACAGGAGGAACTAAACGAGACCATTTAAAGAAAAAAAGCTAAGATTGTTGTTTCTTGTGCTTCCTGATTGTTTTATGGCCTTTTAAATGCAAATTTGTTTAACATAGCACAGACTAATCTGTTCGGATTGTCTAGCTTTGAATCTTACTTGCATTGCAGAACGCTTCAGAAATCTCATTTAATTTTCGAACGATTCTACTAGCAATTGCAATGACGTGGTGAAAGCCTTGGCAGTTAACGCTATGCCAGCGATGCAAACTTAGCGAAATCTTCTAGTTACACACAGGGGCCAAGACAGTGGGGGTTGTAACACTCAAGTTTCTGCGCGTGCGTAAGATTTCTCTCCCTCGAATTGAAGAAAGTAGTCCAAGTAGGATTCGAGCTCGGGATCTCATCATTCAGAGAAAATCGCGACGACCACTAAACCACGGACGACTACGCGACAGATTAACGAGGAAATGTGTGCGTGACCGGAAACGAGTTTTTGTGTTTTCGTTGCACGCACTGCAATATCCGGTCATCGTACGACTCGGTAACACATCTTACCGGGCTAATTACATCATTTTATAATTCTCCTGGTACTGTTAAGAAAAACTTTTAAATATTTTTAAATACCATCGTAGAAACGTGTAAAGCATCTGTTTACTGGTTTTGATCGGAGTCAACACCGTTAAAGGGGCACTGCCATGCTAAAATTACTGTTTTCAGGTCAAAACTGGATAAAAACCTAAATTTGCACTGTAGCTCACATGCACAAAATTCCTGACAATCAACTAAGAAGATCTTAAATATTCGTATTTACTTTTTGGCGACTTTCTGAAGACACCGTCTTCAATTTTGAAAAACAAAACTGGCCAGTTCTTTCAAGTTCAATCCATTTCCATTCTCTCCATCCTTGGGTGCATACAACAAAGAATAGCTTCAGTGCACTTCAGTGGTTGTTGGCAACAAATTACAGCGTGATGTTTTGATCTTCATTGATGTAAAGACGTCTTTCAGTGTTTTGAAGTTTTGACTAATTAGACGCTCCTTGAGCGTACACTGGGTTACCTGTGGTACGTGTTACTCAAAAACAGAAGGGACTGAGTTGGGTGGTATTGAGCTGCAGCGTTCCAGTAATTTTTTTCAAGTCGGGGGTTATTAAGACCATTTAAGGACGGTGCCTACTAATTAAAGATATTTTTTCCCCGGTGTGTGATTATGCAGGAAATGTAGATCTTAACAAGTGTTATTGAAATCCAAAAAGAAAATTGGGGGTAATCAAAGATAATTCATGAATAATATTTGTAAAAAGCTTTAAAATACAAAGCAATGTATGGCGTTCTTTCTCAAATTGAAGCTTAATGATCTCTCAAAAATGCATGGTTACCCCCAATTTTCTTTTTGGAAACGAAGGACACTTACTAAGATGTACTTTTTCCGGATAGTTTTAAACCGCGCAAAAATATCCCTGCATTAGCAAGCATCACCGATAGGAAATCCGAGTATCTGGAGTAGGCACTTCAATCGATGCGTTATTTTGCTGGAGTAGGCACCGTCCTTAAGGGGTCACCCAGAAGTCGTGCCAGCAGCGGCCCTTTGGCTCACACGTTGATACGACAAAACAGATCTTTTTCTGCGGTTAAAAACCTGGCTACCAGCCTATTAATCATTTGTCGGGAAGAACGCCAGCCCGCAAATAGCTAAAGCTAATCTACAATCTTGGACAAAATTGTTGAGAAAACTCCGCTTTTGAAGTAAACTCCGATCACGAGTATGAAAAAGAAGCTCTCTTTTTGCCCCCAAACCCCCCTGATCAATGTTGCTAGACGAAACAAAGCATGTCGAACCTGGGCTTATCAACCTTGGTTGTAGGGGGGAGGGGGATGGCTAATAATGTGCGATATCGAGGACGTAGTGTGCAATTAACCCCTGTTTTTAATATTCTCAACCCTTTTTGTCCAAGATTGTCTGGGGATCATTTTGCCCAAGAACACAAAACGCATGTATGTGTGAGTTCTGTAAGTATAAAAAAGGAAAATATATCAGTCGTAGGCATGTCGTCGTGGTACTCGGTTGACAATTAGAGTTAATTAACCCTAGGCCTAATAAAGAAAAAAAAATGTGACGTCATCATTGAGGTTCATTATCAAAACAACTGGAAATGGTACATAAAAGGCATGTTGACGACGCTTAGGAGCGCATATTTTATTACAGGCGCAAGATCATAACGGAAAAGCTAAAGATGTTGCTGAGGAAGTAGGAGTTTCATTAGCAACACTCTTTAGGATCAAGAAAGAAGGTGTCCAAGGCCTTAAAAGGGAAGTTGTCACGCTGTTCGTGACAAGTTCACAAAGGTGTGATCAGAAGTGACCCATACGATAAACTAGATGGACCCTTCTTTGAAAAATATGTCAGAGAACAGTTCCCCAACTTTTTGTGAAAGCAAACAAGAATGTTATATAACAGGAGCAAAAATAGTAATAGAGCAAGTTACTACCGGTTGCAAGAAACGTCACTTCCTGTTTGTAAACCGTGCGTCTTCGAATACGAATT
>NC_090880.1:11262405-11282405 GCF_036669935.1 Montipora foliosa
CCAACCTGTCTTTCCGTTTGTCAATCTCTATGCTCCGAACAAAGACGACCCTGGTTTTTTTCAAAATATCACAAACCAAATGCTCGATTTTGATTGCGACAACATTGTCATGGGCGGAGATTTTAATTTGATTTTAAATTCTCTGAATTGGATAAACAGGGTGGCCGGGCTAACACCTCTCACCCAAAGGCGCTTGCCGAAATAAGAAACTTAAAGTCAGGGAGGCATCAATTTTTTATGGAAAAGAAAAAATTTAACATACTTGGAGAAAAAAACTTGAAGAGCCGTTGCCCCCTCAGTTGAAAGAAGAATTTAGCCAACAGTTGATCAAGGCAAAAGAAAACCTAGAAAAATTCTACGAATATAAAACTAAGGGTGCTATCCTGCAGTCCAAAACTCGTTGGTTCAATGAAGGTGAGAAAAACTCTAAGTATTTTTTCAATTTAGAAAATCGACACCTCAAACGTAAGGCTTTGAGTCAACTCCGTCGAGCCGATAACTCACCTTTATCCTCTGACCATGAAATTCTTCAAGAATGTGTGAATTTAGAGAGCTATATAATTATATAGCAGTAAAGCAACACAAAATAGTCAAGAAGACCTTGAGTTCTCAAGAGCAAATTGCGTGAGGTTGGATGAGGACGGCAAAGCGTCTTGTGAAGGCCTTTTAACAGTTAGTGAATGTTTGGGTGCGCTCAAGACAATGGAATCAAATAAGTCCCCTGGTTCAGACGGCTTCTCCGCTGAATTTTATAAAGTCTTTTGGAATGACATTTCTATCCTCTTTATGAACGCCATCAACTGCTCTTTCCAGAAAGGGCAACTTTCCGTGACCCAGAGGCAAGGTATAATTTCTCCTTTACCAAAGAAAGACAAAAATCGTCTTTTCCTAAAGAACTGGAGGCCAATTACTCTTTTAAACTGCCAACTACAAAATTGCATCGAAAGCGATAGGAAATCGAATGAAACGGGTACTCCCTGAAATTATTAACAATCACCAGAGCGGCTTTTTAAAAGAACGCTCCATTGCAGAAAATATTTTACTATGATTGACGGAATAATAAATTTTGCCGACGACATGAATAAACCAGGTTTCTTGATGTTCGTAGATTTCAAAAGGCATTCGATTCGATCGAGTGGGCCTTTATAGAAAGAACTCTCGTTCATTTTAATTTCGGTCCCTCGTTGGTGACCTGGTTCAAATTATTTTATAATGATGTGTCGACCGCTATCCAAAATAATGGTTGGGTCTCAGAGCACTCCACTCTAAGTAAGGGGTCAGACAAGGGTGCCCAATGTCCCCTTATTTGTTTATAATAGCAGTCGAGATATTTGCCAACTTTATAAGGACAATGACTTAAAGGGGTTTGAAACAAATGGGATCGAACACAGACTAAGCCAATACTCCGACGATACGACATTAATACTCGATGGCTCAGACGGCTCCTTCCTACGAGCAGTAGAGGTTTTCGACAGATTTCACATGATCTCTGGGCTTGATGTAAATTTCGAGAAAACCAAACGGTGCTTTGAGTGGGTTCAGCAAAAGAGAGGGGACCTATACAGTGTGACAAGCCAGATATCTCCTGGGTGAAAGGAAAAGTTTTTGCATTGGGCGTTTGGTTCGCAGCAGACAGAAATGTAATGCTTTGTTCCAACTATGATGAGAGGATCACGAAAATAAAGAATGTGATCGAATTGTGGCAGTTCAGAGGGCTTACTCTAATTGGCAAAATTACTCTCATTAAAAGTCTTCTGGTTTCCCAACTTGTCTATATTCTAACACCTCTACACACCTCCACGGAGACATTACAAAAGGTCAATAAACTCCTTTTTGATTTTCTTTGGAACGGTAAAGGCGACAAGATTAAAAGAAAAGTTATAATCAAGGACTACGATGAGGGCGGCCTGAAGATGATCGATATTAACGCGTTCAATCAATCTCTTAAAGTCTCCTGGATCAAAAAATACCTTGATCAGACAAATAGGGGAAAATGAAAATTTGTTTTTGATGCCAGTTTAAACTGAGAAACATGGAGGTGAGGCAATTTTCTCATATAATCTCCATAAAGACGACATCCCTATGTGAAAGATAAGTAACCCATTTGTCCTTGAGGTCCTAGAAACCTGGGTAGAGCTACATTTTTCCAACGTTGCGACTATTAATAATGCAAAATATTTCCTAAACTTAGAAAAACGATATTTCAATTAAAAAAACCATCAAACATCTCACATTAGCAAACGATAATGTCGTCAATACAGACAACGAGATCCTAGAAGAAGCAAAATCCTTCTATCAGATTCTTTATTCTTCAACTAATACGCAACCCGACATTAAGGAAGAAAATATCTTTTTCCCAGACGGAAATATTTTTATCTTCAATGAGCAAGAGCAAAAACATTGCGAAGGCCTCTTGACTGCCTCAGAATGTTTAGAAAGCTTAAAATTGATGGAATCAAACAAGAGCCCAGGAAGTGACGGCCCCCCAGCCGAATTTTATAAAGTGTTTTGGAAGGACATCAATCCGTATCTGTTAAATGCCGTAAATTGTGCATATACAAAAGGTCTCTTATCGATTACTCAAAGAAGAGGATTGATTACTCTCATACCAAAAAAGAACAAACCGACCAACCTGCTAAAAAACTGGAGGCCTATCACCCTGCTGAATTGCGATTACAAAATAGCCACCAAATCCATTGCAAGCAGAATACGAAAGGTCCTACCAAAGATAATTAACAACGATCAAACTGGTTTTCTAAAAGGCCGATTCATCGGAGAAAACATCAGACTTATCGATAGCATTATTAATTACACAAATACAGAAAAAATACCTGGTTTACTACTGTTTGTCGACTTCGAAAAAGCCTTCGATAGTATTGAATGGTCCTTTATAGAAAAAACTTTGAAGTACTATAATTTTGGAACCTCTCTGGTTACTTGGGTAAAAGTATTTTATACTGATATCAGCAGCTGTGTTCTGAACAACGGATGGTCTTCGGACTTTTTCAACTTAAGTCGCGGTGTGAGACAGGGTTGTCCGCTGTCACCATATCTATTTATTTTATGCACTGAAATACTAGGTAACACAGTAAGGAAAGATAATGAGGTCCATGGAATAAAGATTTTTGATACTGAGTGTAAGTTATCCCAATATGCAGATGACACGACTATGATTTTGGATGGCTCCAAGTCTTCCTTTTTGAGGTCTTTGTATTTACTTGATGCTTTTGCTTCCATATCGGGTTTCAAAGTCAACTATGAAAAAACTGAAGCCCTCTGGATTGGCGCCTCTAAAAGTTCTAATGTTACTTTTCCTTCAAGTAAACCAATAACTTGGGCAAACGAGAAGGTCTTCGCCTTGGGAGTGTGGTTTTCGACTTTGGAAGATAAGTCGGCTCTTAATTCTAACTTAATTGACAAAATTGAGAAGATAAGGACTATCTTAGATAATTGGTCGGCTAGAAGATTGACCCTCTTGGGTAAAATTGCAATCATAAAAACTCTAGCCGTATCACAAATAGTCTACATATTGTCATCTCTTCCAACACCTCCTGACGTACTCAAAACAATCAACTCTATACTGTATGATTTTCTTTGGGACGGTAAGGGCGATAAAATCAAAAGGACGACAATGATAAATAGTTACGCGAAAGCAGAACTTAAGATGTTAGATATTTAAAGCTTTAATGAATCCTTGAAAATGAAATGTGTAGTAAACTAGCATTTAGCATAACACACAAGATGGCGGGTTTCAGCCACTTTATTACCAAGGCATCATGGGTATAGCCGCACCCAAATACTAATATGTTACACTGCATTTTCCCACAAATGGGATAGAAAACACAACAGTACTGCGACATAAACAGTAATCTCAACTACAAATTAAGTCGGTCCACTGGTTTCTTGATTCTAGACGATCGCCTCATAACAATTGGCGATGACACGCTCTCAGCCCCTTGGTCAAAACTAGGCTCAGATTTAACATCTGCAGCACCAACGTTTGGCTGGCATATATCATCAGAAACTGTATCATTATCTAGAACTGGGGGTAATTGCTGATATGACTCAGGAAGAAGTAGTTCAACCTCACTAGTCTCATTTGGTTCTTTATCTTGAGCACTAATTAAATGATCGGCATGCACAAATCTGGTCCTATATCCCGTCTTGACCAGATAGTTTCTAGGTCCACAAACCTTTACCACCCTTCCCAGGATCCACTTTTCACTATTTCCAATAGATTGCGTGTTTCTTACTCGAACTGTGTCGTTTTCAGAAAATCATACCTCTCCCAATAATTTTTTAAATCCTTACATTCTTTCTGCTTTTCCTGTTTGGTCTCTATCGCTTGGGCTAACGTCGGTTTTACCAAGCTTAGTCGGGTACGCAGACGACGTTTCATTAACAGCTCGGCTGGACTGATACCTGTGGTGCTGTGTGGGGTTGTACGATATCTTAAAAGGAAATCAGCTGTGCTTTAGAGACCGAGCCCTGTTGCCCTCTAAAACCTGCTTCACCAGAGCTTCCTTAACCACCCTTACCGATCTCTCAGCTGCACCATTAGATTGAGGATGGTATGGTGGAACTAGAGTATGTTTGACCCTGTTTTTGCTCATAAACTTGGAAAATTCGTTAGAAATAAACTGTGGTCCATTATCAGAAACAACTTCTTCTGGCAAGCCATGCTGGGCGAATATAAGACGTAGTTCATCCACGGTACGCTCTGTGGTAGTTGACGACATATGTTTTACCTCCAGACATTTTGAATGGCTATCAACCACTACTAGGAAATGATCAGATCCCTTCTGACAAAAATCGAGGTGAATACGTTGGAAAGGACGTGTCGGCCACTTCCACGGTATTAAGGGAACGCTAGGAGGAGAACTTCTTACGTTCTGGCAAACTGTGCATAATTTCACTGCATGCTCTCTCAATTTCGTCATCCATTTTGTGCCACCATACACATGTGCGGGCAATAGCCTTCATTGCACAAATACCAGGATGCTCCCAATGCAATTCCTTTAAAGATTTTCTCGCTGAGCACATATGGAATGATTACCCTAGAGCCCCAAAGAACGCAGTTTTGTTCACAAGAAAGCTCCCACCTACGATTGTTATAGGGTTTGAGTTCTTCCTCATTGCATTTTCGGGCCATCCCGTCAGGACGAAATCAAGTACTCGACTCAGTAACGGGTCCGATCGGGTGGCTTTCCCAATATCTTTGGCTGTTATTGGGAAATCCCCATCAATAGCACTTACACTGTAGATTTCACTTTCGCCCCCAATCTTGGAGTCTTCATAGCGTAATCGGGAGAGCGCATCACAGTTACTATGTTGCTCCGACCTTCTGTATTCAATACAATAATCATAAGCAGAGAGAACAATGGCCCATCGTTGCATGCGGGCAGCTGCCAACGTGGGAATTGCAGCCTTAGGGCCCAAAATAGCTAACAAAGGCTGGTGATCGGTTACTAACGTGAACTTTCGTCCGTACAAAAACTGATGAAATTTTTTTACTCCATACACAATAGACAGAGCTTCTCGTTCTATTTGTGCATAATTTCTCTCGCTGGGGGTTAGGGTACGGGAGGCATAAGCTACTGGCCTCTCCCGCTCGTCATCCATGACATGAATTAGTACAGCTCCTAGGCCATAACTTGATGCATCACAGGCCAGCCGTAACTCCCTATTCAAGTCATAGTGAAATAATAGAGAATCACTAGTAAGACCTTCCTTACAGCCCTCGAAAGCTGTTTGACATTCCTTTGTCCAATCCCACGGAACATTCTTTTGCAAAAGCTTATGCAACGGTGCTAATGTTGTGGCTAGACCTGGCAGGAAAGAATGATAATATTGGACCATGCCTAGGAAAGACCTTAATTCACTTACGTTCCGAGGGGCTGGTGCTTTCTTTACTGCATTTGTTTTCTCTTCCACTGGTTGGAGACCTACTGCGTTTATTTTTAGACCTAGGTAAACCACTTCAGGTTTTAAAAACTCGCATTTTGACAGTTTTAGACGCAAATTGTATTGTTGCAGCCTGTCCAAAACCTCTGCGAGTACTTTAAGATTCTCTTGCCAATCATTGCCTCCCACCAATATATCATCCTGTTTACATACACATTTCCCGATTCCCTGGAGGATTTGGTCCATTTTGGCCTGAAATATTTTTGGGGATGATTTTACCCCATAGGGTAGTTTCTTGTAGGAATACAGACCTTTGGGGGTGTTTATAGTCAAGTATTCTTGACTTTCTTCGTCAACATTCAGCTGTGCGTATGCGTGGGATAGGTCAAGTTTGCTAAATACCTTTGAACCAACAAGGGAAGCATACAAATCCTGAGTGGTGGGTAAAACATCTGGCTCGTCCTCCACAGCCTGATTGATAGTCGCTTTGTAATCACCGCAGATTCTCACTGTGTTATCGGACTTCGGCACTACCACAATTGGGCTCGCCCAACTTGACTTGTCAGTTTTCTTAATCACCCCGTGTTTTTCAAGTTTGTCCAACTCTTTTTCTACTTGTTCCTTCAATGCATAAGGAACTCGACGGGCTTTTACAAAAATTGGCTTTACCTCCCCTTACATAGTGATATGTTCCTCAAGCCCCGTCATGCCTGCATAACTGTCGCTGAACAAATCATTATTTTTTGACAGAAGAGCTTGTAGTCGACTCTCGGAACTGGCCTTGTTTTCACTGTGGACACTAAAAATCTCACCCCATGCCAATTTGATTTTACTCAGCCAATTTTTGCCAAGTAGAGTGGGCTTTCCGCTGTAATTAACTACTACTATACTGGTAGTGAATAGTGTTTGTTCTTATAAACAACATCACACTGCATTTCACCTGACACATCACGCCTTTCACCTGTGTATGTCCGAAGCACTACCTTTGATGCTGTTAAGGGTATGTCTGCAAACTTCTCTTGATATAAACTGTGTGGCATTATGGAATAGTCTGCAGCAGTATCTACCACCATTTTACAAGATTTTCCATTGATTACCATGTCTACCGAGTAACCTTGGGAATTGGGGCTGTTTGTGTCAAGTGAGTACAGGGAATAGACTCCTAATTCATCCTCGCTACCTGATTCAGATTTGTGCAAATTGTGCACTGCCCCTTTCTTTGTTTCATTTTTGTTTCGATAAACATCTTAGAATACCAATAACATTTTGCACACTTAAATTTACATGACTGACCTGAATGTTTACCCCCACACCTAAAACATTGTTCATTGTTCTTAATGTCCTTTGTTGTCAACTGGTTCACTTGCGAACCCTCGCTTGTCGTAGGGTGTATCCGGAACTCCTGGGTGTTTCTCTCAGCCATCTCCATAGCTTTGGCAATCCTACAAGCCTTCTCGAACGTCAAATCCTCTGTGTTCAGCAATTTATTTTGTATCTTCGGGTTGCTGAGTCTGCAGCCTAATCGGTGACGTAGAGCTCTATCCTAATCTCGTACCCAGATCTCCCACGGTCATACGGAAGGGAGATCTGGTAAAGTTCGATTTCGAGCATGCTCAGTGCCAGCGAGGCCCGAAATACGGGCTTTTCTATCACTGCGCATGTTCGTACTCTCTGTTGTGATTTTGGGTGATTTTGCGGAATAAACATGGATTTCGAGAGTATTCTTGAAGAGATTCTTTTGGGTAGAGGACAAGGAAACCTCACTGCAGCGAGCGCTATTTTCTTGACACGATCTCGTGAAAAATGTAGTTAATATAACCGTAAAATTCACAACTGATCACTACTTAATTCGCGAGTCACGCTTTAAGACCGAGAAATACTGTTTTGAATAAATTACATACTTCAACTTGAATTTATTAGTTTCTGCGTACCTCGTAGCAAGCTACGCAGAACTTTATTCGAGTGGCAGGGTACGTGGGGCTTTCGTCGGTACCAATTACACAAACGTCGCAAATTTTTAAACTGATTTTCCTCAACTGCAAAGCTATTCCGGCGTCGGAAAAAACAAAACTTTCCTCCGCACAACTGGCATTTATTCAAAACAGCACATGAGCTTGCGAAAACCAAACCTTCACTAAGTGCCCCGCGAAATAACCCAACCGGAGGGTAGATTGCATTGCCGCAACCTTTTTTTGGAAGCCAATGAAAAATGGTGTACTGTCGAACTTTACCAGATCTCACATTTCCAGTGACAGAGTGAGATCTGGGTACGAGATTAGCTCTATCCAAGAACTCACCATAATTACAATGAATGGCAACTTCTTCAACGCCAGCACATAATCCCCGATCGATTCTCCAAGCTTTTGATTTCGGGTGCCAAAATGGAAACTCCGTGCAATTTCTAAGGGTTTTGGATTGTAATGTTTCTCCAAAGCACTTACAATCTCAGTGAACGGAGTATCTTTGGGCTTCACAGGTGCAAAAATAAATTACTTAGAGTTGAATATACCTCCGCTCCCACCTCTGTGAGGAATATTGCACGTTTCCTCTCGGCCACCACTCGATTAGCTTGAGTGCTGCCCTCTCCTGTTGTTTCTACGATGTTATTGGCCGTAAAGAACATTTCCATCCTTTCCACATAGGAACAGAATGTTTCACGCTCGGCGATGAACTCGCCCACACGCCCGAAAAGTCCACTTGCACCAGTGCTGGTCATTCTGTAAGCTACAACACACACAGTGTTGTCCGGAGATCTTGCACTGATGATTGTCGGCTAAGCCAATCCCGTCTTCGTCGCCAAAATGTAGTAAACTAGCATTTAGCATAACACACAAGATGGCAGGTCTCAACCACTTTATTACCAGCTGCACCCAAACACTAATATGTTACAAAATGGATCCAAGGGTATCTAAATGAAGAAAATAAAGGGAAGTGGAAACTTTTTTTTGACCATTCCTTAGGGAAGTATGGAGGAAAACTATTGTTTCGAAGCAACTTGAAACAGCAAGATTCTACACTGCTCAACCTCAAACACCCTTTCTTAAAAGAAATCATGCAGTATTGGACAAAATTCAATCACAAGGACGATAACTTCGATTTTGCCTCTACATATATATGGTACAACTCTCACATCAGAATTGAAAATCGTCCATTCTTCTACAGATCATGGTTGAGTGCGGGGATAAAGGAGATTAGAGATCTGTGAGATAACGATCAGAATTTTCTAAGCTATAACGCCTTCATAGATAAGTATAGCATCAAAACCAACTATCTCGAATATCACAAAGTGATATCTGCTGTAGCACATTACAAGAAAGTACACTTTTCAGCCTATCATGACCAAACTCCAAAGGATCCAGTTGATACCCTTCTGTTTCACACCAAAGTTTCCAAGAAAATTTATGAATGCCTAATAAACAAAAAAAGCTTCTATACCATCAAAAAGTCAGGAAAAGTGGTTGGAAGAGAGAGACTTGTATCGTAATCTTACTATAATAGTAAACTGGGAACATATCATCTCTGTGTACAAGAGAGTAAAAACTTAGAGCGTTCCAATTTAAATTCCTTCACAGGAAAATAGCCATAAATGACTTTCTGTACAAAATAGGTATCAAACAAACAGATTCCTGTTCCTTTTGCGATGAACAAAAAGAAACCCTCGTTCATCCATTTTGCAAATACACTCAGAACTTCTGGAAGAGCATGTTCGAGTGGATCTCTCAAAATTCCAAAGATTTAGAAAACGTCTCTCCCTCCGTGTCTCTCTGTTTCGGTCTCATTGACGACGTAAAAGACCTTCTCTTTCATCACCTACTCCTTAAAGCTAGACGTTACATATATACCTGCAGGCTTGGGAACAAGCTTCCTACGCTGCAGGTGTATATACAGGTACTTATGAACTCGATTGAAATTGAAAAGCAGATCGCATTCCACAACAACGACGCAAGAGTCTTTGTACGGAAATGGTCTCGCTTTAAAAAAAAAACCTCTCACAAAATCTACTGCATTAACTATACATAAGAAGCGTAAAACGTAGAATCCTTTGCCTTGAAATCAAATATCTTGTATGACTTTCTGTCTGATTTTATTTTACTATATGTTAAAAAAAAAAGTAATGTAGTACTGCAAGTAGAGTAAGTAGCTGTTTAATATTAGAAAAAAAAAATGCAAACATTGGTGATCAGATCATCTGGTGTAATTCCCTAATTCGAATAAATGACCGGCCCGTTTTCTATAAACATTGGTCAAGCCACGGTATCAGCAAAATTTCTCACCTGCAAGCCTAGAATGGTACTCTCCTTAGGTATGACGAATTGAGGACCGCTTTTCAAGAAACAAAATGGTTAGAATTCTATGGAGTTCTATCATCTGTAAAATCCTTTTTGAGGAAGCTGCATAGTACTCCGATGCGCGTCAAGGAAAATGTGAAAGGAGTGACTTTAACTGAGCTTATCTCAAAACGTAAGGTCAATAATTTTATCTATACTTCTCTTTTGAAGAAAAGAACTCACCCACTCATCCGGAGCCAAGAAAAGTGGCTCAGAGACCTGTGTGGTCAGAATGAGTGTGATGTCAAATGGAAAGTAGCATACACAATTGCTTTTAACTGTTCGCTTTCAATTAAGGACCTTCCATTTTAAGCTCCTACATCGACGGATTGCCACGAATTATTTGTTCAATCAGATAAATGTTGCTTTTGTGAACATGAAACAGAAACTATTACTCATCTTTTTCTGCGCTGTTCCATAAGCCAAAGTTTTTGGAATGATGTTAAGCAATTCCTCTTTCAAATAAGGACCTTGGAAATGATTTTGTTCTCACAGATCTTCATTTGATGGGGCTGTCTAATGTCCCTACTTATGCAGCGATTGATCTGGTTCTTCTACTTGCAAGATATCATATTTACTCTTGTAAATTAGGGGGAGCGTTGCCTTGTTTTCCGTCTTTATTAGTAAACTGAACACAATTATTCAAATTGAAAAACAAGTAGCTCTCCGTAGTTATCGTTCCACCTTCTTTAAAAACAAATGGAGGCTTTTTCTTCGTTAAACTTTGTTTGCTCGCACCTGGTAAGCCCCTAGCTCATATCCTTTTCTTTCTAGAAATGTTTTCCTTTTTTTTTTTTTCAGCCTAAATCACCCACCCATCTTCTTTCAGTGGTTAATACCCGTTTCCTAAGTAATTCCAGTCTATTGGATAAGTAACCGAATCGTTTGTATAGCATGTGTTTCGTACAGTCAATTTGTGATTGTTTTGTAATCTGAAAATACTCGCTCCGAATATTATAAATGTATACCTTTATAGCAATAATTAATAAGATTGTATTGTAAGTTGTGCAAGTAAGCATTGTACTCAGTGTAAGTCGTGTTTTAATAAAAATTTATTTTAAAAAAAAGGGGCAAAATATATGAGGCAAAATTTCAAATTTATTAAACTCGAAAATTACACAACATGATAAATTTACAAAGGCTGGAGATCTCACAAAACGTATTTGCTATAAGAGGCAAAAAACCCTTCCTCTTTCAATTGCGTGCGTGCAAACAAGACACACAATCTGTGTCACAAAGCATATGCAATTAAATAAATTTCTGATAGTTCACATCAAACCCTTTTCGAAAGAACCTCGACCGTATATAATGAAGTACAAAGAAAACAAGCTTTCGTTCAAAAAAAATATTCACTGTCACATTCAAATTTTTGTAGAAGAGTTGAGTACAAAAGAAATGTCAATTGCCAGACAACTAAGATGCGACTTCAGCAAACACTGTGAGGCAGTTAAGGCGTTCGATTCCTTCAATGTTTGTTAAACCCATAAAGAAATTGCCATTTGATTTCAGTGTTGTACATAACACCAATTAGTAAAATATTAGAAACTAAGCTCACTTGATATCCAATATATTTGTTTTTCACCGCCTGTCTTGTTTATCCAATTAACGTTCCATTCTTGAGCTCCATAAAGGTATATTTTGTTTGAAGATCCACCAAAACGCCATTTGGATTTCAATAACTTCGACGCTATTGCAGGTTCATTAAATATTCTACTGTGTCCACCAGAGAAATCTACGCATTTCCACTACCCTCTCAATCCTAAGAAAATACGCACAGAAGACTCTATGCACGAAGACACCACTTAGAAGGGGAGTGACAGGCAAGAGTTTTACCGACACGGAAAAAAAAAGAAAGAAAACAAAGAAATTTTACCCATTTTCCGACTGGGATTGCCATACTGGCAAACCAGTAAATAGCGCGACACTGCCCCTTTAATAACAGTTTAAAATGTGAACAACTATTCTACGATCGCACTTAACCATTTGATTGGGCCACGGAATGTGGACTTTGGACTACGGAATTGAACTGGATATTGACCAAGATATTCTAATATAAAAAATCAATGAAATACTGTGAATTTTAAAGGAAATCAGCCAAAATTCCTTCGAAAAAATTTTAGCGCGCTCCTCGTAGCCGCTTGTTCCTTTTAAAATATACGTTTGAATTAAAACTGTTTTTTAGAAAGAGCATGAAAGATTTGCTAGACAAAAAGCACCATTGTTATTGTTCTAACTTTGCTTACGTTTGGTAGAAAATTGAGTTGCTTTTACATTATCACTACCAGCAGGAACGATGTTCCGAAGTCTTGATGCGCACACTGAAGAAACTTTACCATGCTTTGCTGGGTTTTGCCGTTTTTTTACTATATTTAGATATATAAAAAAACCGATAATACGTGGATTTGTGTTTCAAAATCCTAGTCATACAAGACAAGTCTGTAGCTAGTAGAAACAAAGCAAACCAAGCAAAAGAACAGCACTGAAAGGCAGATTTATCGATTGGCCATTACGTGCCTCCCATGAGGGGGTTACACCCTTGTTGCAGAAATTCTCGTGATCGCAGCATTTGACTTCACACCACGAGCTATTCACATTTTTTATCTCCGTCTGCCTGCATGTTTCAGCTGAGCAGCTTTCAAGGAAGTAACAGCTCTTGACAAATCTGTGATGATATCGGTGACCAAACTTAAGAATGCGATGTTGCATGTAGCAAACCATGTCATGTTCGTCACATTTTTCTTCAGTCACATATTGGTTGCAGTCCTCCCATGAAATACTGGACCGGCAACGAAGACAATAAAGGCAGTGACAAGCTGAAAACAGAATACGAATCGATTTAAAGGGAAATACAATACAATACAATACATACTTAATTGACCGCTTCCCATATGGGCTTTTCAGGGCCAATGAAACACAACGAAACGACGGAACAGAACAACAACAACTGTTAAGAATCCCAACTGGCCGGAGGCAAACCAGTTGGTTATTTACAAGTGCAGCTGAGAAGTTGAACCAGGGACTACCAGGATCAAATTCAACGAGTGGTCAGAGCGTGTCTTGAACCCGGGATCTCTGGATCTCAAGGCAAGCGCCCTAACCACTGGGCAACACTGCCTCCTGAGTGGATATGGGAAGTGCAGTTAATCCGACTCTATGATCTTTTAATAAAAGGTGAACAAATGACTAAACCTTCACTTTCTGTATTCTGAAGCAGAAAAAGTGGATGTCCGTAAGTTACGTATCGATCAGCAGCACATTCTCTGCTAGCTTTCAAGGTACTAAACATTAAAGATTGTTAATGCAGCTTGAAGCACTGCAGTCTAGGAGTCTAACTTCAGGAAGTATAAGTATCTGAAGTATTACTCTACCGTCCACATGCTCAAATTCAACAGCCCTCAGTTTTGGTGACCTTCTTCTAGTAATTCTTCCCTAGGCTACACATATTTATCTGTTTTTGAACCGTAACAGCAAGAAACACTCGGTGATGGCGAATACGATAGATTTTATAAAAGGTCAAAGAATGTTTTAGGAATCCAGAATACTCGCTGGAATGCTGACGACAAGGGCTTGATAAAGAGAACTAATTTAGCAGCTTTAGATCAACGGGGATCTCATTTCATTTGTCTTCCTCCAGTTTAGCCGGGGAAACGTCCTCAGCAATGTCATTTTACCTTTGTCTAATATTTTGGCAGAGCAGCCTTAAAGTTCCCAATCGTGATCATGAGGGGGCCATTACTGAAGGTAAGTTACGCAACTGGGTCGATATCATTTCAGTGCTGCTGAGGGCGCATCTATTTGATGCTATACGGGCTGAACAGTCTTTTCAGCTTTGAAGACTTCCACTTGTGAAAGCATTCTGCCATGCCGCATGGCCGAATTGTTAAGAGAAGGTTCAGATTACACTGCAGCGTGCCACAACGGCACAGGTGTTGTGGACGAACTTCATGATGTTGTTCTAGATTATTGTCATATTGCTGTGGAACCTCTTAAAAGCCATCTCTGGACTATCAGGGTTAGGGCAGGGGGAGGGGGTAAGTTCTGAAATCAGAAATGTAGGCACACTTCTATCACTTGTTTAGCTTTTTTTGTGTGTAACGGCCAATATCGGGACATATGTTGTGATCAGACGCCTGTGGAAAACAACGGTATGGGCTTTAACACCTTGCTCAGCAAGTCGTGCTCAATCATTATTTAATTTCAATCGACACGCACACATCGCGATATTTTATGCCTGATTCATAACGAGTAATCACGTTTTGCTGGCTCAACTCTTTATTTACTTAATTTTCCCACGTGTAACCGAGACTTCAACACCTGTTCCATAAAAGCAATGCACGTGGCTTTGCAGATAGAACACACATTACACATGCGACGCCTTATGATGATATATTTCCTCTTCACTATTTGTCGAACTGATATGAGTACTAAAAATTTACTGATTCAGGATTTGATTTGACCACCATAAATTATTTTTTTACGTTGTAAGGGAGTAAACTACGTCTTGATGGAATAGCATCAAAGCCGACTATCATTGGTTGATATGTTATGAAGCAATAGCCATCACGCTCAATTAATATACAGACATGGAAGCAGAAACAAAGATGTAGATATAGTTTTAAAGATATTTCTTTAAAAGGTTAAAAAACCCACCCAAACAAAAAAAAAACCTTTTACATATGTTGCTGCAATCCACAGACCGTAAGTCGTTTGCTTTCACATATACTCTTCTACTAATGTGCTCGAATTTGCCTTAACCAGCTAAAATCCTTTACCTGAAACAAACCAAGAAACCAGGATGACATATAACCAAACTGAAGTCATGATGCTGCCTTGCATGTATCTTTGATATTTACGTGATCGAAAATCAGGTAGAGTGAGCACAGTGTTTGGTGCAGTGTCACTATTTATAACACCTCACGCTTTAGCACACGGTCTGTTATTGTTCCATTGGCGTCACTTAAGCGAATTCTGTTCTTGGAGTCAATCAATACATGTTCATCATAGAAAAAATTGTCGGCATACATTTATAGTCTGAAGTGACACCACTTCCAAATGGAGTACTTTCCCCATGTTTGTGGATATTAGCATAATACTCTTTGGCCAAGGTTGCTTTGCTACAAGCAACGAAAAAAAAAGTAATGTTTTCTTTCAGGCTCTGAAAGAGGTCTATGTCGAAACGAAACCAAAATATTTTAAAAGTTGCTGCGTTTACAGCAAATTGTCCCGGGACCGGGCAAATTGTCAACATCGCCAACTCGGTTTAAAAATGTGGTGCCTACGCATAACGTTTCACACAGACTGCAAAATGGAGGGTTTTTAACACGGACCACAAAGAGACGAAATATTGTTTTATTGTTCCGTTTGCTCCTGTTATCTTCACTTAATTTTGTTGCGAATCTGTTATAGCTTTCGTGGCATGTTAGAAGATTGCTAAAGCGGCGATTACCTACTTTTTCTTGAATGGTTTGATCGCACGTTAAGTTTTGATGTACTTAAATGGACAATAATTGGGGTTCTTCAACATGCTAGAAGCTAACGTTTCCTTTTTTATGCAGTTTGGCTCGTTTTATTCTTTCGTTTTAAATCTTGTGGTTTCTTTGTTTCCGTCAACCTTGCGTATCACCTTTAATCATTCCCGAAAAATTGCTTGGGCTTGACTATTTTTCTAACACCCATGGCCGCTCGAATCGCGTGGAGCACTGTTCTGTGCAAGGCTCATAAAACGGTTTATCCTGTACCTTGAAAATCGCTTATTATTTTCTCGGAACCCCCAAAATTGCCACTAACACTAATCAAATATTCATTATGCAAAGCAAAACCACTGTATCCCTTCGTTATATTGGCCAAAATGGTGAATTTTATTGGCTGACAACCAGATTATTCTTTCGATTTGTTTTCTATTAAAGAGCCTATGAAGTAAAAAATATTTTTTGCTTATTTTGAAGACATTTCAAAATGATGAAGAATGGTGTTACCTTCTTGCGTTCCAGTGATATTGTTTAAAAATTGATAACGTCACAAACATTACAAATGACTGTAATAAATCACAAATTGAGAATATCTCTGTAAGTATTGGATGGGGGTTGTTCAAATCTACATCACGTGATGATACCTTCTATGATGTTGCCATGGTAACCATGTTTGCTGCTGGGTTAGGCAGCAAACAGGACAGGATTGATTAAGTTGTTTATTATCGTAATAAGATATGTTAACTCCCGGTAAGCTTACACAGAGATGTAAAGCATGACGGAGCCCCTGAGTAGGAGCGAGTAAGCTTCCATACTAAGCCAATGTTACAACATTTTTACAGAACGATCTATTATTGGACTGCCTTTGTCGCAAAACAATAAAGGCAGTTCCGGCTCAGTGGTGCCATGACGTCAAGTTAGTTTCTTGAGATTGGTCAACGGGCTCGTGCGGGAATGTCATTCGCGGGAAGTGGAATTAATAATGGTAATTGAACTGAGTGGAGTGCAATTTGGTCTGAAATCATACGTGTGATTTCAAAATCGATCGAGCGCACAGCGCGAGTTCGATTTGAAATCATAAGTATGATTTCAGACCAAAATTGCACGACACGAAGTTCAATTACCACTTTATTACATCCATTTAGAAATCATACAATCATTATTTATAGCTTAAATACAGGATTATAGTCAATACCAACATTTTATTGATCCAGTTAGGAACAAACGTTGCAAAATTCGCCATACAATGGTTTGCTTTGTCTTTCATTTTCCTGCAATTTGATTGGTTAGCTGAAACAAGCCTTGAAATCTGATTGCCTGTTTTTTTTTAGTGTTCCTTTCTCATTGGCTGGGGAAATGGTGCGATTGGGAACAAAAAATAGTGCGATTTGAGAATCGCACTGCTGAGAGCCAATCAGATTGCAAGGATCAGCAGTGATTTCTAAATGGATGTAATAAAAAAATAAATCGGTTTGTGAAAATACCGTGACAGGAATATGGGGCTGTTGTTCGCTCCTAGTCATGGGCTCCCGCTGGAATCTTAAAAGCGACGAGTTCTGGTCCTCGACAACAATTGCATCTTTCGCCGTCGGATATCAAAGTGAGCTTTGTTTTTAATATTTTAGTAACTGTGGTCTTATGCACAACACTGAAACCAAATGGCAAATTCTGTATGGTTTTAACAAACATTGAAGGAATCGAACTCCTTGAATGCATCTGTGTTTACTGAAGGCGCATCTCAGTTGTTTGGCTGTTTACATTTATTTTGTGCTCAACTCTGCACAGTCAGGTAAAAAAAAAGTGGAAATGTGATAGTGAAGAATTATTTGAAAGAAATTTTGTTGTCTATTTTGTGCTCCATTAGTCACGGAAAAGGTTCTTCAGGGTTTGATCCTGAACTGTGAGAAATTTATTCTATTGCATAGAGTCTGGATATGGCTTGTGACACGGATTGGATTGTTTCTTGTTTGCACGCAAGCAATTGAAATAGAAAGAGTTTTTTTTGCCTCTAATAGCAAATATGTTGTTTGTTTCAATAAATTTTACGCTGGAAAAGGCTTTTGTTAGATTTTAAAGCCGTTGTGGATTCATCGTGTTGTGTAATATTCGAGCTTAAGTAATTTGCATACGTGGGTTGAAATGTAATACCCGAGCAGTTTCCTCATAAAGATGACAGAAATTTGTAGCCGTGTTCTTTCTGGCAAATGTGTAGTTAGCCATAGTTTTTAAAGTCAGAAAAAGATTTGTTTAATCACTCTAGTGTAAAATGAATTTTACACAATATTTCTTTAATTTTCTCTTTAAAGAAAGAGATTTCCCTGGAATTTATTTTTAACCTATTCACTTGAAACATTATTTCTCACTAGGTGTTGCATCTTTTTGTCCAGATGAACGCCCAAAAATAAAGAGTTTTTGACAATCTTACAGTGGAATACAAAAATTTGGTTTTATCAACGGAGTTGATGATGTAAATTGGCCACTGTACAGAGATTCTAAAAGCTGACGTTTCGAGCGTTAGCCCTTCGTCAGAGCGAAGAACATTCTGACGAAGGCCTAACGCTCGAAACGTCAGCCTTTAGAATCTCTGTACGGTGGCCAATTTACATTATCAACTCCGTTGATAAAACCAAATTTTTGTATACTACTTCTCCACCGACGCAGCACCACAGTTTCTTTAGAAACTACCCACTTCATTCATTTACAGTGGAATACTTCTTTTGTAATTTAATATTCCCTGTCAAAAATTTGGATAAGTAACTTGAAATAAACATCACACACACAAGAAATTTAGTCGCATTTTCCTCTTCGTCGAATTTATTTTCGGATTGGCCCAGCCAGCATTACTCCCAGGAAATTCCAGTTTCAGCGCCTTCAACATTGTTCCAGATAAGAGTCGGGTCTCGGGTCAATAACCCGACAAAGAAGGATTCCTGACCCGACAGATGAAATGTAAATATTCATTACAACAAAATTAAAAAACGAAAGACGGAAGTTTCTTGACGTAAACCTCTGAAAGCGACGAACGATTAAATTCATTCAATGTAAACAAGAACCTTGACACAAGGTGATCACGTGCACCTTTGTGGTTGCATAGTACGTAATCAATTTCTTCCTTTCCATTTGATTCATAAAAGTTAGAGATTGCAGAAATTTTAGTGTTTTTACGATCGTCATTAATCTTCCGCTGAGAATTCGAAATTCAGAGTTTTATATAAAAACTGTTATTTTTTCCTTCAACTGTCGTTTGGCTTGCCTTTTACTGTTAACTCCCAGCTTAAGCGGTACTTTTTGGTGCAACATCCAGCCAAAAACATTTTTACCTAGCATCAGATTAGACTGAAGTTTAACCTTGTAGCTCAGTCGGTAGAGCAGCGGTGATCTAACCCGAAGGTCGGGGGTTCAATTCCCACCCTGGTCAGAGCGGTGGCCTCATGGTTAGTGTGCTCGACTCCTGATCGAGTGGTCCGGGTTCGGGTTCGGGTCCTGGCCGGGGGCATTGTGTTGTGTTCTTGGGCAAGACACTTTACTCTCACGGTGCCTCTCTCCACCCAGGTGTATAAATGGGTACCGGTGAATTTAATGCTGGGGGTAGCCCTGCGATGGACTGGCATCCCATCCAGGAGGGAGTAGCAATACTCCCAGTCGCTTCATATCATTGAAACCGGGATAAACTCCGGCCTTGATGAGCCTTCTGGCTCGTAGAGCAGACTTCTTTTTAGAGCAGATTAGACTGAAAAGAAGAGAAATTATGAAGCGGAAACCACATGTTCAGTCCTTCCTTTGTGTGTGGAATAAACCTTTGCTCAGCGCAACTGCAAGACATACATGACATGCAGGTAAATGTCGATCACAGAAATTTGCAGTTAGTTCTTTTTGCAGACTATTTAACTTTAAGTGCTACTGTGATCAAAAAATCACTTCCTTCTTTTTTCAGATTTTGAAATTGTGATTGCTTAATACTTGACTGGCAAAATTTTGAGATGATTTTTATCCAAAGGTTGTTTGCTTTTTCACGGTCCGCCGTTACTCTTGGTCCAAACTGACCGACTGGAAAGTGACGTCATTTATTCATTAACTCAAGATTTCAGCGTGTAAACGCAGCTTATTATAAATGCAAAACACCAGTTTAAAAGTCTGAAAGCCCGAAATTCCCGTTCTGCTTATTAATTCAGCCGCGTACACACGCATTGCATCCTTAAACTAATGAGAATTTTCTCCTCGATTCAGCTTTCTCAAGATTTTAAAGTTTGTAAGAGCGGACAATTTAATAGGAAAATTCTGGTTAAAATAAACAGGTGTC
>NC_090880.1:11287405-11317405 GCF_036669935.1 Montipora foliosa
GGTTGGTGACTGACGGCCTGTGTGCAATGTGTTGGTTAAGCCACTCCAGATTAAGAAACTCCCTGGGCACTGCATCTCTCCCTGCTCCGCAAAGTATCATTTTCACTCGCGTGAGATAGCGACAATACGCTGTTCTTATATTGCGAAATTTGGCCTCTGATTCCGCGGCCGATAAATTAAACTTATCACCGACTTTTTTCCAACTGTTGGCTTTTTTTTCTGTCTTTAAAATCCTTGGTGTTACGATTGTAAAGGCATTCATTCCGCGCAACTTCTGCCATAAAGCCCTCGCGGTTTAATACTCACATTGTTGACAACGAAATGTATACGAGCATTGAATCATGGGATTGAATTCATGGTATTATGGCATACATTACAATCGCAGAACTTTGATTTCCATGATCTCATGATCGCAATAGGTCATTTCCGAGTTGATGTCTGCCTCCTTTTCAAAGCGAGTCTAAGTGCGAAGTTTTTCTTCTGAAACTAGTTTTCATTCATATGTAAAGTAGAACTAATCACAAAACTTCTCACTTAGATTCGCTTTGAAAAACTCGGAAATGGCTTATTGATCGCAGACGATCGCAGGAGATAGAACATGGTTCTATCTTCTGCGATCGTTTGCGATCGTCTGCGATTAAGATCGCAGACGATCGCAAATGTGTGTTTCCATATGATCACAAACGTTTTTCGATCTGCGATCCGCGATCGTCTGCGATCATATGGAAACCAGGCTTTTAATAGTCCCACGGATTTTCCGCTATTCTCCTGGATCGAGTTAATGCCTGCCCCAAAATTGAATTGTAGATTTCGCTTGGAATTCAGCCGGAAGAATTTTATCTTGCCTGGCTTATTATTCTATGCAAATCTGTTTTCTTTCTTCCCTTAGTCATTTTGCACACAGTACATCCTATACAATCATGTCTTCCCTAAACTCATGCCTCTTTTTACCCTCGTCCTTAAAGAGAGTGCGAAGTTCAAATTCAGATCAATCTTTTTCGTTATTCCCTGCTGTCATTCACAAAAGCGGCTTCATGGTCCCATCTAGCGATACGATTGGCTGATTTCAATCCACTTTATCAGTTTCTGTATATGGTTGGTGTCACTGAAAAAAGGAACGGCTCATTAAAAGTTGAACTTCTGAGGCCGCAAATTAATGAAAGGGAGCAATTAAACAGCAATCATTTTTTTTCGAACGTTCAATCGGCCCGAGTTAAGACAACCGTTACTTGCCTTCCATAATAAATTTGAACACTCTGAAGTTCAAATCTCAACCAACGGCAGATGAAGGATATAGCTGCGTTTGAAGTGTATAGCCACGTTTTAATTTTTGCATATATTTGTACACTTGTAGAAAAAAAATTAGAAAGAATGTATGAAAATAAAAACAGGCACGTTTTAGGAGGGGGACATTGGGGTCTGCGGAAATGCCGTATTTTTGGCGCAGTATTTCGGAAATTGCGGTCCGAGGATTTCGTTGTTACGGCATGATCAAAACCTACGGTAAGCGGTTTCACGGAACGCGGTGTACACTGGACAATCTGCCGAAAATCGTAGCATAACGGGTACAGACGGTAGCGATGCACATGAAGAATTTGTGGATGAGTTCGATAAAAGCAGCGATGAGGAGGTAGAAGCAGAATTTGATGACTAGAGTGCGCAAGTGCCCCAGGAGGAAATTGGATGCTCTGCACCCCAATGTCCCCCTCTTTTAGTGTAGCCATATCATTCACGGAGAAGTAATTGAACGCTTGGACCACACTTTATCTTCACCAATCAAATTCTGCAGATTTAAAAACCTAAGACGGCTCATGGGACACCGTCAGTGGATTGCTAGATAACCCAATGTATACCCACATAGGCCGAGTAGAAAACAGACACTGAATTTCAGGGAGACGTCTTTTAGAGCCAAATTTATGGAGGTATATCTATGACAAAATTCAGTGATCAGCATTTGAAATAAAATCGTCCAAATCATGAATGCACAATCCAAAGCTGAATGGCAACAAGCCAATTCTGCAAATGGCCATCACGGGAAGAGGCATAACGCCGAGAGGCATAACGCAAATAGCCATAACCCAAGTAGGCATCACGAAAAAAGGCATGACGCAAAGACGCATAACGCAAATGGCCATAGCGCAAAACGGATAACTAAATGAGGCATAACGCAGAGGTATAACTTAAACAGGAAGAAAAAGTTCGATAGCGGTTATATGTTCTTTCCTTTGAACAATCAATTCAGCTTTGGATTGATACATTCATGATTTGGACGATTATATTTCAAATACTGGTCATTGGATGCCTCAACACAAATTTCAAGTATTTTCTTCATTTCAATGTCCATCTGAGTGTTAGTCCCAGTAATGGAAATGAGCCCACGCAAGGACAGCGGCCAAAAAGCCCAAAAACCCAGCCCGGGGTGGGAATTGAACCGGCGACCTCCGGATGAGGACACCGTTTCTCTACCGACTGTTCTACAAAGGTCAGACATGGGCAAACCAGAAGGGCTACTTTTCTCAAACAGCCGCGTGCAACTTATATTTCAACA
The DNA here is from genome assembly GCF_036669935.1 of Montipora foliosa. Lineage (NCBI taxonomy): Eukaryota > Metazoa > Cnidaria > Anthozoa > Scleractinia > Acroporidae > Montipora > Montipora foliosa. Next base: position 11,289,954 of record NC_090880.1, read on the forward strand.
GAGATATCTCTGTTAGAGTGTAACATTAAGTGCCATTTTTGTTCCATATCATCCAGGACGAGGACGTTTTCCATGTTTCCATAGGAATGAAGGAAAATTCTTGATTGAAACAGATTTTCTTGATACACGCTCATATTTCCTATCAGCCAATCAAAACGCGCGTCTGACAACATATAACCAATCAAAATTCGTGTGATGTCTAAACACAGCTATTAACCAATGAGTGTGCGCGTACTATCCTGATTATTTTATAAATGTAAATGGAACACAGAAGGGCAGAGAAGAAGTTTGACAAGGTGTTCGCTCCGTTTTCCAAACGGCGAATTTGACCGTAACCAGCTGATCTAGGAAAGAACCCGGCTCAACTGACAACTACACAAGGCAACACAAAAGAAAGGATACACACATCACACTCTAAAGTTAATTTATTTTACACTTTAATGTCGATTACTACACGTCCTTCGTATAATTCATTTATTTTTAATAATTTAACCCCCTGAAAAGAGCTCAAAAATCCTCTATGCTGTTGTACGTATCACTTATTAGGTTTCCACTTGAATTTAAAAGTAAACCCGACCGAGTTAATCTGAGTCCTGAACTACAAATCCGTCGCTATGGGCCGCTTCCCCTTCACCCTACCATGATCTTTTTCCCCCCAGTTTGTTCGATCGACCTTCTGTTTTTCTGGTTCAAATCAAAACAGCATTTATTTAGTTCAATAGATGGGGGAGATTTTACACCTTTGTTCACCAAAAACTGCGCCAACAGTGCAAGATTGGTCTATGACAAAATCCGTGACATCGAATAAATAGTAATGACGTCATACGGCCTTGTGTTTTACACTTTCGCCCAAATATTTTCTAAATTGAAACGCACACGATTCCGATCGCCGATACCTAATTGACCTTTTGCACATAGGCACATAGGCTAGAAAACAGTCGCCTTTTTTGCTTCGACGAGGTTTAACCGACTCTTGAGAAGGTGAAATGAATGGGAAGTCTTGCAAAGTTGGTCTCTGCTTTCTGGTGATTAGTCAGGACATCATCCCTCTGGATGCGAGGGGAGGAGGTTTACCTTAAAGATATATCTGCGTGGTTCAATGAACATACGTTGACCACAAAGTATTTAAATAGGGAAGACCTTAGTTGTCGTCAGATAACAATCTGCTGTCGGTAGTGCAGGAAATTGCATCAGAAAGAGACTTAACAGAGGATTATTACAGCGCGTAAGCTTCGCGTTTGCAGTCGGAAAACTTCAAGAGTCGTTTTACTTGAAATTAGTTCTTACTTTTTAGCACTTGCTCGATTACTGTGAATAATTGGCAAAAAAATGACTTGAAATCAAAACATTTTCCTCAACTTTTGGCAAAGAGCGAATTTCTATGTCCGAAGTTTGCCATTATCTGTAAACGCAAACCTTAATCACGATAGACCTAATCGGCTAACTCAATGATGCACCCAATTCAAACCCTTTGGGAATAAAACGTTTTGTTCCAAGTATTTCCATATCATTTAAATATGAATACTACATTATCATGCAAGTACAATTCACATAGAATCTTAATCCCGGGAGATTTGAATTGGGTACAACATTGAGTTGGCCGTTTAGGTCTATAAGCAATACAATGATTGAATCACGACACTGAACCGATAAACTATCTTTTAGGTTACAAAACACAAGTCAAAGGTCACAGGTCACAGGTCATTGCTTTACCAATACAGAAAGAATCCAATTTAAGTATGCAACTTTCTGGTAAAAAGCCCATAAATAAGTTCTCTAAATATTATCTTAACATATGATGAAATCTGGTATTCTCAGTACATGTATGCAGTAGGGGGAACAAACAAGACGAAAAGCGATATGCCCTGGTTTGTTAACAAGTTTGCAGGCAAATAAAGACTCTCCAAAGCAGACAACTTAAACACGAAGACGCTCAATAAAAGTTGTGGTGACTGAGTTGTCAGTCAACCGTGGTCGCATACAGAGCTCTGTGATAATTTGTGCAATAAAAAAGCCTCTGATGGCAATGTGTCCCTAATATGTTATGAGATGTTATCTGTCGTTCTTTTTTTTAATGCCCCGCCCCTTCGTCTCGCGCTGGAAATATCTTTTAGGGGTTCCGTCTCTTTGTTGCTATTTGTTGATCACAATCTTGGATAATCGATGGATATTGGAGCAGGGAATGGGCGACGCTTCCACAAAGGAGGTGCCACTTTTTGAAGTAACACTTCTTGGTTGGAAGACGCGTTCTTAGAAGTTTACTTGATCACAAGCCTTCAGAAGATTTTTCCTTGTCAAGTCATGAATTCTCGTATTAATTTTCAATAAGGAGAAAAAGCGAAGTTAGACTTGAGTGTCAGTAAAAGTTGCTTAAAGCACGCCCTGCGGCATTTCGTAAAGTACATGCAAATTCCGCTAGCGGATCTGGACTGGGGGATCCAAATCCGCTGTGACACCGGCTGCGATTCCCACACTTGGCGTCATACGTGTGTTGAGTTTGTTGGTTCTCTTTTCTGCTGCGAGAGGTTTTTCTCCGGGTACATTAGTTCATTAGTGTCCCCAATTAGTTCTGTACTGCTAAATTCACTGACACTGAAATAAAGTTATTATTATTATTATTATCATTATCATCATCATCATCATCATCATCATCATTAATCAGTCCTGCTTGAAAGAATTTGAACAAAAACAGAGTGTGAAGCGACCCCTTTCATAGCGTATCTTTGTGGTTAAGCAAGTTGATGAATCCGTGAGTAATTTGACCGCAAATGGACGTCTTGAAAGTGATGACCTTAAGACGGCAACATTAAGTTAAAGATTGCTACTTCCAGGACCGGTTTGAATATCGATCTTACATAATCATTTGATTTGACATGATCACTTTTAGAATATAAAATTTGTGCTTGAAGCTGTCTCTTGTTAACGTCAGAAACAATGTTAATACAACTTCAAAGACGTTTCGACCAAACAAAAAAAGCCAACTGAGTGACAGCTTTCTAACGGAAAACGGAAAAAACTTCGTGTACTATGGACAGACTGACAGTGCCTTGAAAACAAGGTTAAAAGAACAAAAAAGGGCGGTTCGAGATGGAGACAACAATTCCAAAGTTGCGCAACACGCGAACCAATTTGTCCATAGTATAGACTTCGATCATACAATTGTAGACAAGGCTCGTAATTTTCACGAGAGACTTGCGACAAAATCATATCGTGTAAATCGGCCCTTACACGATACGATTTTGTCGCATGCAACAAGCTCACGACAGGCCTACGACATGACTTACGATTGTCGCAGCGTTTTAAAACATGTTTCAAAATGCTACGACATTTTTTCTGACGTACACAACAATCGTAAATCACGTCGTGGGCCTGTCGTAAGCCGTTGTCGCATGCGACAAAATCGTACCGTGTAAATCGGCCCATAGAAAGGCGTCACTCAGTTGGCTTTTTTAAAATACCGTTGAAGGCCGAAGTTGTTTGGTCGAAACGTCTTTGAGGTTTTATTAACGTTGTTTCTAACGTTACCAAGAGTCAGTGTCAAGAACAAATTTTATATTCTGATATCCATCCCTGACTGCAATTTTAGTATGGCCACTTTTCTTACTCAGTTTCTTTCCAGAAAAATCTTATTCTTTCAGCTTAATTTCCCTACTGCACACATCTTTAAACACCTTATAAACCAGTGAAAGTTCAGGAATTAAGAAGTAGCTAACGTTGATTTAATCTCAGGCAGGTACAAATATCGGACTGGATCAACTCGGATCACTCGGCTCACCTCGGATCGACGTAAAAAACGATAAGGCCTCGTGAAATCATCCTAGCCCTAATCTGTAAGCTAACCTTGGTGAAATCGGCGCAAACGTCGAATAGTTTTGGCTTACAAAACCGTTTTTCTCTTCATCCGAGGTGAGCGATCCGAGTTGATCGGGTCCGACTTTTGTACCTGCCCTTTTAATCTCTCTTTGAAATATATTTACTTTGTACTTCTTGTATGAAGAAACCAGTGTCAATGTGTAACGCCAAAGCCATCAAGCAAACGACCTTTCACGCATGTCATATCTGCGTTGAGAGTTTGTATTGGGGAGGGGAACTCCAATAGAATGACAGGGGGGGGGGGGTGGGTTCTTTTAGGTTGGGGTGGCATCAAAGAGAGGCGCTCAAACGGCAGGCGCTTCTCGTCATCATAAGTAATAGTCCCTTGAGAACCTTCTCTTTGGTGCCACAAAAATCTTTAGCAAAATTAATATATATTATTATTTTCATTTTATTCGTTGTTTCGGAATAAGTACACTGTACCTCTCAGGATGATACCCATAACATGAGATTGTGCAATTTAATGATAAGTTACAGCTGTTCCCTGTAATTTTTACAGCACCCACACCACTCCCATCTCCACTGGGTAAGTGAGATATAACACTTGAGTTATTGAGTGACTGCCAATAGTGACCATATAACACTGAGGTATTTCATACCTACGTGGAAAATGACTGGTTAAGGAGGAACAATACTGATGATTATCGTTAAAAATAATCTCTTAATAGAGGAATGAAATAAATAACACAAGGTTTCTGTAATTTTAAGTGTGCTTGAAAGTATTTGTCCCTTGAAGTCAAATAAATTATATCTTGTAGTTTTTAATAGCCCGATTCTATGATTTTTGATTATTTGAGAATATTTTTGCTTCAGTAAATCAATGTGTCACATTGAGGAAAGAGGAAAGACATGCTGAGCTGTACGATATTGTGACTTGTACCACAAAACCACAAAATGGGAATTGATTTGAACCATTTCAGCTGTTATGCACTGTTTTCATAAATAACAAGAGCAAAAACAAATTACTGATTAGTTAGATGACCACAAATCTAAATTGAAGAAGATATATTTTTTAAGCAACTTTTTTGAAGAGCTGACTTTCAAATTTATGCCATTAATGACTGATTCAGCCTATGGTTTACAGAAAATTGCCATGCCTTTAGCACCGAAGTTGTCCAAAAATTTAAACAAGTATGATTGAAGTAATGAAATTTTCTTTTAGTTTCAAATATATAGTTCTTACACTTTCAACAGTAAATAAATTATTCTTTACAACTCTAGTAACTTCAGGTCCCTTTAATAAGTAAAAAAATACTATATATTGTGCCAATGAACAAAAGCATCTTTCTTCATAAGTAGCTGCTCCCTGTGGTGGGAGCTCAACACACGTGTGCTATCAAGATACTTTTGTTTCAAAAAGCAAGTACTTGCAGGTAACCGTAAGTGATGGATAATAATTTTGTTCCAGGTACTGACATTACTTTTTTTTTACAATAAATAAGATCTTACACCATTGCTTTGAATTTAACGTCATTATCATATCTTCTTTTATGCTTGTTTTTCTCTTCAACAAGTTTTCCCACACAAAATAGTTTTGTTCCCTTCGTTTCAGATTCATCTCAAGCCTTTAGATACTACACGTTCTAATATTTAAATATGCCCCTTCTATGCACTCTGTGGGATAAGTTGAAGAACTGAATATATTATCTCCTCATAAATTAATTTTAAGATGAACGATAAATAACATTCTCGTGAAGAATGAAATAAATAACCATTTTATCCAATAAATAAATAAATAAATAAATAAATAAATAATTTCAATTTAGCTAATCATTTGAATGTACAATACAGTTATTAAATTTATCATTATTACCATTATTATTATTATCAAATGCAAATCCTTTACCCAAATTAGATGATCAGGATTGATGTGTGTTACAAAAATCCACTTCTTATTGCTAAAAGGCCACTTCATCCAGCTGTGCCCTGTTAATCTACCAATATTACCTTTTTGTCTGGAAAGACATAACACAAAATTACGTATCTTTTTTGGGAATAATAACATACCAGTACTTTAACATGACCATTTACAAATCTACATACTGGTAACCCATGGATAAATTCTAATTACGGTAGTCATCAAAAGATACACCAACTTTCCTACATGTAATTTACATTAAATTTGTTAACTAACTACCGTCAACTGCGTAGAATATAGCTCAAACCTACAGCATCATCTGCAATTAGGATCTTTTAGGATCTTTGTTGACAAAAAGCCAGAATTTGAGTGAGCACAACAGAAGACATAGAGCATTTATATATAAAGATATGCCCATTCTCCTTTGAGTACATCAGGTAGATACTGTAGGAGAGGGTACAGTAAATAATAACAGTATTTTAGACACGCTTGCTGCATTTTAAAGTTTTAAAGAAAACATAGTCACATAATACTGTAACTGTGTGAATTACATATATTGTAGCAACTGATTGTAAATAATTAGTTTGCATAGAGACGGATAACTCTGACTCACGTTACATAGAAAACTAAGTACTGGTAATTACTTAACTTCCGAGGGCATATCTTCCTTCAGAGAGAACATCAATGCCAGGTAACTGGGACACCAGAAACATTAAATCCTCTTCCATAAAGAAATCAAAATGTAATCTTGAGCCTAAAAATACAAGTGAAAAGTGTTGACCTATGTATGACTATTGTTATTCTCACTGACATAAATGCAGTCAATCCACAAAAACCACAAAAATTAATCTAGGGGAATATATTCTGTACACAGGAAAAACAAAGGCAGTCACTAAAAAAACCTCTTCAAAAACTAAAACTCATCTATAATTCATGAGGCTAACAGCCTCTCAAAACATTGACATTATGTCACTCGTATAAGCTTTAAACCTGATTAGAATTCTATATAATATAAAGAATAGTAATGAGGCCTGGCTTGTTTTTATTGTATGCTAATTAACAATTATTCTTTGAAATCGAGGTGAATAGTGGTAGAATATTTACCGAGCCGCAAAGCGGTGAGGTAAATATTCTGCTACTTTTCATCGAGATTGAAAAGAATAATTATTTTAGTATATACTCACGAAGTGATCTCAACAAAAATTTCAGAAAAAACCATCCAAAGTCAATTTAATTGGCATCTCAATTCATGCGTGGAAAACGTGCCAGCGGCACAAAGCACTCCGTAGGGAGTGAATAATGCTCAATTACTCCAAGATAGCGAACCAATCAGATTGCTTGAAACACCAAGATCACTGAGTGAGTACATGTATATACTAATAATAATTATCTTCCTCTGTCATTTAAACCTTTGTTTGGACTCCCGGGGGACACGCTTTTTGTGGCCTTTCCAAAAACTTGCAGCACGTGTTTTATCAGGTCTAAAAACACTTGGCTATGCCTCATGTTTTTAAACCTGATAAAACACTGCTGATCATTTTTAAAACATTACATAAACTATAATTGCAAATCAAACTGATCTTATCAACTTGTTTGGACAAATTGTGGCAGTGAGATCTCTTAAGTAGCCTGCACATATGATGATGATAATGACGATGATGATGATGACGATAATAAGAACAACAACAACAACAACAATAATAATAAAAATAATAATAATAATAGCAACAATAACAATAACAATTAACAATAACAACAGCAACAACAACAACAATAATAATAATAATAATAATAATATAATAGTAATAATCAAAACGATGGTCAAAAGCAAAAAGATAAACCGTGGTAGTTACAGCTGCATCTGACACCTGGTTTCCATGCAGTCTATTAATTCAAAACAGGGGGTACCGACTACATTTGAAAGTGAAGGGGAGGGGGGGCTAGGTGGTTTTAATATGCATCACAGAAGTGTAAGGGAAGGGGGGAAGGATTTAGGAGTAAACAGCCCTGTAGAAAAAGAGTGGGGGGGCAGGCAGCTATAGCCCCCCAGCCCCTCCCTCTCTGCAGCCCCAGCAATAGTGTGTCTTTTATATATAGAGAGTTATCTGTAAAACTTGCCACAAGAAGTGAAAAGAAAGGGTAAAAAAAAGTCATCTGCTTACATACAGGTGAATGATTGACTCTCGTCTTGAATTAGAAGGGTTTGTAGACACATGTCGGTCATGACCATGCCAAACAAGATGCCACTGTAGTTTATGGACTATTCCATGAAATTGATAAAAATGAACTTTACAGGAAATAACATGGGTGCATTGTTGACTGATACAAGCACACAAGGTTTTAGAAGCTACTAAATTCATTTTGCTTGAATAATACTATGTGTGTAAAGGTCCTCAACAAAGAAAGATCGAATGTTTGAGAAAGTTGAAGCACATCAATCCTTTGTACTTGGAGGCATACTATTCATGTTAATTTGTACTACGAACGAATGAATATTATAGCTGCTAAAAATGCCACGGGGCACAAAAATCTTTCATCCAGCTGTTGTTGATCATGATCGGCAGGTACAAAACACAGGTCTCAGGTCACAGGTCTCAGATCACAGGTCTCGTTCACAGGTCTCTGTTTTACCAATGAATACAGAAACAAGCCTAAACATTCAATAAAGCTAACCTTAGACCTAATTAGACCAAAACAAGAGTTTTTAGGCCTAAGGTTAGCTTAGCTAATCTCAAGCAGGGAGCAGTATACAACATGAAATTTCTTGTCCTTTTTAAAGCTACAGCAAATCGGCTTCAAGAACAATATTTTCCCATTGAATTGGATATAGATTTCAAATGTAAAGAACAAATTAATTTGCCGTCAATAATACTAATATTCCTGTCTCCACCATCCCATCTAATCCCCCCTCTCTCACTACCAAGCCATATTCCAACATTAAATTCTATTTAATGGACAAAAATACAAAAGAGTGTATTTGAAAAAAAAAATCACAATTTTGGACAATTTTGTGGGAAAATAAAGACAGCTGAAATAAAAGAAAGAAAATTCCTTTTCAGCCATATTGTTTCTATGGTTACACCTGTTCTGACCACTTTATGAAGATGCTGCCATTTTAGCATTTGCTGCCTACATAATTTTATTCTGAAATTTAGTACCTACATGTATAATATTGTAAATCTTGAGCTACCTGTACTAGGATTAATACTTAGCAATGGTAATGATAATTTAGAATTAGAATAATAACAAATTATTTCAAAATTCTTCCAGTCTTCTCTACCCTGGTAAAATGTTGATTCTCAAAGAGAGACAAATTTATCAATAATTTCAGAAGAATGAAACAAGACAACACTAAAATTAAACTGCGTCTCTTAGTATTAGTAAATATAACACTAATAAGATGGCTAGAAACAAAAAGGTTGATCACTATTTTGTATGGGAGGCTCTAAGAAGCAAACAATAAATTTAGCTTGAAAAAACAATCTACTGTTAGTATGACTCACCCTGCTCTTTACGACAAGTACAGTGACTGAAGTTGGTCTTCAAATTCTGTTTTCCTTGACAACTTTTTCAACTGATCACAGTCAAGGTTTACACCCTGATGGAGTTTCTTTTCCATCTCACTTATTGCTGCCAATTTCTTTTTCACTTTTCTGATCTGTTTCTCAGTTTCACTCTTTCTGATATTACTTTTGATTGTGGTACAATGGTTTTCCTGGTTATCGCTTTTAGCATCTCCACACTGCATTTTGTCTGATACTTCACCAATGTAAACAAATTGCTGTTTTCCCTTGGTATCTTCTACTTCAGAACTGCTGTGACCCAGCTTTGGGGAAAGCAGCTCTTGTTTTGTACTATCACATCCATTTTTCATCCACGTACGGTGAGATTTTGATGTGTCATCATTGTGACTTGCAATGCCATTCAGCTTGTCAAGATGACAGCTATTCTCGATGACACCATCCTCTGATTGATTGAAACCATTAATATAACTTTGGTTATGGTGGTTGTCATGATTGTTAGAATCGTAGCTTTCATTGTTGTGGTAGCGAGAGTGGAAATGGTAGTGATTTCGACGTTTGAAGTAGGGTCGATGGTAATTGGCTCGAGTTGCAGGGTACATATTGTAGTCATACACATGATCTTGTGTGTGAAGGAAACTTCCTGGGCCAGGAGACTTACTCTGAAATCCATATGACCCTGAGTAAGGTGCTTGAGTTGACACTGCTGGGATGATATGATATGTGTTAGAGAAGGATAAGTAAGCTGGTTGCACACTGGGAGAGTGAAAGCCATTTGGGGTATGATACGGAGTAGGATGGTAATTGTAGCCATTGGGGGGCCACTGTTGAATGGAGCCATAACACTGCTGATTTAACATTTCATATTTTCCGAGCATCTGGTCATTTCTTGGTTGACCAATTAACTTAAGGAAGTCTTCTCTGAGATCTTTGCTTGGTATATATTTTGTATAGTCAAACCTTTCAACAGTTTCCATGGAGTTGTTGGTTCCTGAAGATAAGTCACTTTCCAATTCTTCTAATTGCTTTTCAATTAAGGTATTGTGGGTTGAAGACATCAACCCCTCATTGACCTGAACTGGATCGATTTCTCTGCTATCGTCATAACACCCTTCGTGAAACCCATCATCTGCTGACTGTCTTTCACCGTTTGATACCAAATCTGGATAACTGTGGATGGCGTTCGCATCACTTCCATCTGTTTCGCCAATCAATGAATCGCAACTTCGTATGCCACCCACTAACCGAAGCCCACTCTCACATCCGGTCGAAGCCGTTTCACACGACGTTACACTGTAAGTAGTTGCTGAGGAAAACACTTCGAATAACTGCTTTTTCGGAGTTGCCTCACTAACCTCAACTTTATTACCATTCTGTAGTCGTATATCGTTCTCTCTTGGATTATCTGGGCATTTTAGGTCGTGATAGTCCATTTCTGTGGCAAAAATCGCATGTTTATCGTTGAAAGGACATATGGCCTTTTCATCGATGGCAACATTTCCTTTGCATTCGATCAACTGCTTTTCCTTTTCGGCGACTGGTAAGCGGTGAGAAGGGTCGCATGGGCAAACAAACGACTGATCTACCTCTTGTACGTCTTGTTCACTTTCAGACATGATCTTTCTTGCGTTATTGTCCCCAGGGAGACAAACTTCGACCAACCTCAGTCAGCTGTTCTCTAACAAAAATCATTCAGCCTACGACTTGGTACTTTTTTATTTGTTCGGCAAGCGCATGCGTATCATAAACCACCTGCTTCCCAACTTTCTCGTTCCCAGTTTTTCTACTCTTTGTTTCGCGTGGTCCACCCACGATTAAAAATTGCACCGCTTCTGGACTTCTCTCGCGTCATATGTTGCCTACACAGTCGCTTTTAAATTTTAATGGAAAAAAGTGGTTTGGAAAGCACTGTGAGAAGAAGGCTATATTTAGTATCGAAAGACGTTACATTCATTCAGTTTAGTGTGTTAAACGAAACAAAAACTGTGCTGTTCCGCATTTCCTTTTACGTTTCTGCTAAAATTAATAATAGACAGCAACTGCAAGTAATCGAAAGTACACCGTAAGAGCCTGATTACATGGCGAGTTTCAGCCCGGGCTGAAATATCTCTCCGCCCACCTGGCAGAAATATTTTGTTGCGATTACATGATGAATTTCAGCCAAATTTACTGAGATGCGAAAACACAATTGATGCACATGCTCACGTTCCTTTTTCAGCCCGGGCTGAAATTTCATTTCGATTAGATGGACTTTTAGCGGATTTCTCAGCCCGTTTGGCCGGGCTGAAAATCCTAGTCCGGTTTCAGAAACTGGGCTACGATTTTCAGCCCGAGATGATACCTTCTCCACGCAACCGCCACTTTCGTTTTAAGAGGATTTCTTTCAGAACCCGGGTTGAAATCTCAGCCCAGCTAACCGGATTGAAATTTCAGCCCGGGTTGAAATTCACCATGTCACGGTCAGGCCCTAAGCATGTGCAAAACACATAAGTTCATCTACCAAACTGAAGCCGCAGTAACCGACTTTTCGAGCATATATATATATATATATATATATATATATATATATTTCGTTACTTTGCCGTATCCAGAAAATAATTATGACTGAGGCGATGTCCATGGTTAAATTCTCTTCGTAGGTATTTTAGGTGTTTATGATGAGTACATTTTGAAGACAACACTGGAATCACGCTTTATTTAATAAAAAAAATCACGAAAAAATGACTGAGACAAGTGCCTTGGTTTTCCTGATACTGGATACGGCCCTGCATACGGTCATAGCGGCACCCAAAGAACACACTTTTCAAGCCTTATTAAAAGATGGATGAACATGGCTAAATGAAATATTTTTTATCCGCTTGAATTTATCTGTTTGGATATAGAAAAAATTAAATTGCCCCGGTTTAAAGACAATAAAATATTCCTTTTAACTAAAACTCTGCTTCCAAAAGGTGGTGGCTGGCTTTTTTGAGTACCAAAATTCGAAAATAAAAACTTTCAAAAATGTATCAGTCTATTATTGGAATAAACTCATTAATATCTGAGTGAATCGGCTATTCCTATGAGGGGTCGTCCTTGCCACACTTGTTCATTTTATTGAATCACTGTCATAGAATTTAGGAAACCAGAACCACTAAAAACGGAAATTAGAACAGAAATTAGAGCAACAGAACGAAAATTGGAGCATGCTCCCATAGGCCATTTCCGACTTCATGTCTCCCTCCTCTTCAAAGCGAGTCTAAGTGCGAAGTCTTTCATTTGAAAATTAATTTCATTCATATGTAAAGTAGAATTAACTACAATCACAAAAAAATCTTCTCACTTAGACTCGCTTTGAAGAAGATTACATTTGAAAACGATAACTTTTAAACGATAACCCCACTGCGCGTGCATGACGCATGAGTATTCGCTATTATGTTTATTATGAACCCGAAAAATAATAAATTCGTGCCATCTTTGATTAGAATAGTCAGCTGAAGAAATAGCAAAGCTAAAGTTGCTAAAAAACAGGCAATTACAGGGAGTCCTGGGGTGCCCTTGACCCCCCCTCCCACCTTTGTGACAGTCAGCAACATAACTCAAACCATATCTGTGAGACTGGTACAGAGTAATTTTATATCACCTGCAACTTAAAGAGTATTTACATGAGACCGGGACGAACTCAGACCGGTATGAACTTGTACCGGTATGTAATTTTGGCAGCTGTTTTTACATGAAACCCGGACGAGATGCTTGGTGCCTGGTTTCGAGATGAAACGATATGTTCTTTCTAATAAATATATGGCTGACCCAAAAGCATACAGGCTTGAAATTTCCGGACCTGGTCTGAGAATTTCACTTCTCTGTCCAGCAACCGAGACGAAGTCAGACCGGTCTCAGTTCATTGTCAGGCCGGTCTCATGTTAACGCATACAAAGAAATGTATGGAGGCCGATACGAACTGATGCCGGTCTGAGTTTGTCCCGGTCTCATGTAAATACCCCCTTGCTTCATGTACTATTGATCTCAGACGTCCGTGGACAAGGACTTTTTCCAGCCCACTTCACGGACCGTTGATTTTAGTCTGCGGTTAAAACATTCTGATCACGAGATAACACTTTTTGTGGCTCTGCGGTTTCGAAAATACAGATCTCGTGACGCTAGTTTCTGTTGCTCTGCCCAAAGAGGAAAGCGCGAAACGATGTTAACGGCGAGTAAAACCGGCCGAAGCTATTATGGGTAACCCAGGAAAAGCCTGGTCTGAGGAAATAAGCAGCAGGTGGAAACTTTTCTTCAGGTATTTTTCTTTTCTCGGCCGTGGGAAGAACGAAGGAATAGCGCCCACGTGATCGGTATAGCCACAAAAAATGTATCACGTGATCAGATGTTCTTAACTGCAGACTGAAATCAACGGTCCGTCTGAGATCTATAGTATGCAGCTATTTTGTAGGCTTGTTCCATCCCCCTCCAACCCAACCTGCACTCGCTGCTCACCCGAAATATTGTCAGTTTCACCAAAAACACCGTGGATGACCGGTAAGTACCCTGGGTGTGAGAGAATGTAACCCCCCTCCCCCCCCTTTGAAAAATCCTAGCTACGCCCCTGAATTAGGCCCAAGTATCAAAGACAAGAAAGTTGAGCGCCTGTCCGCCATCTTTAATGAGTTTATAATATTGCGGAGTGCATTGTAAATGATACTGTGACGTCAGTGCTTTCAAAAAGTTCCGTTTCAGTGATCGTTTTCATCGGATATCTGTGGACAGAAGCCGTATCCGAAGATTTCTCAGTGGCAAGACCTTTTTTTCCCAACTGACCAACAAGGCAGATATTTTTTTCTATCAGTCGAAAAGCAGCGCAATAATTTTTTGGAGATTACACTCTGCAGAATTTTTTTTCTTTCCATTTGGGAGTGGGACATACCTCAAAGGAAATGTTTTAAATAAAGAGCATCCTGCATTTCATAGTGGTTTCTTCTTTGTAAAATGTTTACAGTGTATTGCCAGCACTAGCAGACAACATTAAATCCACAATAATTGTTAAAGTCAAAGCCGTTCGTGTGTGTGTGGTGCTGTGAGCTGACCTTTTCAAACATAAAAGCAATGTGACAGATTTCGTTGCACTCCACTGAGGTGTGTAGGACTTGAGACCAGCACCTGGGCTCTTCCTTTCCTTGAGGCCATCATATACCAACCATGCAACATTGAAAAGTATATTACATGTGTAATGCTGGTAAGCATAGAATGTTACTGCATATAGCCGATAGCTGAAATGCAAGCAAGAAAGTAAATGACAATCAAAGCAAAATAAATAACTCTTTTACTTTTACATGTGATAATGAATATTTCTTTTTATTGATTCTGTCAGAAATTATTGTACATGTATGCATACCGTTTGAAAGGTTTTCCCAGAAATACCATGTTTGAGACCAACTTGCATAGGCATACAGAATGCAGTAAGCAGAACACAAAGACAATTTGTGACATAACAGAAGCAATGCCCTGACAACTTCTGACAGCTCTGGCATGAAATCTTTTTCTACTATATATCGAATGTCTTTTAAACCTACCCTATGCCAAGGAACTGAATACTCTGGAAGATCTTTCTCCCCCAGTACTCGAGTGGTCACCAGGAATTCCACATTAATGACCAAGAATTTGGGTGGTTCATCTGGGAACTGGCAGTTTGCCTGGGTTCTCAGTCCATCAGAGTAAGCATGTTGTCCTTTTTAATAACACATTTTTATAGAAATTCACTTTATATTAAAACTCAGAAAAAAGCAAATGTTATATATTTTTTGATTCAATATTCGCTCTTATTTATTGTTTGCAGTTTTTATATTTAGAATCCAAGTGTCATTGTAAGACAGGGAACTAATGAACGTGGAAGTTATTTGTGAGACGGGACCTCCGGCTTATCGTCCTTATCCGAGAAGACTTGAAAGTCTAACCATTTGCGGATGTAATTACAAAGGCAGCACTTTCTCCTCAGTGTTGGTCCGGCCGGAGTCGAACTCACGACCTCCCGCATGGCAGGCTCCCCCAGAAAATTTTGAGATTAATGGTCTCGGAAATGCCATTTCTGACTATTTTCGAAGGAAATTTCAATAAATAAATCCGAAGGAAAATGTAATAGTTACTTGTTTAATTTACCCATCTGCCGAATTTTCTCTGCAGCAAGCTACAACACAAACAGGGGGTTTACAGCACAAGCAAAGGACAAGACGTCGCAAACTCTGTTATAACATCATCATCATATATCCTTATAAAATAACCGGGAACTGGGGAACTGGTGATACTGAAGACTGCTTCGAAGGGTAGAACTTTTTTTTGCTTTCGTCCACTATTACGTTTCTTGCTGTTAAGGCCTAGCCAAACGGGTCCACTGAACATTTTATTGTAACATCATCCATTGTTGAATCGAACAAGTTGCACTCGTTTGGCCACCATGCGGTATGTATGATGTTGGAAGTTGTCGAACGAAGTTTGATTCCCATCAAACATCGTCTTCAACATCATCCAACGTTTCTTTTGTTCTAAGGTGTGATCAACAGCTTGTGTTGCATTCGTTCGGCCATCACATTCAACAGTGTGGCACGCGCGCGTGCGCTGCAGTTATCGGTATCCATGGTGATGGTTAATTCGTTGCAACTGTTTCGCGCGTTGCCACGTCAGTTCAAGCTTCAGAATGGTGAATGAGCCAAATCTTGAATATCTAAGGGCCAAGTCGCACTAGAGGACAAAACTGTTATTTATGTCAAAAATCTGTCATCACAAAGAAAAACCAAGTGCGACCGGTTTGTCCACCGAAGGACAAAATTTGGTCGCAGACGGACAAACTTCAAAGATGCCGTCGACTACCTCTGGAGCAGGCCGAACTGAAACAAATCTTGAAAAACAATGGCGAGGGTGTCTTGATTCGGAAGTGATTTGACAGGTGATATGTAGCAGAGTCTCTATGCGATAGACTTCGTAGCCTGCGAGCAGGCCCACCGAAGAGAGAGAGAGCGTTCTCGCAGGCTATAGACTTCGCGGTAAAATTGAAAACGTTCTCATTTCGCAACATCATGAATCCAGGCGCGGGCGACCAATATTTTCCGTATGAAATGTGGCAACAATCTATCCGATGCCTAGCCCTTACATATTCAACGATTGAGGAACTCCCAGCCCATCTCCTTCTACCACGCGTTCTGACTCGTTGCAAGAATCCTTTCAGTTCAGCGAAGACGGCTCAATGCCCGATCATCCCAAACTTCTTTGCGCCGTACATCTTCGTCAGCTGAGAACATTTTGAGATCTCTCGTGTAGCGGTTTGTGGATGGAAACAGCGAGTAAAGGCGGTTTCGAAGGAAATTGCGCGACGCTCACAGCATGGTGTGATGTTTTGTTCACATATTTTGTTCTAAAGTGCGACTGTAGCTTTCCGGACAATTTTTTTGTCACTGGCCGATTTCAAGTCAGATTTGTCCTGAACAAATCCGAAATTGCCCTCTAGTGCGACTTGGCCCTAAGCGACGAAAGCTTCAGCATGCAATCTCTCTTCGAACAGATAGCCCTTCTTGTGTTCAAAGATCTCAGGGGCATGGCGCCAATGTATCTGCAGGATCTTTTGCAAGTCAACACCCCGGGTCTTCACAAGGTTCCTCACACCTGCATGGTGCAAGACCTCTGGAGACCGCGCATTTGCTGTTGAAGTTCCCAGATTCTGGAACGGCCGTCCTCTGGCTATAAGAGAGAGTGACTATTGATAATTTTAAAAGGAAGTTTAAAACGCCAACATGGCGAGAGTTTGTTTTCTAAGGATTCTGGGTAGATTTTGGTATGCTACGCCGAATGTGACAAAATATCAAGTCCGCTAAAAATAAAACAAGTCACACCATTTATAATCAAGTTGCCAACAATTAGCATCAATTTGTTTGTTGACCAAATCAAATTCCTCGCAATTTATGTCACTTCTCTTGTTGTGCAATTCATGTATTCAAGGCCCGCGCATCGAATGTGAAGCTCGATAATTTCAATTCATGCTTGTTTTATAAATCAAGAAGGGAGAGAATGGCTTTTGATCAATTCTATTTTCGAGGGGGACTGAACACCTGTGGCAAAATGATTAAACGCGAGTAAATCTGAGCGAGACAGTGGCCGCTGAAAGTATCGAGGATCTTGGTCTACAGGAGAATCTTTCACTCAGCCCAAGCACAGGAATACTCGTTCCTCGCATGTCGCTATAACTTCACCCAGTTCCCGAAGTTGTGAAGAGTAACTCGATAAGAGACCCAATTGCGAATGATCAGCAAAATGAAGCACATCTACAACAAGCAGTTTGAGTAACCAATATAATCCACCAGAAAATTATGGCTACAAAAACTGACAACAGGAGACATTAGGGAGTTTAAGAAACCAAGAAGGCTACGGCGACGAAGACGTTACTTCAAACTATTAGCTTGAGCTATCCTAAGTGCTAAGTGTTTCAAGGCGTTTCAATCTTGTTTATGTTGTATAAGATAGGCGAAGTATTCGATAACCAGAATCGTACGAACGGATTTGAAAAAAAGAGAAAGAACAAAAGATTTACTGTTTGTTGTCCATGTTGTCGTCAAAACCCAAAAATTGATCATTTCACGTTGTTGTTTTGATGAGTACGAGAGAGAAATGCCTTACAAAAATGCGTGCCGCACGTGCAGCATGATAATTTCTTCCTCTTTTAGGGCCTGCTTAATTTATAAGAGGCGAGCCAGCCCTGTTAGACGGGCTGGCCCGGTAAAAGGGATGAAGTGTTTATATGGACGATTTCAGCCAGGTTTACCGGAATGAATTTTAGGAATTTGTTTACGTGTCTTGTAACCGTCAAAGTCACGCATGGGGTACCTGGTGAATTTTCTTGCTTTGACGTTCGAAACGAAAGGTTCATTTTAGCGCTAGCAAGTACGGAATGGCATTTTAAAACAAAAGATGCAAAAATAATTCTATGATTATGCAAATCCGACTACGTTTTCAAGGCAACCCACACGTCATGAGAATTTTTCATCCCAGCTAACCGGGCTGGACCGTTTATATGAGAATTTTTCAGCCTGGCTTGCCGAGATCTCCGTAGCTCAGACCGGGATCTCCGCAAGTGGGCCAGCCCGCCTTGTGATATAAACGAACCGAAATTTTACTAAATGAAAACAGGCATGAGCCGAGATCTTGGCAAAGGGGGCCTAGCCGGACTGGCCCGCCTCATATATTAAAACAGGTGATATTACTGTTTATTGGTGTTGTCGTTGCCGTAGCAGTTGTAATTTCTTAAACTCGCAATTGGGACGATAAACGGGTTGCCCGCCATTACTGGTGCAGTTCCCCTCGAAAATAGAATTGATCAAAAGCTATTCTCTCCCTTCTTGATTTATAAAACAACCATCTTGAATTGAAATTATCGAGCTTCACATTCGATGCGCGGGCCTTGAATACATGAATCGCACAACAAGAGAGGTGACATAAATTGCGAGGAATTTGATTTGGTCAACAAACAAATTGATGCTAATTGTTGGCAACTTGATTATAAATGGTGTGACTTGTTTTATTTTTAGCGGACTTGATATTTTGTCACATTCGGCGTAGCATATTTTGGTTCCAGACCCTTGAGTCCAAAATTCTGGATCCAACATGTTGCATTCGTTTTTGACCACCTCGTTCGACACTTTTCAACAGCGTCCAACAATGTTGGATCCATTTGGCCAGGCCTGTATGGGTTAATGAAAAGATATTGGAAATACTCACACACAAAAGCTGACCTTAGGCCTAACCAAAAATTTTTAGGCGTAATGTTAGCATTTGTAAACGGTTGGGGTTGTTTCTGTATTGGTAAAAGCATGACCTGTGACCTTGACCTGTGACCTGAGACCTGTGTTTGTACCTGCCCAATTGGTTATACCAACAACAAGTCCATGACAAAGCAAAATAATAATAACAACAATAATAATAATAATAATAATGATGATGATGATGATAATAATAATCAAGGAGTTTACAGAGAAGAAGCTTCATAGACGGTTTCTGAGAGAGATGAAAGAAATAGCAAGTGAGAAAGATTGGAATATGCTTCAGACGTGCCATCTAAAGAAGCAGACCGAAGGTCTTCTAATGGCAGCACAGAGTCAATCTCTGAGAACAAAGGTGATCAATGCCAAATTTGACAAGACACAGGAGGACTCACTTTGCAGATTATGCAAAGAGTGATGAAACTGTCAACCATCTTCTGAGCGAATGTCCCAAATTAGCACAGTCTGATTACAAGAGACATGATAATGTTGCAAAAGCAATACACTGGGATCTCTGCAAACAGGTCAACATAGAGAGCGGAGAGAAGTGGTACGTGCATAGCCCGGAAACAGTTGCTGAGAATGAGAACGTGAAGGTCCTATGGGACTTCATCACAATTCAGATGGACAAAATGCTCCCACACAATAGACCAGATATTGCAAAGGTTGATAGGAAGAGGAGAGTGTCAGAAAATTGACATTGCTTGCCCAGGAGATAGTTGCATCCTGCTAAAAGAGGAAAAAAAAACCAACAAGTATTGAGACCTTGCAGTGGAGCTGAAGGCCTTGTGGAAAATGAAGAAAGTGACGGTCACTCTGGTTGTAATAGTAAGAAGAACAACAACATATTAGAAACTTGACCAGCCTTATAGAGTTATATATTACAGTGCAACAATGAGATCCTTTAGTTGGGAAACGTTTTGACATTTGGCTAATACCATTGTTGCCATAAAAACCAGTACAGCTCTGCCAAAAGACCCTTTAAGACTTTTTGGAAGATGACTTTACATTAATGTAGAACTTAAGTTATTTATGAATACATTGTTGGCAGACGAGAAACAATGCCACTAGATCATTTAATTTTTTTAAACTTTCTTTGGGAATGGTAAGACACAAATCTTACATGTATGCAAGAAATCAGGGTATGCAAGCTAGCAAAGTTTTGAGATATTGCTCAACATTTCTAACAAAATGTATTTCTGGTTTTTGCAATTTTAGGTTACAACATCTTTATTTTTGGACAACCATTTTAATTCATCAGCTGGCGAGAAGAGCTTAATTAAGTACTGTGTATGAGGCTGGTGAAGCTTACTATACGCACCCTCAGCTGAAAAATCTTTCAAGCCCCCCATAAAATAACTATTTTTTAAAGAGGCTTAAATAACTTTCAAGCTTCAAAAATACTTCACAGGTTAAATAGATATATAATTGCCACAAGCAAAGGGGAACCAAAATGATTCCATTTAACTGACAAGAATTATCTACTTCTACTTCACTCTCAATCTGATCTTGATATTTTCATAGAGATGCTAGAATGCAAAAAGAGCATTAAATTGTGTTACTTAGCTTTCAAGAAAACCTTGTCATCGAATTTTTGTCAGCTACGTAATCTAAATCTTTACTTTCCCTGCTAAAGATAATACCAGAGATGGTTATACTATGTTCACTGACAGAATTATAAATAATTGGTGAACATTCTGCAGTCTTAAGAATCCAACAGAACATTATTTTGTGAATCACACTACAATAAGTCTGTTGTGGACATAAAGCATGTAACTTGCTGCCTATAAACAACAACAAAGTAGTATTGAACTTGCTGCATATGAAATATATTGCACTTCTCAAAAAATATAATTGTACAGACTTTTGTGCTGTGATCACTATTAACCAGCCATTAATTTTTGAGTGAAAGCAAAGAAATCATATAATCTAGTACAAAATTTTATACAAAAGCCTTGGATCTCATCTTGTGCCCCGTCCCACACCAAACCTAATTAACCAAGTTTTGAAGATGTTTAGTTAACCACGGTTTTTCAAAATTCATGAATACTGATTTTTGTCGCCTACAAATTTAGCACAGATCAAAGCGTGTACTGAAACTCACCTGAATCTCATGAAAAAGCCATTCCTACATTTTTCTGTGACTGATTTTCATTTTGTTACCCAGGTTAAGGACGGTGCATACTAATTCAAAGGTATTTTTGCATGGTTTACTGAATATACAGTAAAAGTAGACCTTAACTTGTAACTGATTTATTAAAATCCAAAGAAAGATTTGGGGGTAACCACGCATTTTTCGAAAATAATTAATCAACACTATAGGTAAAAAGATTTAAAATAAAAAGCAATGTATGGCGTTCTTTTCCAAATTGAAGCATAATGATCTCAGAAAAATGCATATACCCCCAATTTTCTTTTTGGATATCATGAGCACTTGCTAAGTCTCTGCTTTCTCCACATAGTTTTGAACCATGCAAAAATACCTCTGTATTAATAAGTACCACCGATAGGAACACCGAAAATCTCGAGATGTGCAGAACGTACGCGCAGTAACAGTAGTAGGCACCGTCCTTAACAAAACATGTCTTGTTGGTGTGAATGGGGTATTTTTACATTGTACATGAGTGAGTCCATTGTTTTAAAGGCCCAGACAAAAATGGCTTCTAGATTCAACATAGATAATGGGCATTTGTTATAAATAATGTTACGTTTAAGGGATGATTCATGCTCGGTTTCTTGTCTAGGTGTGAAAGAAAACAACAACTGCGATACAAGATGGGTACAGTGGCGCTATTATAATATTGACACTAACCACTCCACCCCAGTCGAATCGATCATCGGACACTAAGCGGCCTTGGGTACAATCAAGTGATAGTGATAGTCTAAAGGAAAGGATAAAGGCCTTGCTTCATCTCTTCTAAATTTTTCCACCTCCAATTCCCTTAAAACAAAGTCTTCTCCAAATATCTCATTTCGCAGCTCGATGGAGATGCTGGCTGGCGGACTGTTCCCTCGATCCAACTCATAATAATGGCTTTCCAACAGATAGTTCCCATCGTCGGCAAGAAGCGAGCGCATTTTTTTGGTATAACGCTTGCCTCGGTCACCAACTGCAGGCTGCATAGCAGACAAAGAACCCCGATCCCAGATCGCGTCGAATCTTCCACCGACGTCCTCTTCAGAGAGAGCAAACAAATCGCAGGAGAAGATTGTTACTGGCTTCTCCGTGCACTTGTACACATCGACTGGATCAACAGCTGCCACCAATTTCACTTGTTCCGCTGAAAACTTGAGGTTGTTTTCTTTAAAGAAACATTCAATTGCTAGCTTTGACAACTCTACACCCACAACATTGTGTCCTTGTTCGGCTAACCACAACATATCAAGAGATTTACCACACAAAGGAACGAACACTCTTACAGAAGATCTTCCACCGGTGAGCTCGTCAAGATACTTTTGAAGCATTTTGTTCACTTCATCTCGATGCCAGCCGATGCTGTTGACCTCCCAGCGTTTTTTCCAGTACTCAGCTGTTGTTGTCTCTGGTTCTTCCATCATTTTCTCGTGTGCGTATTCACGTTAGCTTCAAAACGATTGTACTTTCCCAGTGCACGAGACACTCTCAGGAGTAGGGTGGGTACAGTCCAGTTTTGATCTGGGTCCCCAGAAGCAAAAGGGTAACTGCAGGAAAACACAAGTTTCAAAGAAAGCACTCCTTTTTTGGGGAAAATGGAATTTCAGAATCAATTATTTTGTCTTTTTCTAATTTCTTAAGGGCTGCCTTCTAAATGAAAAGTGAAAATGATTCAAGATGGCATCGTGTGGCATTTCAGTTGAAATTTAACCTGTGTACAGTACAACCGCCCCTCTGGCTACTGAAAATTGAAGGGAGGAAATTTGAAATATTTGATTGAAACATTATTTCCTAGGGTTTAAAATTGTCTTTTTGTAAGCGTGGAGGCTCCCTTCAGTCTTGCGCAGCAGACTGTGTTCTTGCTGGTACAATCGTCGAAATCTGTGGGCAATGAGTCCCAAACACGTTTTTGATCAGATCAAGAGTGTCACGGCCAGATTCATGAGTAGGCTTCGCCACATGCTGATTCAAAAATTTCCAGTAAGGAAGAACCAGCTGGATCTCCTGGCACATCAACATGAATTTTAAAATCACCCGTGATTAAATTAACTGAAAAGAGTTCAGAGTTCACTTTCACCGGTTTGGATGTTTTAATCATTGATCTACAAGAATTCCTGGTGAGTAGGGCCCTCAATCTAAGTGCCCTTAAAGTGCCCTTCGAGTCAGCGAGCTCAACGATTTTATGATATAACGTGAAAAATGCAACTATTGATGACCAGGGGCGTCGGCTACCTGTTCTCACTCACGCTCGTGAGTACCCTAAAAAGTCGAAAAATAAAATTGGAATACTTGAAAAAAAAAAATAATGAAAAAAGCATGTAATTAAATTTATATAATTATTTTGATTTGCGACCTGATTCATGCGAGCGTCGGTAGATGATAAAACTAAGGAAATTGGATTGTAAAAAGTGAACTCATAGTGGTTACCTTTAGTTTAACCTTGGAGTAGTCAGTCTTCGCACTGGATCCTTGATTTTTGCCAGGCTTACCATAGTCAACAAATCAATTGTATGAAAGAGAGAAACGATCTTCTCACTTATCTCGACAATTTAGGCCCCGTGCACACATATCCGGATATTTTTGAATATGCAACTTTTTCTCTGCGGATTAAAGAAAATTCACGTCTACACGAAACGTATTCAAATCGAATTTTATCCATCCACACGTATCCGGACTCGTTCTGGTATCCAGGACTCCTCTTTGACTATTGTCAACAGAGCATGCGCCATCAGACCTGCGGGTTCGCCACAAAAGGAGGAACTTTATAATGATGATGAAGATGATGATGATGATGATAATAATAATTCATACACTTGTATAGAGCCTTAACAATAGCTCTAAGGCACTTTACAATCAATACAAAATAGAAACTTAAAAATAAATTCTCACAAACATAATCAGGCACTAAATTGCTCATGGCTTTAAAACTGAGAAATAAAATTTTAAAAATTATTCGTTGCTCAATTGGGAGCCAATGAAGGTCTTTCAACAAGGGTGTGATGCGGTCGAACTTGCAACCACATCATAAGACAAGTCGAGCTGCACAATACTGAACACGTTGTAGGTGCTGAATAAGGTATGATCTAGCCTGGATGTTACAAAGGCGTGAACTAAGCATTTAGTATTTTCTACTGATAAAAATTTCCTTAGTCGAGATATATTACGGACTAAGCTTGAAACTTGTGAGCTCACATCCATAAGAAACAGAAGAGTTTGAGAGAGGATAAGTCGAAGCCTATTGACAAAGAAAGAGTTGAATAGACCTTTTCGGCTTGTACATTTTGTTTTCCCAATACAGATCATGTGATAATACTCAGGAGGCTTGGTCTTTTGTTTTGTTCATTAAAATGAGGGCATGCATGCCTGTATTCACTCTTTTTAATGAACAAAACAAAGGACCAAGTCTCCTGAGTATTATCACATGATCTGCATTGGGAAAACAAAATGTACAAGCCGAAAAGGTCTATTGACCAGAGAGCTCGACATTTGAGCTAGCGGTCGGATAGCGGACCACAGGTTTCCTGTACTATAAATTATTCATGGCTTGTAAGAGAATCCGTTGATTTCCCCGATTTCTTTCAATTACTGATGCAAAGAAAGTTTCCTTTGCAAGTCGAATCATGTCATTCACAATCTGACTTTGATTCCGGTATAAGTCATGACGAGTCACTCCTTGTAGAACGCCATTTTCTCTCCAGTCTGCGTCGCTTCCTCTTTGCCCGTTTGAGTTCGTCGGTCAACCACGGAGCAGGAGGACGCAGGGTAAAAGTACGTTCTTTAATAGGAGCATGACGGTCGAGCAGTGACTGGAGAGTAGAATTGAAACTTTGGATTAACACAGACCAGTCGTTGTCAAGAGATGAATTCACTAAATCTGAGGCATCCAGGTCAGAGCAAAACTGATCCATGTCAATGGCGCGAGTACGACCTTTTCTCGTCAGAACACGTTCCTTATAAAAACCGAGACAACAGCAAATCATATGGTGGTCAGATATTACAGGGTTAAAAACAGAGAAATCTGAAGCAAAAGTCTCCTCGCTCCTGGTATTTACCAGATCAAGTGTATGACCATTAACATGCGTAGCCACATCGACATGTTGAAAAAAGGTAAAATCATTGCAATGTACTCAAGAAAACGTCGACAAATACTATCTGAAATGTCAACGTGAAAATTGAATCACCGAACAGAAGGAAATAGCTCTGCTAGTCGTAACATGATCCAAAAATCTTGAAAATTTATCCAAAAATAATGATACACAAGTCGCAGGTGGGCGATACAAAACAACCGAGCGGAAATAAAAACCGGTACCCCGGAGAGATAGCTCAATATATTCAAAAACACGATAAACACAACAGGGTAATATGTCAACTTTAAAGCAGTCACGAACGAGAACCCCAACGCAGCCTCCAACAGACACAGTCCTTGGTATATGAAGGCATAACCTGCCGGAGTGATGTCGCGAACAAAATATCATGATCATAATCATCGTCTCCAGGGAGCCAAGTTTTTATTAAGTGTCTAGTCTTCTAGTCCTGGAGCATTAATTGGGGGACACTGTAAACTGAAATCAACGAATTAGCGCAAATCAAGTCAAATGTTGGTTTTTAAGGATCGAGAGGGGAAAACCGGGGTACCCAAAGAAAAACCTCACGGAGCAGAGTAGAAAACCAAAAGACTCCACCCACATATGACGCCAAATCTGGGAATCGAACCCGAGGGGCACTGGTGGAAGGCGAGTGCTCTCACCACTTCGCAATCCCTGCTCCCATAAACAAACGACTATTGCTATAAATTGACGGCTATCCTTAACTTCGTACATTGTGTTGGATGCGTAATCAGCGCATATCAGTTCAGTATAATTTGCCGCGAGTTGTGGTTGTAAAGAGGCAAGAATCATATTGCCCCTGGACTGGATTTGAACTCGGACCCACTGCTTCGCACGGAAGAACGGCTTCATTTTTCTCACCAATGGACACAAACAACGAAATAAAAAAAGAAAAAGAAAACAGATTTATTTAATTTATTGCTACTTTTTGCCACGAACATCATAGGCAAACAATGATTAGACATAATCCGTCATTTAAAAAATGTTTTGTTTTGGTTTGTTAGTCCTAAGAAGAGCCGATTACATGAGCCGGGCTGGCCCGGTTAGGCGGGATGGCTCGTTTAGCCGAGATCCCAGCACGTCTGAGAGACACAGTTTGCGATTACATGGAAAAATCTCAGCCCAGTTAGCCGATACCCGGCATTACGATGCCGGGATCCCGGCTAACCGGGCTGAGATTTTTTCATGTAATCGCGTTCACCGGGACAGCCCGGTTAGCCGGGCCACTTTCAAAAATTTCCAAGAGAACACTGCTTATGCAAAATTTTGGAGGGCAAACAAAGAGTATTATAATATTTTTGAAAGTGGCCTACTGAGCTCATCGGGTTTCCAGGGATAAACGGGAAGGGCTACCTGTTTTCAAATGTCAAATATAAATGCTACACGGTTAACGTTTGAAAAAACGGACATCAACGAAGTTTTAAGCAGGCTTCATCTTCATTTGGTTGGTATTTTGTATAATATCTCTCCATTGCCGTCATGCTAGCCTTCTGGAGCGTGGTTTTTGTGAAATTTAATCGCTGGCTGTTTCCACGCAGGTCCGCACTATTCAAGCGGGCGAGGACGAAAATACTGCTCTATTTTCACGAAAGTAAAGGAAAAGAACTTCAAAAACATGCATTCATTTTGAACTTAAGTTTGTGGAGTAATAAAAACATTATTAAAAAAGCAGCCCATTAAATTTACGCTACGGTTTGTCCTCGAGTTTTCCAAACTTTCAGCCACTACTCGATCAGCTACCTTTTCCAGAGCTTTTCCACCCTCCCGCTCACATTTCTCTAACGTTTCATGATGATTCGGAAATAAAGGTGCCATTATTTTGCCGGCCTGTAATTTTTCCCCGGCGTTTTTGTCGCCATGTTATTTTAACTAATGCTTGAAAAATATGTATGAAAGTCAAGTAGACTAGTGCACGACTGATAAAACAACGCCGATATCAGTCGTGCAGTAGTCTACTTGACTTTCATAAATATTCTTTAATCAATTTTGACTGATCACGATCTTCTCTGATCCAACGCTGTGCAAGACTTATCGTCCACGGTTTTTGCAAAGGTTTTAAAACCTCAACTTTACCAATCCTCGAAGTAATGCGTGACATATTACAGTCGCGTTACCTGCGCAGTAACGTTGCGCACAAACAATTAGCGCGAAAGTCCTTAAATCAAATTAGCTGTGAGGAAATAATGT
>NC_090880.1:11322405-11330288 GCF_036669935.1 Montipora foliosa
CAGTGATATGGGAATTTCGCGTCTCAAAGAATACATGTACCGTTTTTCATGGGGGAAATCGGAGACACTCCAGTGCTGAAAGCCATTAACTTTCTTTTCGTCCTTCTTTGCATCATTCCACTCGAGCTTCTCAGCCATTTTGAAACTTTGACCTGTAGCACTGTGACATGAGTGGAATAAAGAAAAGATACCTTCTAGTTTGCATGATCTTTCGAAAGGGCAACTGGTACAGGTTTACGTACTTGCCTCAACTTTCAACTTGAGTTGCGCGATCTAACCGTTGTTGACTCTTGAAGCGTTATGGGAGCCAATTAAACATTTCTTCTAACTTCAAACAAACCGTCGAAAGCTCATTTTTCTGACTGAGTTGTCTGTTTAGAAACTTGGATATGTCCAGGTTTGCACGCAATTGCGAAAATTGCGAATTTTGCGAAATATCGCAAAAATCGTAAAAAAACCTTAAAGATAGGGAAGACAAGTCCTCGTTGGGGACTTATCTTCCTCTTTCCATGATCAGCTTTTACGACTTTTGCGATTTTTCGCAAAATTCGCAATTTTTGCAAAACTCGCAAAAATCGCGAGTTCTAGTTGGGGACTCGTCAGAGTCTCAGTTTTCAGCTTTTACGTTTTTTTTTTCGAAAAATTGCAATTTTTGCAGCTGTGTACAAACCCGGACATAAGGGAAATTTGCAAGCACGAAAACAAAAATTATTATATTGGAAAGTTCCAAACAGGTTCTCATTAACATGAATCAATCATTCACTGTTTGACATGCTTCGAGTACCATCCTGAGTGCGAGTACGAATTTCCAATGTCAATCCTATTAACATCTACAGAACTTTGCTGAAACAATCTTTTCTCACTTATCTGGTCATATCTGGGCTCTACTGATAACATGAACTAGTGAAAAAAATGATTGCCTAAAGAACGCAAAGTGCTAGAAACTTTAGACGCGTCGTTCTTCGTCGTGTTTTTCTTTGGTCTGCAAAGCTCAGTTCCGCCGCTTTTGCGAGCGTTTTTTAGAGAACCTGGGTTACGGTCACACTTGAGAGAAACACAATGAGCTTACCATTTAGCCAAATAATCCGGATGGAATGATCGTTGCATGAAGTTAAGCGATTTTCCGAATTTAATTACCAACCGGGTGAGAATGGCGCTTACCATATCATTTTACTACTCTGCAGTCCCGCATATTTACTCCATCATGTGAGAAGGGCTTGCAAACGGAACTATTCTCGCAAGTGGTATATAGGCCATTTCCCGAATTCCATTCCGAACTTTAATAGAGGACTCTGGAGTCTGTCCACAATTTCCTAAAATATTTTCCGGAAAATTGCCTTTCCATTTGACCTCAAAGCGAAATTTCCGGGTTTTTTCAGTGGCTAAATGGTAAGCATCCACAGTGTAATACTAGTGTTGACACTACTCTAGAGTCAACTCTCTGGTTTTAAATTCCAAGGGAAACACTGATCAATAGAACTTGATTTAACACTAGTGCTTATTCCGTAATGTTAATATCGCAACCAATAGCTGTCCACGTGCAGCACGCATTTAAAAACATTCTTACCGTTTTAGGACATACGAACAATAACGACATGTCGAAGATTTCCAATTCTCCTCTGAATTTTAATTAACGTCATACCACATTCATTGTTGGACAGTTGGCACACCTCGAGACAGCCAGTGACTTGAAATACATGTGCAGTGCTTACAAAAATATAAACTTTTATTTTTAAGTAATTCTCTGGCGTTGTTGGTTGCGTATGCATCCTTTGACTCAGCGATTGTTTCGCAGCGGCTTTACCAATGATGAAGGGATCCCTTAATCTCTTTTCTTTACTTTCATGCAGTGAACCCTCTTCGACCTGTTTTCATGAATTTCACAAAAGCCATCAAATCAAGATAGATCTCCTATGATCATAACAATTAAAATTTCAGTATTTGACTACCTTTAGTCAAAATGTGACAGAAAAGTCACGAACATTGAAAAAATGCCGCAAAAGTAACAACAACAACAACAACAACAACAACAAAACGCGATTCAGTTGTTATTCGCAGTTGGTTCATTTGTCCATGTTCCATGGTTTAAAATTTGAGATGGACTAGATTTGAGATGATGGGTTCTTAAACGTGTGGTCTGGTGAGACCTGCATTAGGCACTGATGGAAACCGAAATTTAATTCAACATTTTTTTCGCTTATCGAAGCAATGAAAATTCACGAATAAAATTAAAATCAATTGACATTACTTAACGTAAACCCAAGTGCTCAAAGAGGGCAAGGAGATGTTCAAGCGGCATGCCATGAAAGATGACAAGTTTGAGGACAACATAAGAAATCGGAAAAAAATAACATCAGTTGAACAAGCATGTTGTTACAGGGCGTTACCACAGCTCTTAATTAAAGAACTTCTTGAGTCGAAGCAGCCACAGTGGCTGTAAAACTTGTCATTTGACTAGAATTCGCTATGAACACCTGGCCTTGTGTTTTTTAATCAAGTGATCGCAAGCTCCGAGATAAATAATTCATGATCTTTGATCAAAGAACCTAATGACAGCGATTTTCAACCTTCTGTTGCGAGGCGTAACAGTTAGCAACATGTCGAAACCTTAACCGAATTTGTTCGCTGTTTTGGCCGCTTTTTCAAGGCCAACATGGGGTGTATGTCAGCCGTTCGTGTTTTGAGTGAATTTCTTGTTACGAATTCCGTTTACGTTTAGTTGAAGTTGTTTTTATTAATTTTCCTTTCATGTTCGTGTTTCAGTGCCAACCCCCGCCATCGTATTCATGGCAGTTATCGGTGGTTGTTGCCTTCTATTGCTGATTTTATACCAGTGTTTGAAGGCTGGAATGTTTTTTAAGACTGAGCCACCGGCTGATTCACCCGAAGAGAAAAGTGGTTACGCGGAACTCGGCGAAGCGTATGGCACCGAAACAGATGATGATTATGTTGGGCCATCATCGAAAGCAACCAGCCGAAGAAGTAGCTTTAATACAAGTGGGAGCAAGTCGGATGGTGATCTAGCTTTGGGAGATAGCGCATCAGTTTATGGCTACGGAAAATATTCGGATGGAGAATATAGTCCGGCCGACCCAAGACGCGCTGTATCTGCTTATGGAGAAGCAATTGATATCGGTCAAGAGGAATTTCTCTCTACGGCGGGAAGACTACAAGTGTCGGCAAGCTATGCCCCGACAGCAGAAAAATTAGCTGTAACGGTTATCCGTGCGGAAGATGTGCCGACAAAACACAGAGGAGGTGCTGCCAGTGTTCAAATTCGGGTTGTGTTGCTACCAGCAAAGAAACAGCGTTTTAAAACAAAAGCAAAACCATCAACAAATCCGAACTTTCATGAAACCTTTACATTCAGTCGTGTTGCTCAAAGCGATTTGCATGAAGGTGGCTTGAGGTTTAGATTATATGGCCACGAAAAACTGTCTAGGGATAAACTACTTGGTGAATTAACTATTAGCGTTACAGAATTCGACCTGGAAGGCGACGGAGAAGCACTATGGCGAACACTTACTCCAAGAAATGCACTTAGTGTAAGTTTGATATTTTACGAGTATGAAATTATTCTCAGGCTGTTTACAATATCCTTAAATTTTTCTGTTGAAGTGATCTCTGAAAAGGTGAATGAGAAGGAAAACTTTCGTGACTGGTTTCTTGCCCAAGGGAAAAGCTTTGAAGGTGGTAATGCAACAGCTTAATACAAATACTCTTCTCTATGTTTCTCTAGATTTTCCAGTTTATTCCTTGACCCTTCGAATACAATGCTTTCTGACTCTGTTGGTGCAAAGATATGGATTTTGAGACTTTGGGATGATGGGTTTATTGTACGACGGTCTATATCTTTATTTTATCAGCAGTAATAATTTTATCGTGGTAAACGTTATTCGAAAGAGTGCTCCTCAGTCTTTATTGTAAATTCACACAAATATAAAGAGCGGAGCAAACCATATGCAAATGCAGGAGATTAATCATGTGGAACCAATGACAAGGTGGTGTATTTTAAACAACCATTGTTCACTGATGGTGACCTATGACGTCCGCGTTAATAGAACACAGTTCTCCAATGTTGATCGAAAGAACATTCTTTTAATCCCTTGGAAGAAAAAATGCTTTCTTTTATTGTACTTTACAATATTAAAATTTTGAGTAAATTTAGTTGGCGGACCCAATTTTGCATTATATTCAAAACCAGCTTGTTCTCTAGAATTGTCTTGTTTGCTTAGGTCTGAAACAAGAGCTTACATGACAAGCACAAAGTCACAAACAAAGCCATTATTATAAAATTGTCCATATCACCATGTTGGTGTGCGTTTCGGTTGTATCACCTCTCTGAACAGCCACAGCCAAAGTTTTCGAGATTACCGAAACGGAATTGTACAAAACATACAGCCCTGACATGCACATGGATACAAAAACAACCGATTCATTATTCTATATCCGTGTTGTGTCCACCAGTAAAAGAGTCAATACCTAAAATGAAGCTGGTAAAGCAAAATTAGATTGTTCCTTTACAGAAACGAAGATAAAGATGCGTTTGTTTCCATTGCAGGCTTCTGACTCATTGTACGATTTGTCAGACACTGCAAGCGTCAAAAGTTACGGATCCTATGGTTCGGTATCTTCACTTGCAATGGCGCAAAGCGGGGCTCCTGAATTACTTGTATCACTCTGTTACCAATCACTTCACTGGAAGACTCACGGTGGAAGTATTGAAGGCAAGCAGTTTGCGAAATGTTTGCAATGCAACGAGCCACCAGGTATATAAACTCTAAATTTTACTTTGAATATATTTTGGTTTATTTTAAGCATAAGTGTTTTTTTGGGCGCCTAATCCGCCAGTCTTTACTTTGGTTAAACTTTGAAGGAAAGAATTACTTCTTCATGTGTGGGACTCACTGTACGTGATAAAAAACTTTAAAAAAATTGTTTTTTCCAAATGAACATCGTATATTTCACAACCACTGCACGAGACAGGCGTGGATCCGCTAAAATGATTGACATTCGGAAACTTCCGTCGGAAATTATATGAAATATTAGGCTTGTTGGTTAGCATGTGTGGGCTGGTTGTGTGGGCGGGCTATAAGTCATCTTCAACGCATTGACGTCTTTCACTTGTCATTAATATGATTCAAAGATGAAAAACTAGCGTGGGCAACAAAAATGAGGAAAGTGAAATAACCTCACTGCAGATAACGTGAAAGGCGCTGATCGATCGTAATTGGTGGAAAGGAAGAGTGGCATCTTTCCCCGTTATACAGCAGGTTCGAGATCGGACGATGTTTGTTGGTCACTCATTCATACTGTAATACCGAATGAATAGAACTTGAATAATAATGTCCTCAAAATTTGGTCTAAAACTGAATGAGGCATAAAGATAACCTTCCAACTAACCGCCACACTCATTTAGTTTCTTCAATCTCATCTGAAATTCTGTTCATCTTTATGTTAAATGTATGCGATATAGGCTGATTTAAAATACAGCATGGCAAAAACAAGTCGGTAAACTAATGCATCAGCTGATTTTTGAAAGGTTCTCGGGCATTAAACCATAAGCTAATGACGTAGATCATCATATCCAAAACTGCACTAAAACCACAACGCTCTAATTCAGCCTTGGAATGTAATGATATGTGGATTCAATCGTTACAAGCTAAATGTTAAACATAAGGGATCATCATATACACGCTGCAGTTGACTCTCGGGAAATAGGGGCTATCTCCAACTCAAATAGATCTTGATGATTGCCACAGTGTTGCTTGCTAAATCAACGTAATTTTATCCCAGATAAAAACTTCTCTTTATATGCAGAAAATTTATTTTGAATATGATTCAGGAAAGCTAAATCGAGCAATGAAACAAAATATTTGGTATTACGTTTCCTACCGGACGGTGTCTTCCTCTTATCTTCCCCGGCGATATTGAATTTAGTCCAATCAATGCCTGATTTGCTTGATTAAATTTGTCGAGAGTCAGCCGTATGCTGTGTAACAGTCACACTGATTTCTCATTCACTGACAGATTCAATACGTGAAAGTGACTTTGTTGTCATCTTCTGGCAAGCAAGTTGCAAAAAGTAAAACTACCATTAGGAAGAACATGGCAGATCAGAGTACAATGAGAGTTTCATGTATGAAATATCAGAGAAAGATCTGCAGCTGGTCACTTTGACTATAGCTGTGATAACAATCAAGGGCAAGGAAGAAAAAGGACATGATTGGTTGGTTTTCGATGGGAAAAAATTCTAGCGGGCAAGAGGAGATCAGACATTGGAACGACATGATACAAGAAAAAGAACAAAAAATAAGTCGCTGGCACTCTTTGGCCGATGCGTAACCAATAAATGATCAGTTCTAACTTAAAGAATTAATTAAGGCGACGAAAATCAAACTAAAAGATGTGTGGGTTAAAAATAAAATGAAATGTAACTTTTATACAAATGAAGATAGTAAATTTAACCAGAAAATTTCAAATAATTAGCTAGATTTCAATTGACAATTTAAATAATATATATTTAAATTAAAACAAATAAATTACGTAGTTTGTTCTTCCAGTCGTCAAACAAAACTTATTCACAACGCTTTCCACTTGAACACGTGACCGTTTAATACCTGTATTCTTGTTTCCAGGATCCTGCCAATCTGAGTAGGAGAGAGTCTTTAATTACTAGAGTGTAGTTCACACGATGACTCAAACTGTTAGATCGAAAGTCGACCTGTCGCAAACTAAATAAGTAAAGATGGAATTTATGGCTGAAATCTATGGAGTGTGTCTGAGATCGTAAGAAAATCGCCTTTAAGCATGCTTTAATAGGCTACTATTATTGTTGATATGAACGTGATACCCGTAACAACGGCGTACTTGGTCATTTAAAAGCAACAGCCTCAGCTTTTATTTTATTTACACATTTATTTTTACATTATCAGTCACCTAAGATGTACAAACAAACTTATCTGTTGCAGAGACTCTTGATGAATGTAAAATAGACTGTAACTCGATAAACGTATTTAAATATGAATAAAGTCAAAACATCACTGCAGCGTCTTTTCTTACGAGGGATATAGTGTGAAAGCGGGGTTATTTTTTTTAACATGTGAAATATTTCTTAATTAAACAACTGACAGGCTCTTCAGGCTGCGTACAAACAGTCGGCTTCATCTAATTCCGGGCGAGGACAGAAACCGACAAAGCCCTAATCGGTACATGACATTTGTGCTTTCACAGCCATCAAAAATCAAGACGTTCGCAAATACATACTCATATTGCACTTTTCATTATAACCACTGTAGACGCCTGCGACGGCTTCAAACTGAAATTGGGAACCATACGTCCATCAGGACATAGCTTGATGCTACCCGGATTGTGGAATCATTAACTGTACCTTAAAGAAACAATTCAGACTTTCTTTGAACTTTCTATGAAAGTAACTTTAAAAAGTTCTATTCAAAGAAAGTCCTTGAAATGTAGTTTTAAACATGAAGACGCACTGTAAAAGGCGTTGTACCTTACGCAAATGCTGCTGATTTGTTGATCAACCGTTGACGCATACAGTCCTCTGTGATAATTTGTGCAGTAAAAGAGCCCCTAACAGCGATGTGTCCATAACGTGTTGTAAGATGTTTCCTCACCCTGGAAATAGCTTTTATGACTTCTTGTTCTGTTTTTTGATCGCCATCTTGGATAATCAGTTATGCTTGAATAAAACAGAGCCTGATCCCTTTCATGATGCGCGTCTCCATGTTTAAGCTACATTAATAATTTTCCAATTATGAGTAGCATCAAGCTATGTCTGATTGAGGTATAGTACCGATTGTCCGTCCGAAGACGTATTATATGCACCGTTGTATATGTGGGCATATTTTTTTTGTGGATAA
>NC_090880.1:11340546-11355546 GCF_036669935.1 Montipora foliosa
TAATTAGATACTGGAACTCCCGAGAGCAAAGAATGTTGTTTCTTAATATGCTTACCATAAGGATATTTTTTAGCCCTCGAGGTGAAAGGAAGGTTTGGAAGATTCCTTAGTCAGATTACCAGTTAACAATGGTTGATAGACATGGGCTCCTGCTGATAGTATATTTACATAAAAGCAGTGATATGGGAATTTCGCGTCTCAAAGAATACATGTACCCTTTTTCATGGGGGAAATCGGAGACACTCCAGTGCTGAAAGCCATTAACTTTCTTTTCGTCCTTCTTTGCATCATTCCACTCGAGCTTCTCAGCCATTTTGAA
The DNA here is from genome assembly GCF_036669935.1 of Montipora foliosa. Taxonomy (NCBI): domain Eukaryota; kingdom Metazoa; phylum Cnidaria; class Anthozoa; order Scleractinia; family Acroporidae; genus Montipora; species Montipora foliosa. The sequence continues at coordinate 11,340,866 of NC_090880.1, forward strand.
ACTTTGACCTGTAGCACTGTGACATGAGTGGAATAAAGAAAAGATACCTTCTAGTTTGCATGATCTTTCGAAAGGGCAACTGGTACAGGTTTACGTACTTGCCTCAACTTTCAACTTGAGTTGCTCGATCTAACCGTTGTTGACTCTTGAAGCGTGATGGGAGCCAATTAAACATTTCTTCTAACTTCAAACAAACGTCGAAAGCTCATTTTTCTGACTGAGTTGTCTGTTTAGAAACTTGGATATGTCCAGGTTTGCACGCAATTGCGAAAATTGCGAATTTTGCGAAATATCGCAAAAATCGTAAAAAAACCTTAAAGATAGGGAAGACAAGTCCTCGTTGGGGACTTATCTTCCTCTTTCCATGATCAGCTTTTACGACTTTTGCGATTTTTCGCAAAATTCGCAATTTTTGCAAAAATCGCAAAAATCGCGAGTTCTAGTTGGGGACTCGTCAGAGTCTCAGTTTTCAGCTTTTACGTTTTTTTTTTCGAAAAATTGCAATTTTTGCAGCTGTGTACAAACCCGGACATAAGGGAAATTTGCAAGCACGAAAACAAAAATTATTATATTGGAAAGTTCCAAACAGGTTCTCATTAACATGAATCAATCATTCACTGTTTGACATGCTTCGAGTACCATCCTGAGTGCGAGTACGAATTTCCAATGTCAATCCTATTAACATCTACAGAACTTTGCTGAAACAATCTTTTCTCACTTATCTGGTCATATCTGGGCTCTACTGATAACATGAACTAGTGAAAAAAATGATTGCCTAAAGAACGCAAAGTGCTAGAAACTTTAGACGCGTCGTTCTTCGTCGTGTTTTTCTTTGGTCTGCAAAGCTCAGTTCCGCCGCTTTTTCGAGCGTTTTTTAGAGAACCTGGGTTACGGTCACACTTGAGAGAAACACAATGAGCTTACCATTTAGCCAAATAATCCGGATGGAATGATCGTTGCATGAAGTTAAGCGATTTTCCGAATTTAATGACCAACCGGGTGAGAATGGCGCTTACCATATCATTTTACTACTCTGCAGTCCCGCATATTTACTCCATCATGTGAGAAGGGCTTGCAAACGGAACTATTCTCGCAAGTGGTATATAGGCCATTTCCCGAATTCCATTCCGAACTTTAATAGAGGACTCTGGAGTCTGTCCACAATTTCCTAAAATATTTTCCGGAAAATTGCCTTTCCATTTGACCTCAAAGCGAAATTTCCGGGTTTTTTCAGTGGCTAAATGGTAAGCACCCACAGTGTAATACTAGTGTTGACACTACTCTAGAGTCAACTCTCTGGTTTTAAATTCCAAGGGAAACACTGATCAATAGAACTTGATTTAACACTAGTGCTTATTCCGTAATGTTAATATCGCAACCAATAGCTGTCCACGTGCAGCACGCATTTAAAAACATTCTTACCGTTTTAGGACATACGAACAATAACGACATGTCGAAGATTTCCAATTCTCCTCTGAATTTTAATTAACGTCATACCACATTCATTGTTGGACAGTTGGCACACCTCGAGACAGCCAGTGACTTGAAATACATGTGCAGTGCTTACAAAAATATAAACTTTTATTTTTAAGTAATTCTCTGGCGTTGTTGGTTGCGTATGCATCCTTTGACTCAGCGATTGTTTCGCAGCGGCTTTACCAATGATGAAGGGATCCCTTAATCTCTTTTCTTTACTTTCATGCAGTGAACCCTCTTCGACCTGTTTTCATGAATTTCACAAAAGCCATCAAATCAAGATAGATCTCCTATGATCATAACAATTAAAATTTCAGTATTTGACTACCTTTAGTCAAAATGTGACAGAAAAGTCACGAACATTGAAAAAATGCCGCAAAAGTAACAACAACAACAACAACAACAACAACAAAACGCGATTCAGTTGTTATTCGCAGTTGGTTCATTTGTCCATGTTCCATGGTTTAAAATTTGAGATGGACTAGATTTGAGATGATGGGTTCTTAAACGTGTGGTCTGGTGAGACCTGCATTAGGCACTGATGGAAACCGAAATTTAATTCAACATTTTTTTCGCTTATCGAAGCAATGAAAATTCACGAATAAAATTAAAATCAATTGACATTACTTAACGTAAACCCAAGTGCTCAAAGAGGGCAAGGAGATGTTCAAGCGGCATGCCATGAAAGATGACAAGTTTGAGGACAACATAAGAAATCGGAAAAAAATAACATCAGTTGAACAAGCATGTTGTTACAGGGCGTTACCACAGCTCTTTTTTAAAGAACTTCTTGAGTCGAAGCAGCCACAGTGGCTGTAAAACTTGTCATTTGACTAGAATTCGCTATGAACACCTGGCCTTGTGTTTTTTAATCAAGTGATCGCAAGCTCCGAGATAAATAATTCATGATCTTTGATCAAAGAACCTAATGACAGCGATTTTCAACCTTCTGTTGCGAGGCGTAACAGTTAGCAACATGTCGAAACCTTAACCGAATTTGTTCGCTGTTTTGGCCGCTTTTTCAAGGCCAACATGGGGTGTATGTCAGCCGTTCGTGTTTTGAGTGAATTTCTTGTTACGAATTCCGTTTACGTTTAGTTGAAGTTGTTTTATTAATTTTCCTTTCATGTTCGTGTTTCAGTGCCAACCCCCGCCATCGTATTCATGGCAGTTATCGGTGGTTGTTGCCTTCTATTGCTGATTTTATACCAGTGTTTGAAGGCTGGAATGTTTTTTAAGACTGAGCCACCGGCTGATTCACCCGAAGAGAAAAGTGGTTACGCGGAACTCGGCGAAGCGTATGGCACCGAAACAGATGATGATTATGTTGGGCCATCATCGAAAGCAACCAGCCGAAGAAGTAGCTTTAATACAAGTGGGAGCAAGTCGGATGGTGATCTAGCTTTGGGAGATAGCGCATCAGTTTATGGCTACGGAAAATATTCGGATGGAGAATATAGTCCGGCCGACCCAAGACGCGCTGTATCTGCTTATGGAGAAGCAATTGATATCGGTCAAGAGGAATTTCTCTCTACGGCGGGAAGACTACAAGTGTCGGCAAGCTATGCCCCGACAGCAGAAAAATTAGCTGTAACGGTTATCCGTGCGGAAGATGTCCCGACAAAACACAGAGGAGGTGCTGCCAGTGTTCAAATTCGGGTTGTGTTGCTACCAGCAAAGAAACAGCGTTTTAAAACAAAAGCAAAACCATCAACAAATCCGAACTTTCATGAAACCTTTACATTCAGTCGTGTTGCTCAAAGCGATTTGCATGAAAGTGGCTTGAGGTTTAGATTATATGGCCACGAAAAACTGTCTAGGGATAAACTACTTGGTGAATTAACTATTAGCGTTACAGAATTCGACCTGGAAGGCGACGGAGAAGCACTATGGCGAACACTTACTCCAAGAAATGCACTAAGTGTAAGTTTGATATTTTACGAGTATGAAATTATTCTCAGGCTGTTTACAATATCCTTAAATTTTTCTGTTGAAGTGATCTCTGAAAAGGTGAATGAGAAGGAAAACTTTCGTGACTGGTTTCTTGCCCAAGGGAAAAGCTTTGAAGGTGGTAATGCAACAGCTTAATACAAATACTCTTCTCTGTTTCTCTAGATTTTCCAGTTTATTCCTTGACCCTTCGAATACAATGCTTTCTGACTCTGTTGGTGCAAAGATATGGATTTTGAGACTTTGGGATGATGGGTTTATTGTACGACGGTCTATATCTTTATTTTATCAGCAGTAATAATTTTATCGTGGTAAACGTTATTCGAAAGAGTGCTCCTCAGTCTTTATTGTAAATTCACACAAATATAAAGAGCGGAGCAAACCATATGCAAATGCAGGAGATTAATCATGTGGAACCAATGACAAGGTGGTGTATTTTAAACAACCATTGTTCACTGATGGTGACCTATGACGTCCGCGTTAATAGAACACAGTTCTCCAATGTTGATCGAAAGAACATTCTTTTAATCCCTTGGAAGAAAAAATGCTTTCTTTTATTGTACTTTACAATATTAAAATTTTGAGTAAATTTAGTTGGCGGACCCAATTTTGCATTAAATTCAAAACCAGCTTGTTCTCTAGAATTGTCTTGTTTGCTTAGGTCTGAAACAAGAGCTTACATGACAAGCACAAAGTCACAAACAAAGCCATTATTATAAAATTGTCCATATCACCATGTTGGTGTGCGTTTCGGTTGTATCACCTCTCTGAACAGCCACAGCCAAAGTTTTCGAGATTACCGAAACGGAATTGTACAAAACATACAGCCCTGACATGCACATGGATACAAAAACAACCGATTCATTATTCTATATCCGTGTTGTGTCCACCAGTAAAAGAGTCAATACCTAAAATGAAGCTGGTAAAGCAAAATTAGATTGTTCCTTTACAGAAACGAAGATAAAGATGCGTTTGTTTCCATTGCAGGCTTCTGACTCATTGTACGATTTGTCAGACACTGCAAGCGTCAAAAGTTACGGATCCTATGGTTCGGTATCTTCACTTGCAATGGCGCAAAGCGGGGCTCCTGAATTACTTGTATCACTCTGTTACCAATCACTCACTGGAAGACTCACGGTGGAAGTATTGAAGGCAAGCAGTTTGCGAAATGTTGCAATGCAACGAGCACCAGGTATATAAACTCTAAATTTTACTTTGAATATATTTGGTTTTATTTTAAGCATAAGTGTTTTTTTGCGCCTAATCCGCCAGTCTTTACTTTGGTTAAACTTTGAAGGAAAGAATTACTTCTTCATGTGTGGGACTCACTGTACGTGATAAAAACTTTAAAAAAATTGTTTTTCCAAATGAACATCGTATATTTCACACCACTGCACGAGACAGGCGTGGATCCGCTAAAATGATTGACATTCGGAAACTTCCGTCGGAAATTATATTAAATATTAGGCTTGTTGGTTAGCATGTGTGGGCTGGTTGTGTGGGCGGGCAATAAGTCATCTTCAACGCATTGACGTCTTTCACTTGTCATTAATATGATTCAAAGATGAAAAACTAGCGTGGGCAACAAAAATGAGGAAAGTGAAATAACCTCACTGCAGATAACGTGAAAGGCGCTGATCGATCGTAATTGGTGGAAAGGAAGAGTGGCATCTTTCCCCGTTATACAGCAGGTTCGAGATCGGACGATGTTTGTTGGTCACTCATTCATACTGTAATACCGAATGAATAGAACTTGAATAATAATGTCCTCAAAATTTGGTCTAAAACTGAATGAGGCATAAAGATAACCTTCCAACTAACCGCCACACTCATTTAGTTTCTTCAATCTCATCTGAAATTCTGTTCATCTTTATGTTAAATGTATGCGATATAGGCTGATTTAAAATACAGCATGGCAAAAACAAGTCGGTAAACTAATGCATCAGCTGATTTTTGAAAGGTTCTCGGGCATTAAACCATAAGCTAATGACGTAGATCATCATATCCAAAACTGCACTAAAACCACAACGCTCTAATTCAGCCTTGGAATGTAATGATATGTGGATTCATCGTTACAAGCTAAATGTTAAACATAAGGGATCATCATATACACGCTGCAGTTGACTCTCGGGAAATAGGGGCTATCTCCAACTCAAATAGATCTTGATGATTGCCACAGTGTTGCTTGCTAAATCAAATGTAATTTTATCCCAGATAAAAACTTCTCTTTATATGCAGAAAATTTATTTTGAATATGATTCAGGAAAGCTAAAATCGAGCATGAAGACAAAATATTTGGTATTACGTTTCCTACCGGACGGTGTCTTCCTCTTATCTTCCCCGGCGATATTGAATTTAGTCCAATCAATGCCTGATTTGCTTGATTAAATTTGTCGAGAGTCAGCCGTATGCTGTGTAACAGTCACACTGATTTCTCATTCACTGACAGATTCATACGTGAAAGTGACTTTGTTGTCATCTTCTGGCAAGCAAGTTGCAAAAAGTAAAACTACCATTAGGAAGAACATGGCAGATCCAGAGTACAATGAGAGTTTCATGTATGAAATATCAGAGAAAGATCTGCAGCTGGTCACTTTGACTATAGCTGTGATAACAATATCAAGGGCAAGGAAGAAAAAGGACATGATTGGTTGGTTTTCGATGGGAAAAAATTCTAGCGGGCAAGAGGAGATCAGACATTGGAACGACATGATACAAGAAAAAGAACAAAAAATAAGTCGCTGGCACTCTTTGGCCGATGCGTAACCAATAAATGATCAGTTCTAACTTAAAGAATTAATTAAGGCGACGAAAATCAAACTAAAAGATGTGTGGGTTAAAAATAAAATGAAATGTAACTTTTATACAAATGAAGATAGTAAATTTAACCAGAAAAGTTCAAATAATTAGCTAGATTTCAATTGACAATTTAAATAATATATATTTAAATTAAAACAAATAAATTACGTAGTTTGTTCTTCCAGTCGTCAAACAAAACTTATTCACAACGCTTTCCACTTGAACACGTGACCGTTTAATACCTGTATTCTTGTTTCCAGGATCCTGCCAATCTGAGTAGGAGAGAGTCTTTAATTACTAGAGTGTAGTTCACACGATGACTCAAACTGTTAGATCGAAAGTCGATCCTGTCGCAAACTAAAATAAGTAAAGATGGAATTTATGGCTGAAATCTATGGAGTGTGTCTGAGATCGTAAGAAAATCGCCTTTAAGCATGCTTTAATAGGCTACTATTATTGTTGATATGAACGTGATACCCGTAACAACGGCGTACTTGGTCATTTAAAAGCAACAGCCTCAGCTATTTATTTATTTACACATTTATTTTTACATTTATCAGTCACCTAAGATGTACAAAATCAAACTTATCTGTTGCAAGAGACTCTTGATGAATGTAAAATATACTGTAACTCGATAAACGTATTTAAATATGAATAAAGTCAAAACATCACTGCAGCGTCTTTTCTTACGAGGGATATAGTGTGAAAGCGGGGTTATTTTTTTAACATGTGAAAGAATTTCTTAATTAAACAACTGACAGGCTCTTCAGGCTGCGTACAAACAGTCGGCTTCATCTAATTCCGGGCGAGGACAGAAACCGACAAAGCCCTAATCGGTACATGACATTTGTGCTTTCACAGCCATCAAAAATCAAGACGTTCGCAAATATCCTACTCATATTGCACTTTTCATTATAACCACTGTAGACGCCTGCGACGGCTTCAAACTGAAAATTGGGAACCATACGTCCATCAGGACATAGCTTGATGCTACTCTGGATTGTGGAATCATTAACTGTACCTTAAAGAAACAATTCAGACTTTCTTTGAACTTTCTATGAAAGTAACTTAAAAAGTTCTATTCAAAGAAAGTCCTTGAAATGTAGTTTTAAACATGAAGACGCACTGTAAAAGGCGTTGTACCTTACGCAAATGCTGCTGATTTGTTGATCAACCGTTGACGCATACAGTCCTCTGTGATAATTTGTGCAGTAAAAGAGCCCCTAACAGCGATGTGTCCATAACGTGTTGTAAGATGTTTCCTCACCCTGGAAATAGCTTTTATGACTTCTTGTTGCTGTTTTTTGATCGCCATCTTGGATAATCAGTTATGCTTGAATAAAAAACAGAGCCTGACCCCTTTCATGATGCGTCTCCATGTTTAAGCTACATTAATAATTTTCCAATTATGAGTAGCATCAAGCTATGTCTGATTGAGGTATAGTACCGATTGTCAGTCCGAAGACGTATTATATGCACCGTTGTATATGTGGGCATATTTTTTTTGTGGATAAACAGCGGTTCATTCACCGTCATATACAATTATTCCAGTTTCACATGCAGCATTAAGGTGGACAGATATTAGGGGCCATGTTGGAGGGACATGTTGTAGCGACGAAAAACTTGTGTAGTGCACACTGAAGCGACATGTAGCAGGGACGTGTAACGGGGACTTGTGTCCCGGACAAAATGACAACATGTGCACACACATGAAAGTGTTGTGGGTACATGTCCCAGGGATATGTCGCAGCGACATGTTCCCTGGTGTGACTGATTCTTTTATAACTGTGCAACAACAATTGAGAGGATACTTTGTCCCCGCGATGTGTCTCATGAAGTTCCACTTTGTGCAACGTCGCGGGGACAAAATATTCCCCAAATTGGATGCACAATTATGAAAGTATCAGTTCACAGGATGGGACATGTCGCTGCAACATATCCCTGGGACATGAACCAGTAACATGTTCATGTTTGTGAACATGTTGTGATTTTCTCCGTACTACATGTCCCCGCTACACGTCCCCTGCTACATGTCGCCTCAGTGTGCACTATATGACAAGTTTTTTGTCGCTGCAACATGATCCTCGTGTCTGTCCACCTTAAAGCATAAAAAAATACAGATACGCTTAACAAGAAAAAATCATCAGCGGCACCTAACGTATCCTTATTTTCGAGTGATAGGAAAAGTTATATAATGGAACTTTTTTGTGTCAATGGAGACAAACAAATCATGAATTTTTTTATCGTTTAAATATCAGATTATCTATTTTGTGGAAAGTACGATGATTTTACATTTTTGGTTTTAATAAATGTTTCTTGGTTTGTGACTTAAACGAATAAAACGATTTGCGATTGCAAAGCAGACATTTGGCAAAAAACAAATAGCAACAGCTGCAAACATTCAAGTGGCCAATCAAAACGCAAGGCAAAGAAATACGGGTGATGATAAAACCCAACGGTGAATAATTGACTTATGCAGACTGAGGTGAGAGTTTATCATTCCTGACCGAAAACTGAGGCGTTTAACACACTCGCAGATTTGCTTTATATTCTTCATATCCTCCTTAAGACGAATTCAATAATTCTTTATTCAATTAATTTCAATTCAATTCTCTCTGTGCTTTGAAGAAGACAAAGAGTGTCTTCTTGCGTTCTGTGAAACACAACTACTTTAACATAGCGTAACGGGCATTTGTCCCTTCATGCTTTATCATTATGACGTACTTTTTCGTCTTGCTAGAGATCGAAGAAGATCTGAACCAATGAAAAACAGTGGTGTAGCAGGTCTCGCGTAACGTGTAATTTGATTGGCTCGATACCCGAGCTGATAACCGAGATTGAGTGAACCAATTAGAAAGCTTCAAAAGCAATATCAGAGGTCGAGAATTTAACAATAATATAATTTATTATATGACTAGCTCCGTGAGCGGGCAAGATGAACCAAATCGCGCGCTCTGATTGGCTACCCGAGCGGGCAAGATGGAGCGATACTGCCCGCTCGGGATTTCTCGCTTGGTCCCGCAAGATCAAAGATCATTTTTTGGTGTTTTAAGTCATATAATAAATCCTTTATTGACCAAGATTGTTCGGTCAAGATGACTGGATATTGGCCTCGTTCTTTTTTTGCGTGTTTATGGACCTCGACTTCGTCTCGGTCCATAAACACGCAAAAAAAGAACTTGGCCAATATCCAGTCATCTTGACCTCACGCTTGGTCAATAACCCATACATATGACATGTTGTTGATATGACGACGATTTTGTTCGTCCATTTCTGCTGTGAATCAAGCCTTAGAGTGAAATCCAAATGACATATTATTTATTGCTGGTCATTATTTTGCAGATACCTACGTGAAAGTTGCCATGTTTAATTCCATAGGACAGCAACTGTCTAAGAGCAAAACATCAATACGGCGCAGTATGTGTGACCCAGAATATAACGAGAACTTTGTGTTCCAGATTATTGAATTTGAACTACCAAGTGTTAGCCTTATGTTTTCAGTTGTCAACATTAAAAAAATGAGGCGAAAGGAAATCATCGGTTGGTTCTCTATGGGACGTGATAACACTGGAGAAGACGAGGAGGCGCATTGGAAAGAAATGATTGAAGCGAAGGGGCAACCCAGGAAAAGATGGCATATTTTAAGCGCTGTGGATTATTGAAACAATCTAGCTGTATTTCATTCCTTGAAAATTTATTTATTTATTTATAAAGAAATGTGTTAATCTCTTTAATATTTATCAGATATACTTATATTCAATGGCGAAGTCCATTTTTAATGAAAAGCTAATTCCATTTTTTTGGAGTGGTTGGGACATCTTTCCACTCCTAGCAATGTTATGTTTGGTGTAAAGGTTATTTTTGAGAGTTTTTTTATGGCACTGATAATAACTGTTCCTTTTATTAAAGATATTCGGTGCGATAAGCTAATTTTTTATTGATATTTTGTTATTAGTTTATTTACCCTTGCTGCCAACAGGGGCAAGGTAGCAATATTTTAAAGCAAGCGCACCTATTCATTCAATGCGAGTGAAGGGGCTTTAATATTTAAGGATTAGTGTCTTTAAAAAGTTATGTTTCCATTAAATAGGTTCTTGTTAACGAATAACGTGCCTATTTCGTAATAGTGTCTTTTTCTTCTCAGTTCCGTTCAAGTTTAACATTTTAATCAACGTTAAGAAGTTATTTTACATTTGCTATCCTTGAAGCTATTCATAGAAAGAAAACTGCATGAACTTTGAGAGGCAAAGTTGTGCAATAGTTCGGTTCATGTGAGGTTCACTCTCTTTTAAAGTAGCTCTATAGACCGCTTTCACAAATGGCGACCACCTTAACATTCTTTTGTATTTATGTTAATTAGACCTACTGGCCTCATTTTGAGACTAATATTCTTTTGAAATTTGCTCGTTGTAGCGAGGCTTGAAGGCTTATCAGCATTAAAGCAAAAGAACATTTTATTTTGCCGCCATTATGAAAGAGGTCTATAGTATTCATTAAAATTGAGTCACGTTCGAGTCAGTCAAACATAACGAGAAATATCCACTGAAAACGTAGCATACAAACTATAAGAGCTTTAGGACTAAAAGCGTCAGTGAGCTTTTGATGTTTCTCTTGGTCTTTAAAATGCGGGTAATCTAAAAAAACAAAAAGAGAATTCGTAGTTAATGTTTCCTTCTTCTTTTGTCTTCGCTAACAATATCCTTATCCGGGAAAAATCTCTTTTTTTCTACTTACTGTGATTAAGTAATAGTATTTTGCAACTCAACTTCGGCCGTTTTTTTTCTCACGGTTGTATGCAATTCTGTTTCCTAACCTCAAAACATCGAATTTGTAGTGACAATAACTCATTCGCACCCACTTTTATCATTGATTTACCATTTGCAAATGTTAAGACAGTTTCGAAGAATTCATAAGTTTATATAATACAAACAACAATGTTCTCCCAAACTTCACCCAGATCTACGAATCCTGTATGATCCAACCTTTCAAAACATGACTGCCATTAGATTACCCAACTATTTTTTTTTCCTCCAGGACCGGCAGAGTACAAAGCACGATTAAGCCAATCCTAGATGACTGAAAACATAAATTGCAGATTTATTTACTGATTAAACAAGAATCTTCACACGATTTTTAGCGTTCAATTTTGTTTTCCTTTAGAATAAAATTCATATTATGGCTGGTATTCGAGGACTGGCGTTAATCGGCTTTTGGAAAACTGGACCTGGAGGATGTAACTTCCGAGAAGAAAAATCCGATCTCCAGAGGGGATTTTCCGAGTTCTCAGTGGGTTCTGTCAACATTTCATTTCATATGTGTATATCATTCTTACATTCGCTCACTTAGGTGGTTGGTGGCCGCGTCTCAGACATGATTTAAGGTGACTTTCGCGATGCAAGTTATGAGCTATGCTGTCAGTCGTTGTTTGACTCTGTAGCTGCGTGATGCAGCTCGAGTCAAAGACCAACATTTCACCCTTGCTCGCCATAGTCTCCAGTAGCTCAGTGGTTAGCGCATCCGACTAGATCACAGAGGGTCGTGGATTCGAATATCATCTGGGGCTCGGATTATTCCGAGTTCCCAGTGAGTTCTATCATTTTCATTTCGTATGTGTATATCATTCTCACATTCGCTCAAGTCGGACATACTTGGAAAAACTCTGGTCGTAATGTGTAATCAAATGGTAACAGTGAGATCAGGAAATAATTTCTCTGGTGCATCTTCGGGCGAAGTGTATAATTGTTTAATGTAATTTCGCGCGATAATTAAGGAATAATTCAATGTTTGTCGTAAAATAAAACGTTTTAGTCTTGGCGTCCATTTTAGGTCGGTATTAATCGAAATCAGGCGTCCAAAAATATGTTGTAATATCTTGCACCTTTTTCTATGGTGCTTCCCTCTCCTCCTTCTCTAATTTTTATTTATTATACCTCTCAGATAGTACGTGCACTGTGATTGGCTAAATTAGCGGGCCGTATTTTACAGTAAAGCCCGCTGTATAGCCCGTTAAATTTGAAATTTCGATAAAAAATTCTCTTATCTAGCAAGTTTTTCATGTCGTTTCCGTTCCATAAACTTGTAAACCTGTTTGAATCTTGCAAGCAGCTATTTCAAACAGCCAAGAAGATTTAGTTTTTCGGATTTTGACACGGCAATCTTTGTGGCAGGTGAACCTTCCGCTTGACTTCAACTACAGTTTCGAATTCCTCGCCCGCACGCCAGCTTAACCTCAGAGATATAATAAATATCTTACCAACCTCGTTTTCTTGGTCGTGCTGGAAGTTACGGATCCTCGCTTTTTCCCCGTTGATTTATGGCCATAAATGAAGGGGAAAAAACTCGGTCCGTAACTTTAATACAGTACGGACCTCGAACACGGTTTGTAAGAGGTATTTATTTACATTTATATTTATTTATTGAATAATAAATAATAATAATAATAAAGGAATCTATATAGCACTTGTAAAAAATTCTAAGCGCTTTACAATAATACTTAAAATAATAATACGTAAAATTTCAATAAAAGTATCTACCAGCTCCTAGAAAAAAATTAAATTCTAATCTAATCTAAATTATAGGCAGAATGCATCTTGAAATAAATAGGTCTTCAAATTTGATTTAAAAACATTGATAGTTTCTCATTGTCTAATTGAAAGTGGTAGTGCTCCATAACTTTGGGCCAGCCACTGCAAATGCTCTGTCCCCAAATGTCTTAGATCTTGTTTTAGGAATAACCAGGTGTTGTTGCGGATCACTTTGCAGAGGACGTTTACAAAAAATGGATCCCAGGTCCATGGACCACACCTATGGACCCGGTCCATGAACTACCCCTGTGGACCACCCGTTATTTTGTAAAGTTTCAAGCAGAAAAATCTTTAGATGAAAGAGAGAGTGATTGTCACACTTATCTGGACAATTTAAGCATGAGCCCATGACTAGGAGTGAACAACTTCCATATTAAGCCAATTTCAAGGCAGTTTTGTGGACCAATCTATTTATAGACTACCTTTTCCGCAAGAAACAAAGACAGTTTCCGTTCGGTGACGCTATGACGTCAATAAATTGTGGTCTGTGAAAACGTCGTTCCTAGGTATGGGCTACTGTTTTAAACATTTGTCTCTGATAGACACCTATACCACCTAATTTGTAGTTGACCACTCCCCTAGCGGCTTTTCAGGGTGAATAAACAACACTTTGTGGGGAACTTTGCCAGACCGCTTTTGCACATATACCTACATACTACATGGTATGTGCTCCTGTGATATGACCACGCAAACCTCGTCTAAGCGCGAAGATCTTCTCGCACAACCTTACGCGGTTAATTAAGAAAAAAACAAATGACAAAATATTTCTTCGGCTGTTACAGGAACCTATGGTTTGTCATCCTTATCTGAGAAGACTAGAGAGTCTAACCATTTGCAGATGTCATTGCAAAGGCAGCATTTTCTTCTCAGTTATTTAAAGAGCCTGTGTGCTGGTCCGGCCGGGGTTGTGATCCCCCGACCTCCCGCACAGTTGTCTGATGCTCAACCAACTGAGCCAACCGCTGGGTTGAGTCCAGACCTACCAGCATGGCATAAGACATGCCAGGCAAAAAAGGCATGCAAAACATGACCTGCTCCCAACTGGTTGGCTTCAGTTCAGTTCAGTTGGTAGAGCATTGCACCGGCCTCGCAGAGGTCATGGATTCGAATCCAGTTGGAGCTACCTGAATTTTTCATGTCTCTGCAAGAGACAATAATTTTTGCTTAAATTGTCCAGATAAGTGCCAGGATGACTTCTCTTTCTCATCTAAAGATTTTTCTGCTTGAAACTGTACAAAATGAGGGGTGGTCCACAGGGGGGTCCATGGACCGGGTCCACAGTGGTGGTCCATGGACCTGGGGTCCATGTTTTGTATACATCCTTTGGTGAATAGTTGCTGACTATTAAAATGTATCACACCCACACTGCCATGTTTAGGTTTAGGGTAACTAATACCCCCTTCACACCAACTAAACATGTTTAATTAAACCAGGTTTTAAAAATCTGAAACCAGTAACAGAAATCTGGAAAACAGGTTCTTGGACAGGATTTAAATAAACTCAAACACAGTCTGTAATTTTCACCTGAAGTGTAACAGAGAAAAGGCAGTAAAAAGCTTTTACGAGAAAAACAATTTTAAACTATGTTTAACTGAATAGCTTTTAAACATGTTTATGCTTTGGTGTGGATGGGACATAAGTCTAGTAGGATATGGGGGTAGTTGAAGAATTAGTTTGGACTTTCCAAGTTCTCATCTGTTACAAGGACGGTTGTTACACGCAATTTATACCAATGTATTTAACTTCATGTTCATTGATATAACTAGCACGGGTTTTAGCTCCAAGACGATGTCAAAGCTGTTCCATGAATCAAGATAATTTAGCCAGCATTGACTGTGTATTGTAACTGTAAAGCACTTTGAACGACAACAG
>NC_090880.1:11363046-11405546 GCF_036669935.1 Montipora foliosa
ATTAATTGGATTTTTGGTATTGTTTATTTTGCTGTTAACTTTTCTTGTGGCAGTACAGAGTTTAAACACTGTTTCTGTTCATTCAGAATCTGTGGATATGCCTTCTGTGTATCATCTCAAGAACATGACCAGTTTTAATATGGTTGTATGTTTGTGGAATGCAGAACATTCACTGTGTCAGCCGCCACTTGACCAGGGAAATGGTATTTTATTCTAGATTTCGACTTTTGTTTACTGATTCTGACACCATCCAGTCCGATGAAGTGAAGGGCTTTGTTTTACATGTAGGTTGAAGTAGAGTGTCAATCTTGAAAATGCGACTGACGTGTTGGGCTGTTTTCCCAGTTGAGTGTGCTGCGAAATCATATCTTTTAACACAGCAGACAATCATGGTTTTTGTCGCCTCAGAATTCAATTTCACACCGACAAAAAAGGAGAATTTGATTGCGATCTCTATGCAATTTTGAAGGAAATAAAAACCATGGACTGTTTTTTGACTGCCATCATGAAGTCCAGAAGGCAAGCTGCTTTTCAAGTTATATTCTAATTTGCTGGCCCGCTCAACCGAATATAAAACATTTTTATCATGTAATAAGCAACCACTTATGGGGTGTGTCAACACGAGCCGTGTATGACCCTCTTTATTATGTCTTGTAAATCAAAAGTGTCTAGAATTATCAACAATGTCTGCGCAAAATACCAAAAACTGAAATGCAATCAAACAAAAACGCATAGTGTATAGCATAAGCTTACAACAATCTGAATATAAGCTAGTAGATACAAAACATAACAATTCAGTACTAGAAAATACTAATCGAATTTAGTCATTGGGTATTTAATTTAGAGGGTGAAGAGGCGGTCGTATGACTCGAATGAATATAAATGAAGACAATGCAGTATATATACCAACACACCGCTAATGAAGCATTGTGACAAAGTGTCACATAACACCCAAGGGAGGTTACGTAACCCATGATAAATACATATATGCTCGACTGTTGAAAGTGTGTTACAAATGAAATATGGAATTTTCCTTGTTTCAATGTTTCTTGGCAGCAGTTACATGTATTCCTGTAATATCGCTCTGTTTTCTGTTTGTTTGTAAAAAAAGCAGTACTCGGTCTCACTTAGTCAAATTTCGTAACTGGGCGATCATGTAAACTTGGTTCCAGGCTTTGCTGCTAGACCCCCCCTCCCCTCCCTCCTGGCTGGGACCCTTTAGAACCCATGCACTGTAGTCTGTTTACAAATAGTATGGTTCTAGGTGTTGTTGGTGGATTGATGGGGCTACTGATAGTTAACAACTATTCACCGAATTGGAGGTGTCTTAATTAAAGTGGTGGATATTTATCAAGCCACGAAACGGCAAAGTAAATATCCACCACTAGCCAACGACACTGAGGTAAATAGTTGTTTTAGTATATTTAGTACTTGAGAAAGCTAAGGAAACCGTTACGGTAAGATGAGAAGAAATTATTATTAGCCTAGTGGACACAGCTCCCATGTCATTTTACTCACTAGCGTGCCATTTTTCCTAATAGCGTGTCATTTCAGCCAGCAGCGAACTCTGCACTCTATAATTGTTAAATAGGACACGCTGCTTTGTTTTTACCGTGCAATACACACAAAGGGAAATTTTAAATTATTATAAGCTTGTTGTGTGACACACTCCTGGCAAACTTGTGTGTCATTTTGCTCTCTGCCTATTGTTTAGCGTGTCATTTTGGCGTGCCCGTGCATTCACCCTTTTCCCTGTTTCCCCGTGGAGGGTCACATACTGAAACAGTGAGATAATATTGCACAGAAATAGAGATAGGACGCAGCTCTTTACAACCTCTGATTTCATTGGATCCCTCTAGGACGCAGCTCTATTGTTTTTGGAGTTAGGGTCTATTGTTTCTTTTGTATCATTCTTTGTGTCCATTGTTTTCTGAACCAATCCCGAGAGCCATTTTTGGCCGCAAATTCCACGCGAATTGCTCAGAGGTGAGTAGCCAAGGACATGTGGAGTTTGAGTAGCCAATCAGCGCATGCGTTGAATTCTATCCACTGTTCAAGTATATATTACTAATAGTAATTATTAGGTCAAGTAAAGCTATGATCCTCACAGTTATAGACGCAATTTTAGCAATTGCATAGACAGAAGCCTAAAAAATTCAAGACTTCAACAGGGTTTGAACCCGTGACCTTGTGATACAGGTGTGATGCTCTAACCAACTGAGCTGACATTGGGAGCTGGTCATTATTTTGTGCTGATCATTCTGCAACACTTATTGACAATATAATTATATCATTAGGGATAGCTCTTGTGGAAGCCCTCCTTGGAAGCCCTTGTTACAAGGCAAAGCCAAATTAACTAATCAATGCTAAATCTGAAACCGAACTTGTTACAGATTGAAACAAACAAGTAAATAATATAGTTCATTGATGATTTAAACTAGACATTTACAACACATTTTAAACTTCCTTAAACAGTGTACATATGCATCTAATAACTACAGTTAGACATAATTATTATACGATTAAACAACTGTCTAATAAGTAATGTGGAAGTTAAGTTCACTGCTCCATGCAGATGTCATGTTTCATAGGTCTCTGGTTTCTCATTTTGTTTAGGCTGGAACTATTCTTCAAGGTACGGAGTGTGGCATTGAAAGTTTACCACCCAATGGCTTGAAGAAATGTCTGAGATTTTTAGCTGAAGTATTTGTAACATGCAACATAAACAATCCTTCCAGGAAAATTGTAGCAAGGTACTGTAGATGTATTTTGATACTTGCATGTTAACGCATGGGTTGGTTTTTAAAGGGCTTTGTCAAAATTTTACTAGTTACATGTATGGTAGTGCTTTATCTGACACTTATAGCATTCTACTCAGTCCAAAGATACATCTAAGAGAAAATATCAAATAAATTTTACTTGTCAAAGTTTTGAAACCACTGTGTTAAAGTATGCAAAAAAGGAGGGGAGGGAGGATGAATCTACACATATTATTTTTTGAAGTCCAGTCCCTTTCCATCCTTAGCAGTTGGTGGACAAAACTACATGTACATTCTGGGCAACTGAACCATAGCATCATTTTTTGGTTTTCGTTAACACAAAATTAGTGTCATCCTGTAGAGTAAAGTAGCGGGATACTGCCCTTGAACTCAGCATATTCATGAATCTCCGCTTAGTAATGTCATTGTTGTCTTAGAATATTTAATGCTTATTGTTGCAGCATCTTTGATAATTTCCTAGAACAGTGGTGTTCAGATGTTCTTAGTATCGTGGTTTTAGACAAGCTAAGCAGTTCAATGGAAATCTTGAATGCGGTAAGCACTATAAAGCTGTCAGTATCAAGATTACCACAACCTGTGATCATTACAGAAAGTGTCAATACTATTTTTGTTTTGTATCCTGTATTTGGGGTTTGAAGTGTTACATGTACATGCACAGATAGGGCATCTGAAATGGCCTTGTTTTAGCTGATGTATGGATTATCCTAAACCAGTTGTTTTCCTGTTTAATGGTAGGGAAAGGCTCAATCTGTCAGACATGATGTAGACATGATATCAGATATGTTGGAGTTCTTTGCTCAGGGTATGTCTGCAAAAATTTAGTGCAAAGGATTTCAATGCATACAGACTTAAAGCTCCTCACTCAGTAGATTAGCGTCAATTGGGAGCTGTTGGATTGTGCCATGTTTTCTTGGCATTACCCAGAGATGGCCTTTGCGTAGGCAGTCCATCAAAGTGGCAAAATTTGTTGAAGTAAAGCAAAAACGTACATGTATTAAAGTTCTTTCCCTCTCCAACACTTACATGTACTTGGACTAAAATTGCCAGAAAGCTTGAATGGTTTGATGGTAATATTTTCTAGATTTTCATTTACAGTATGGGGACTGCAATAGTGAAATGACATGCTTTCCACTGGCAATTGATCTGCAAAATTCTGTCCACCCTCCAACAACAACGGTGTGCACAACAGTAAGTTTTTAGGAGGGTTTGCAAAACTGATGAGTTCTCCTAAAATCGAGACAAAACTGGACAGTTTGCATGGCAGGAATATTTCCATTGTGTTTTTACACGATTTGACACGAGGATGGACTTTCACGAATTGACTGATGTATTGTATGTTCTCTGATGGAAAATTTAATTTTTGAACAAATAATAATTTATTAATATAATTACACCATTAAGGGGAGTAGCTCCTAAGGTCTCGGTAAATGAAAACAAGTCGTGCGAGTATTTTCGCTACAAAGGCAAGTTATATATCAAATTAAAGCTAAAAGACTAATTAAAATTACCTTATAAACGATTTTAGTTCATCGAATTTCAAAAGGCGCTTAAAATTTTTTTGCTCTCGAACTCAGAGGTATCGAGTTTACTGCTGAAACTCCAGCCCTTTCGCATTGTTAATATTCACCCCCTTTTTATTGCATTTGATTGACAGATAAAAGACCTAAAAAAGGGTGTGAGGAAATTTGCATGTCTCATATTAGCGGAATTATTGCATTTCAAACTAAAAAGTCGAATCTCGAGCGCGATTTATGCAAAGAAACTGAAGGGTTAAAAAGCACCTTCTGATTTTCTTTTTCTGCCAAAATAAAATTTTTGACCCACTCTGCCAAAAATCCAAAAAAAATAAAATCGAGCGATGTACTAAAATTTTCATTTACCGAGACCTTAAATACAGGAAGGCAATGGTTCCTATAGAGGAAGCTTTTTAGTTAAGAGCCCTGCAAAAAGGTTGTGTAGATGGCTCTTTGAAGTAACTTTTTCAGTGAAAATTTGACATCACTTCAATCAGAAGGTGCATGTGAAACTTGTCCAAGTCCTCTGCCATGGGTTTCAGTGAAAACATGTAGAACTCTCTGGAAACAAAAGGAAGAGGCAGGTTTTTCAGCCGATGGGATCCGTCCCAAAACTGTAAACATGGAATAACTATTTGGATGAAAAATGGAATTGATTTTTGAAAAGTGTATCAAAGGAGGGCATTATGACTTTCCAGGTAAACTAGAAAACACAGGTCTAAGTCGCAGGTCGTTGCTTTACCATTATATAAAGTATCCTAAAGATCCATTAAAGCTAACCTTAAACCTAATTAGGCCTAAACAATTTGTAAACGGTTAGGGAACGTTTCTGTATTGGTAAAACAATGATCTGTGACCTGGACCTGTGACCTGAGACAAGTGTTTTGTTCATGACATCCTTTTTTATTTGAGAAATATATTTATACAATAGACCTTATTCATAAATGGCGGCCAATTTATAATTCTTTTGTCGAAGTGCAAATTAGCCTACCAAGCCTCGATACCATACAGTGAATTGAAAAGAACTTTTGCTCTAAAATGAGGCTTGGTAGGCTAATTTGCACGTGGACAAAAGAATTATAAATGTGGCCGCCATTTCTGAATATGGTCTATGTACATGCATGTATATATCTGACTGGATTTACAAGAAGTTACCTCCTAATGCTGGGACAATTACTTAGCACTTTCAGATACAGAACAAAGTTCTTGCTTTTCACAGCTACAGTGTACAATGATTCCAGCTAGGATCAAACTCTACTCCCCCCCCACCAGCCTCAACAATGCCACTTCTAGATTTCACTCATGTCTTATGGCGGACTATACTTTACTGGTTCATGCATGGGGTACCCCCTGGGTTCTGGGCCATTTCAAAGTTGTAGCCATTCAGTGTATGCAAAGCCCTGTCACATAAATACTGACTGTGATTGACAAAGTCAAAGCCAACTCACTAAAATCTCAGGCTATCCCTTTGCCTCCCCCCCCCCCTCACTTTCTCTGTTCACCTGTCTGCTAAACACTGTCTTATGTCAGAAATTTGGAATCAGATTTACAAAACAACCAATAACACCACACTTGTGTTCAATAATTGATGTTGGTCTTTGGGCAACCTGCGATAAGAAAGGACTAGCCCAAAACGTCATTCTGCTAACCCCAGGCTATCGGACAGCCTTTTTGTCCCATCATGCAAAAGCCTTTTGCAAACCTGCTGATGATGACTGTTCTTTGAAAGCGATACTGGCGGTATCGGCTTGACTTTAACGTTGTTCTATTCTTTTCTCTTTGTTCAGGGACCAATGTGCTTCTCTGCAGTGGATATCTTGGTAATAGCATAAATAGTATCATTCATTGAAACTACAATGCAGGTCAAAAGTGTTGGGACACTTAGCGAGATACTACTGAAATAATCTCCCCCCACCCCCTCCCCCCCAAGCAATGTTGAGATTTGACACTACAACACAGATTTCAACAAAAATACTGTTTATCTGCATCTTCCAACATTGTTTGGGGGGGAGGGGGGTGGTACGCTCCAATTGTGACCCCAAAAAGCCAACTTTACTTGGAATACATGATTATTGGACAGGTGTCCCAACTACTTTTGACCTGCATTGTCTGAATTTGATGCTTTTAAGAAAGATATGAATTTTAGGCAAAGTGAATTCATCTACAAAATGTGCTGTGTACCCAGCATACTTAGCGACAAGACTTTTCTACGAAAAGACCCGTCACGCGCATAAGGCAGCAATTATTACGTCATAAAGGACTCAATATTGCCAAAAAGTTTTCAACGAAATGGTTTTTCACGGCGTTATTCGTGCGGAAATACGCGCATATTTACGCTTTATTATGGAAAACAATGGCGCCAAAAAAAAAGACATAGCGAGGAAATACAATATTTCTCGTGCATCGCTTTACCGAATTCTAAAGGACGAAAATATGGGTTTAAAAGGAAATGTGCGTGAAGAAGATATTCAGCGCAGGGGACGTCCTCGAAAACTTAGTGAACGCGACGAGCGGTTGCTATTGCGACAGATCGATGTCCTTAGAAGACAAGAGGGTTCCTTTTCTGTCAAGAGGCTGATGGTGGAAGCGGGAATAGATGCAAGAACTGTCTCCAGTAAAACCGTGAGGCGTCTGCTACACAGACATGGCTACAAGTACATACAAGCTCGTCGAAAAGGAATCTTAACAGAAGCAGATCACGAAAGGAGGCTGAAATTTGCACGTAGCATAAAGCGTGACTATACCAGCGCTTTGTGGACTGAACAAGTCGCTTTCTATCTAGACGGGGTTAGTTTCGTACACAAATATAATCCAGCTGATCAGGCTCGATCAACGCAGGCTCGCATTTGGCGAAAACCTGAAGAGGGCCTAAGTATTGGATGCACAGCGAAAGGGTCTCATTGTGGTTCTGGCGGGCGGATGGCCAAGTTCATGGTAGCGATCAGTTATCGAGAAGGTGTAGTCCTTTGCGAACAATACGACAAGTTGGACGGGCAGTACTTTAAAGATCTTATCGAAAGAGAATTTGGCAACATGTTTGAAAAAGCAAACAAAGGGGACTCCAAGCTTTGGATCCAAGACGGAGATCCGAGCCAAAACAGCGCTTTGGCACGTTGCTCCTGGCTAGTATTGGGAGCCGAACTACTTTCTATCCCTCCAAGGAGTCCAGATATAAATTCCATCGAGAACTTTTTTAAACTCGTAAAAGACTGCTTAAGAAAGGACGCCATCACGAACAACATAACTTGGGAAGGTTTTCCAGCCTTTTCGAAACGCGTAACAGAAACAATATTGAGTGTGGATAAGGCTGTAATTGATAAAATTATCGAAAGTATGAACAAAAGAATGGATTTAATCATAAGCAAGAAAGGTGGGAAAACTAAATATTGAGTATTTTATTTCAAGTTATTACAACTGCTTTTGTTTGATACTTAGCATACTCTTTGTAATATTTGTTACACTCGAAATTATTGGCACTTGTTTCGTGACACTACGGTATAGCGTTGGAAACGTGCGTGACATTTTAGTTAGTCAACTAATTGTAAAACAAGTTTTCATCTTATGCAACAGAATGGATTAAAATTGGTAATGAACCAACCAAAAATGCGTGACATATTTTGGAAAAGTACGTTCCTCGAAAAAGCGGGTTCACTAAATCGAATCATATATACGTGGAGTACAATGAGTTTTTCGTACTCGTTCGATTAAAAATGTAACATAAACAGCGGTGATAAACATTTTAAAAACATGCAGTTTATGAACTTGACGTTTCATATGCTACTTTCGCACTCGTTTCCAGAAAAAAAGAAAGCAAAGAGAGACAATGAAAAACAAACAAACAAACGACCCAAAAAATCATGCCAAACCAAAACAAAGAATAACAGCGAAAGCACAAGACCTTTTAGATTTGCGAGAGAGCATGCGTGGTGGTGGACGAAATTGTAGCGCTTTGCTTGACCATTCAAATGTATTACATTTGGAAACTTCGTTTTAAACGGTTTACATTATTTTTCAGTGACGCTAGACGGTTCACATGATGAAATGTTTGAATTTTCAACGGTTCACAACGGTTCACAACGGTTCACATGCCCGATAAAAGAAAGGGGAACGATATCTTTTATCCACGTTGTGTGAACCGTTGTGAACCGATGTGAACCGATGTGAACCATTGCAAAGTTGCTTAATGTGTAGTGCCTTAACAAAACGTTTCCAATGATAACAATTGACGGCCAAATTCAGTCTTTGTGCGTCCACGGTTTCTAAGGGCGACCCACAACGAGTTTAGAAAAGCACTTTCGGCAGGGCGATATTTCCCGCTGCGCCTCGCGTGGAACTTGATAATGCAGCTTCAAATTTCTCCACCTTGAGCACATCATTTCCGTTTCTTGTTGGTCAATTACTCCATTCTTGACATAGATTAGGGGACCTTTTCCTGTGGCAAAGATCGGAGTGTCTCTTTGCAAACAGATGTCGGTAGAATAATGGGTCTTTGGCGTGGGCAAATGGACTGCATCACCTTCTAACATCAACAATAGATCGTGCCACGGAATAATTTGCGCTGACCACCTAAAGTCATTTAGGAGGATGCATTCCGCATTTTCAACGCCTACCCAAGCAAACGTACCTGTTGCCGGATTGCAGAAAGTGCGATAGATGACTTTCAGTGGATTTAGTAGAAATGATTTCCCGCAGTTTGTGGGTCCGGTCAGTAGCAGGTTTCGGTTTTTGCCTGGGCCACGCAATAATAACTCGTTCACAGCAGTGCGAAAAAGCTCAACATCAATCCCATTGTTTTCCAAGATCTCCTCGGCACAAAGTCGCCACTGGCCATCGCATCCGTCTACACAATCGCCTTCTCCTGCCTCTTCTAGCAGCAGCATTCTGCTCTTTCGCGAACGTTGTAGTATCGCGTCCGCGTTCTCCATGTCCCACGCAGTCTTCACGATATCAGAGACCACACGTGGCGCTCTATTCACAATAAATTCAGCCAAGTCAGTTTTTCCTTCACTTTTTTGTTTACTTGCTAAGGCCTGAAGTTCCGTAACAGTTGTAATCCCCTTTTCTACGACAATTTCAGACAGTTCAAAGGCAGACAGACGCTTTTTTCTTGGGTTGTTTGATTCATTTCGATCGCGCTCACTATCGTCACTGTTTGGAGTGTCGTCTCCATCCCCGCCTTGCTCTGTGTCATCTTGTCTCCTAGCACTTTGTCTTCGGCCTCTACTGGCTACATCAGTTCGAGGTTCACCTCGGTTACGTATATCTGGGTGCCCATCGCTCTCCTTGAATTCTCTATCAGACTTAGTGACATACAGCCAAGCACTATAGTAATTGTGGTGACGATTCGAGTAGTGCACGGTGATGCCACACGTGCGCTGCAAATAGCGTTTCGACATCATCCACCGCTGGTTTCTGTCCAGTTTGATGGCCAAATGATAATGGTCTCCGCCTTTTCTATGCTTTTCCCGACAGCACACCCACTGAACAACTTTTGCCGTGCCAGTCGAAAAGGACTCTACGATAGCACGCGCGAAGACTTCGCGAGTTGGAAATTTCGCCATATCTGCCTGACTATAGGTAACCAAGTACACACTTCGAAATTGTCTTTCGGTTAAGCACTCTTCTTCGGAAGAACTGGTGTTATTACTTTCGTAACACTGTAGCAAGTCCATGGCAGTGATTTTGAGCCCTCCTGATAAGAGGACTAAATACTAACCAAATTTCTTTCCCACGCACACGCCATTTCCATAATATGAAATGCCTAACAAGAACAGTTTCACCCAATTGTTATTCTCCTCGCTGTAAATAACATGAAAATGGCGAAAATAGCACTTTGTTTCCCCCTTGTTTTGTCAAGATAAAATAATGTTTATGCAAACGTCAATAGCTTGCTGAGAAAACACCTTGAAGACAATGTATGCTAATTGCTTCTCGCTCGGACAATGCAGGTCAAAAGTGTTGGGACACTTAGCGAGATACTACTGAAATAATCTCCCCCCACCCCCTCCCCCCCAAGCAATGTTGAGATTTGACACTACAACACAGATTTCAACAAAAATACTGTTTATCTGCATCTTCCAACATTGTTTGGGGGGGAGGGGGGTGGTACGCTCCAATTGTGACCCCAAAAAGCCAACTTTACTTGGAATACATGATTATTGGACAGGTGTCCCAACTACTTTTGACCTGCATTGTCTGAATGTGATGCTTTTAAGAAAGATATGAATTTTAGGCAAAGTGAATTCATCTACAAAATGTGCTGTGTACCCAGCATACTTAGCGACAAGACTTTTCTACGAAAAGACCCGTCACGCGCATAAGGCAGCAATTATTACGTCATAAAGGACTCAATATTGCCAAAAAGTTTTCAACGAAATGGTTTTTCACGGCGTTATTCGTGCGGAAATACGCGCATATTTACGCTTTATTATGGAAAACAATGGCGCCAAAAAAAAAGACATAGCGAGGAAATACAATATTTCTCGTGCATCGCTTTACCGAATTCTAAAGGACGAAAATATGGGTTTAAAAGGAAATGTGCGTGAAGAAGATATTCAGCGCAGGGGACGTCCTCGAAAACTTAGTGAACGCGACGAGCGGTTGCTATTGCGACAGATCGATGTCCTTAGAAGACAAGAGGGTTCCTTTTCTGTCAAGAGGCTGATGGTGGAAGCGGGAATAGATGCAAGAACTGTCTCCAGTAAAACGGTGAGGCGTCTGCTACACAGACATGGCTACAAGTACATACAAGCTCGTCGAAAAGGAATCTTAACAGAAGCAGATCACGAAAGGAGGCTGAAATTTGCACGTAGCATAAAGCGTGACTATACCAGCGCTTTGTGGACTGAACAAGTCGCTTTCTATCTAGACGGGGTTAGTTTCGTACACAAATATAATCCAGCTGATCAGGCTCGATCAACGCAGGCTCGCATTTGGCGAAAACCTGAAGAGGGCCTAAGTATTGGATGCACAGCGAAAGGGTCTCATTGTGGTTCTGGCGGGCGGATGGCCAAGTTCATGGTAGCGATCAGTTATCGAGAAGGTGTAGTCCTTTGCGAACAATACGACAAGTTGGACGGGCAGTACTTTAAAGATCTTATCGAAAGAGAATTTGGCAACATGTTTGAAAAAGCAAACAAAGGGGACTCCAAGCTTTGGATCCAAGACGGAGATCCGAGCCAAAACAGCGCTTTGGCACGTTGCTCCTGGCTAGTATTGGGAGCCGAACTACTTTCTATCCCTCCAAGGAGTCCAGATATAAATTCCATCGAGAACTTTTTTAAACTCGTAAAAGACTGCTTAAGAAAGGACGCCATCACGAACAACATAACTTGGGAAGGTTTTCCAGCCTTTTCGAAACGCGTAACAGAAACAATATTGAGTGTGGATAAGGCTGTAATTGATAAAATTATCGAAAGTATGAACAAAAGAATGGATTTAATCATAAGCAAGAAAGGTGGGAAAACTAAATATTGAGTATTTTATTTCAAGTTATTACAACTGCTTTTGTTTGATACTTAGCATACTCTTTGTAATATTTGTTACACTCGAAATTATTGGCACTTGTTTCGTGACACTACGGTATAGCGTTGGAAACGTGCGTGACATTTTAGTTAGTCAACTAATTGTAAAACAAGTTTTCATCTTATGCAACAGAATGGATTAAAATTGGTAATGAACCAACCAAAAATGCGTGACATATTTTGGAAAAGTACGTTCCTCGAAAAAGCGGGTTCACTGAATCGAATCATATATACGTGGAGTACAATGAGTTTTTCGTACTCGTTCGATTAAAAATATAACATAAACAGCGGTGATAAACATTTTAAAAACATGCAGTTTATGAACTTGACGTTTCATATGCTACTTTCGCACTCGTTTCCAGAAAAAAAGAAAGCAAAGAGAGACAATGAAAAACAAACAAACAAACGACCCAAAAAATCATGCCAAACCAAAACAAAGAATAACAGCGAAAGCACAAGACCTTTTAGATTTGCGAGAGAGCGTGCGTGGTGGTGGACGAAATTGTAGCGCTTTGCTTGACCATTCAAATGTATTACATTTGGAAACTTCGTTTTAAACGGTTTACATTATTTTTCAGTGACGCTAGACGGTTCACATGATGAAATGTTTGAATTTTCAACGGTTCACAACGGTTCACAACGGTTCACATGCCCGATAAAAGAAAGGGGAACGATATCTTTTATCCACGTTGTGTGAACCGTTGTGAACCGATGTGAACCGATGTGAACCATTGCAAAGTTGCTTAATGTGTAGTGCCTTAACAAAACGTTTCCAATGATAACAATTGACGGCCAAATTCAGTCTTTGTGCGTCCACGGTTTCTAAGGGCGACCCACAACGAGTTTAGAAAAGCACTTTCGGCAGGGCGATATTTCCCGCTGCGCCTCGCGTGGAACTTGATAATGCAGCTTCAAATTTCTCCACCTTGAGCACATCATTTCCGTTTCTTGTTGGTCAATTACTCCATTCTTGACATAGATTAGGGGACCTTTTCCTGTGGCAAAGATCGGAGTGTCTCTTTGCAAACAGATGTCGGTAGAATAATGGGTCTTTGGCGCGGGCAAATGGACTGCATCACCTTCTAACATCAACAATAGATCGTGCCACGGAATAATTTGCGCTGACCACCTAAAGTCATTTAGGAGGATGCATTCCGCATTTTCAACGCCTACCCAAGCAAACGTACCTGTTGCCGGATTGCAGAAAGTGCGATAGATGACTTTCAGTGGATTTAGTAGAAATGATTTCCCGCAGTTTGTGGGTCCGGTCAGTAGCAGGTTTCGGTTTTTGCCTGGGCCACGCAATAATAACTCGTTCACAGCAGTGCGAAAAAGCTCAACATCAATCCCATTGTTTTCCAAGATCTCCTCGGCACAAAGTCGCCACTGGCCATCGCATCCGTCTACACAATCGCCTTCTCCTGCCTCTTCTAGCAGCAGCATTCTGCTCTTTCGCGAACGTTGTAGTATCGCGTCCGCGTTCTCCATGTCCCACGCAGTCTTCACGATATCAGAGACCACACGTGGCGCTCTATTCACAATAAATTCAGCCAAGTCAGTTTTTCCTTCACTTTTTTGTTTACTTGCTAAGGCCTGAAGTTCCGTAACAGTTGTAATCCCCTTTTCTACGACAATTTCAGACAGTTCAAAGGCAGACAGACGCTTTTTTCTTGGGTTGTTTGATTCATTTCGATCGCGCTCACTATCGTCACTGTTTGGAGTGTCGTCTCCATCCCCGCCTTGCTCTGTGTCATCTTGTCTCCTAGCACTTTGTCTTCGGCCTCTACTGGCTACATCAGTTCGAGGTTCACCTCGGTTACGTATATCTGGGTGCCCATCGCTCTCCTTGAATTCTCTATCAGACTTAGTGACATACAGCCAAGCACTATAGTAATTGTGGTGACGATTCGAGTAGTGCACGGTGATGCCACACGTGCGCTGCAAATAGCGTTTCGACATCATCCACCGCTGGTTTCTGTCCAGTTTGATGGCCAAATGATAATGGTCTCCGCCTTTTCTATGCTTTTCTCGACAGCACACCCACTGAACAACTTTTGCCGTGCCAGTCGAAAAGGACTCTACGATAGCACACGCGAAGACTTCGCGAGTTGGAAATTTCGCCATATCTGCCTGACTATAGGTAACCAAGTACACACTTCGAAATTGTCTTTCGGTTAAGCACTCTTCTTCGGAAGAACTGGTGTTATTACTTTCGTAACACTGTAGCAAGTCCATGGCAGTGATTTTGAGCCCTCCTGATAAGAGGACTAAATACTAACCAAATTTCTTTCCCACGCACACGCCATTTCCATAATATGAAATGCCTAACAAGAACAGTTTCACCCAATTGTTATTCTCCTCGCTGTAAATAACATGAAAATGGTGAAAATAGCACTTTGTTTCCCCCTTGTTTTGTCAAGATAAAATAATGTTTATGCAAACGTCAATAGCTTGCCGAGAAAACACCTTGAAGACAATGTATGCTAATTGCTTCTCGCTCGGACAATGCAGGTCAAAAGTGTTGGGACACTTAGCGAGATACTACTGAAATAATCTCCCCCCACCCCCTCCCCCCCAAGCAATGTTGAGATTTGACACTACAACACAGATTTCAACAAAAATACTGTTTATCTGCATCTTCCAACATTGTTTGGGGGGGAGGGGGGTGGTACACTCCAATTGTGACCCCAAAAAGCCAACTTTAC
Organism: Montipora foliosa; assembly: GCF_036669935.1. Classification (NCBI taxonomy): domain Eukaryota; kingdom Metazoa; phylum Cnidaria; class Anthozoa; order Scleractinia; family Acroporidae; genus Montipora; species Montipora foliosa. The sequence goes on from NC_090880.1 coordinate 11,377,569, forward strand.
TTGGAATACATGATTATTGGACAGGTGTCCCAACTACTTTTGACCTGCATTGTAGGTGAAAATGATCATATTCTTGATAAATTATCATCATCATCCTTGTTCTCACTGCTGGTGTGCGAATTTCCAAGACCAAATGAAGTGTCAACTTTGAAGGTAGATCCAGACCTGACAAAAAATGTAACTTTAATGTGGTACTGCAGTGGTAAGATACGCAAGTCAAGTCGTAAACTACAGACAACACAAAACGTGGATCATATTATAACTAATGAAATGACATTCACAACACCTAATAACACATGCTATTAACAATCTACAACCAAAGGATTAAACCACTAGACTAAAGTGAAAATGACTAATACCATTTGACAAGTCATGTATAAAATCAAGCATTAATGTGGTTGCTTGGTATATAGGTGTAACTGCTAAGATAGAGACAATAAAACATCACACCAAAAAGGCCCAATGTGTGCAAAGCAGCAAGGATAAAAACAAGTAACACTGATTAAATCTAAAGGAATTATACTAGAATCAAGGAACAAAATGAAGAAAGAGGTGAATTATATGCATATCAGGCCTGCCACACCAGTAGCTGGATGTAAATAGCCAAACTTAGAACTGAGTTCTAGTTATAGTTGTAAAATTTAAATTAGAAAAACTACACTAAGATAATTATGATCTGTTAGAAATCCATTTATTTGTACTATTACTGTAAAATAAACTGTTGTCTAACCTATTGGTTTTACAATTAGGAATATGAAAATTTTCAAGAGCTTCTAAGATTGAAACTACATTTATATAGTTTAATTCAGGTAAAAGACTGTGTAGGTTATGGTGCAGATTGTTGCTAATTTCCTTGAACATTCTACAGTTTGAGCTTGTCTCCGATCAAGTTTCTCTAAACTGGAAAGTCTTAAGGCTTTACAGTAGACCATGGTCGGAAAAATAATTCTCATGTATGACTCGTCTCTGTAGGCTCTCAAGCTTGTCTGATAGAAAGCTTGGGAGCAAATTGTGAAAAACTGTAGAAGCGTTCTTTAGCCTCAACACTTCCCCTCTTTAATTGCTTGAGGAAGTAAAGCCTTGCAGGGACCTCACGGGTGATTTCTGACACGTGGAAGTTCCACTTTAAATCGCTGGAATGTTCAGGCCGAGTAACTTGACATTGTTCACCACCTCAATAGTTTTCCCGTTGATGACAATTGGATTGAAGTTAACCTCGTTTTTGGCAAAGGAAATTCACATCTTCTTATGTTTGCTTTCATTCAGTTGGAACTTGTTCTCATTGGACTTGGTGACCAGGTCATTGACAGAGTCTTGGATCATGCTTGCTTGGTTTTTGGCCACTGACTCAGCAATAGTTGTATGGTCCATGTGTCAATGTCGCTTGCACTATGTCATCCATCATTACCTTATAAAGAGAAACAGCCAGTGACCTAGCTTGGTCCCTTTGTGGAACCACTGCAAAGATATCTCCACATTCAGAATTGCTCCAAATAACTCTAACAGTAGAGCCAGTGCCATCAGTGTGTTTGGTCCAGCAATGAACCATACTGAGTAAGGCATGCATGGTGGAGGACTTTGGGATGGACAAATTGGTTGTCACTGATCTTCTTCAACAACCCTGCCACCGGAAATCATAGGTATTAAAATTTCACAAATGAAAGGATAACTGGTCTCTTGCCATGCTGTACCCACCCATTTTGTAAAAAGCACACGCCGATCACCAGCAGTCACTTTTCCTGTCACAAAGCACTCTGGATTTGTGGACAAGTGTTAAATTCCTCGTTAAAATGTAACATTGAGTGGTTGAACCTTGCTCGTTGCGCCTGGAGGTACAAGCCCCAATGTCATCTGGCACTCTTGCGTCAGTTTGGTCTTTACCCTCTCTCTTGTTTGAGCTCTATGGGCATCATAGATACGAAATCTATTGCAGGGTTGACCAAACATGTTTGGCTTCTTCCACATATTTCTGAGCCACAAGACCATCATTTCCTCATTGCACCACGCACTGTCTTGGAACATGACCACGACTCTTGGATCTCACTGTCTCTTTTCTCTGTCTGGAAGTCTGTCCTGTGCCCTTAAAGATCATCAGGGGTTTGATGCGAGGCTCACCATCGGCAAATGTGGGCAATTGCATGGTACACTGTCGCTTATCATGGCCTTCACCTGTCGTCGGAGTCCATAATGACTTTTCTGCTTTTTCTGCATGAGTAGAATTTTGCAGAGGTGTTTGATCCACATTAGCTATATTGCATAATTCCCAAGGACCTACATTTCCTTCTTGGGCACCCTTCAGCTCAGTTGCTTTAACTGTTGCCATTCTTCTGAGATATCTGTGAAATTGTTAATAGAGGTACGCAGTGTTTCAGACTGTTTCTGTGCAGCATTTCTTGGGTGCCGCAAGCTGATATCATGGCATGATTTAAATGAATTCCAGTCCAGGATGCAGCTCTGCCATTAACTGTTTGCATCGACTTTGGAACCACCATTCCTTAACCTTGGCACCTTTCCCATGTACATGCAGTACCTGGAATTCCTAAAATAATCTCTTCTCCATGCCCAGAAAAGCTACATGCCGACCAGCTCCTGCTTTTTTCGATTTGTATTGTATTTGTAAACGATTTTTGTTCCCCGAAAGTAACGACCCCCAAAGACTGCTAACTATCATAACTCTACAGTAGCTGGTCGTACGTGCACTTTGACAACAAAATCCTCTGCTCTATATCGGACTCCTTGAAGGGGAATTACCCTGGTCTCTGTCATGCTTGTCCTAGCACAAAAGAAACACCAGTTTCTGAACTCGGTGCTCAAAACACCTTCGCTCTCAGGTTTGGCTTCCCATGTCATCCAGGGGTGAATGTAGCTAAATTCCTTGGTTGCAAAGCAACCTTTAATTCATTGGGCATGTAAATGATATTTTAGAATAAAATAGATGTTAATGCTGGTAAGCAAATACTGGCCAGCGCCTGGGAGGAGAGTGTGACTTCCCATCACGTGACTACCTTATTTGGCTCTTTCATTCATCCTGCCATGTGAGCCTTCTCAGTTTGACATTTCCAAAGCTCAACTAGTTCTGTTTTTTCCGTTCAGCAATTTAATCTTTGCTGGGGAATTTGCTGACCTCGCAAATGTGTTTTTTTTTCGCCCCCTGCTACCTCAAACCATTTATTTATTAATTACTGGAACTCGGGAACAATTTATTGAACGGCTTCAAACCGTTGATCCTTCCGCACCATCTTGTAGCTCGCGTACACCAAGCGTCAATCTGACCAGCGGAGAAACGTTCACAGTCCACAGTGAACCCCTTTACTTCAAGTGCTTCTCCTGAGGAAGTTTCATCCTATATAGATCCACCAGCAACTGTCACCATCCCTGACGATGCGCTGCTTGAAACAGCGGTCAAAACGGTCAAATTTTATTCCAAGATGGCGTCCAAGCAAGAAGAGCTTCACACTCAGACACGTCCCCAACCACGTTAGCCACTCTTATTTCCATCATCGTGGACGAAAATCGAGGAATCTACTGCCAAATCAGTTCCTGCTCCAACCTCAAGAGCCTCCGCCTCAATTTGTGCAACCTCGACAAACTCCGCACCATTTGCTACTCACCGACAACTTCGACTTCATCGCCAGCCTTCAACCATCCCAGTGCCAGCAACAACATTCCTTCCCCAATTTTCAAGGACAGTCACCGTTATCATCACATGTTCCAACCAAAGTTAAACATGCAATGTTAAAGGGTAAGTATGTTGAGTTTGACGCAGTGCTGCCAGAAAACTCGCGCCTTTCAGACAACGACCTTCCCGGGCTTTCCATTTCCTTTATTGGTAAACCACTAAACGTTCTTCCCTCCTCTCGGAAAAAGTAAGCCCAGCTCGATTCTTGTCGGCATTTTCTGTATGTTGTTCTGCACTTCTCACTCTTTTCCCCAAAGAGATGTTCTCCTATCAAGTGACTATTCGATTACCCAATGGAAGTTGAGGGCTTGGCATGGCCTTCCTATGATGTTGGTTTCGTAGGAAAACAGCCACAAACCTCCCCCTCCAAAACAGACATCTAACCCAGGGTCCGAATTACTTGTGCATTTTGACCTGTTTTATGGATACCAGAAAGCAACGACCGCATGGTCTTGTGTATGTGTCAAGCATTATCTTTTCGCTTTCAAAAGTGCACATTTTGGAGAGAAAATGTATCCTACCTCGAATGTACATGTAATAATGAAAGCTATCTGCCCCCTAGTTTGCCGAAAATTTCAGCTACGGAAACACTAGTCACACCCTGTCGAACACAAGCCGCCATAGTGTTACATTCCTCACACCAGTCCTTGAATCTTTTTACTGAGTTGTTTTTCCCCTGCAATACATATTTTATGAGAAACGATGGCTTGTGATGTTATGGAGGTTGTTAATGGAAAAACTCCTTCATTTCTATTTCAAAAACAGTCGCAGGATAAAAAGTAAGACACCTGTTGGCAAAGAGATCTGACCTTAAAAATAGGTCGCCCACTGGCGACCAGTTGTGAAATTCTGGTCGCCAGAACTCAATTTTTTAGTCGCATTAGCAACCAGGAAGGTCTGGGCATCAACATCACTAACAGATGTCTGCTAACACGAAGCTGTACATGGCCAGGTTGGGGGACAATGTTTTCGCATTGGCGAGTGGCAAAGGCGAGTGCAACTAACTAGGATTTCATAAAAATATTCAACGTCCAAAAGAGAGTAGAACATACTGTGGGGGATTTCTTGTTATTCTAGTTGTTTTATTGAATTTGAATGAATGGAAGTGGATTGAAGTGAATAGGTGAGAGTTGTGCGATTCAAGCTTGTAGAAAAAGTAGGTGGCGCTAACTTAGGGAGTAGCTGGCGAGGTTTTAAGGTTGCCGGCTTTAGGTGGGGGCCTCTACACATTCTGGATGAATTCTTCATTGTTCCACCACCTCCCCCCCTCCCTCTGTGCAACAGCCATGCGTTAGATTCTTGACTTCATCGAGTTGAGTAGTTCCCCTCCCCCGAGAAAAACCTGCCCTACCAAAGTACTGGAGTTATGCTTTACTCTGTCCAAATGCAGGCTAGGCTCCCTGAGCATCATTTAATGAGAACCCGCACTGTCCTTTCCAATGGTCTCCAAAAGGCCTCGTTTTTCTGCGTGATCTCTCTGATCTCATCCGGGTCCTTACAGTTCGCTTGAAAGGTTCGCCACCCAGACGCCTGATAATGCAACGCATAACCAACCTAACCCACAGTCTCCAAACCATGGCAGGTCTTTTTCCTTAACAGGGAGCTCTGGAAGATGTTGTCTTGTGGCAACTTTTTCTTGACTAGTGGAATGTGATCGGTCTGTTCCCTCCCCCCACTCCCCGTTTGATCTGCTTACAAGTTCACCCTGATCCCTTTCGTCACTCATCTGTGCAATTCAGTCTCCTACGGCACGATTATGTTTATCTGGCAGCACTTGACAAGCTTCACATTGAGTCTGGCTGTCCCTTGGACCTTCTGGCAATGCCAGTCCTTCACAAAGTTTGAGGGGGATCAAGCTCTCCCATGGGAATGCAAGAAGGCTTGCCACCCGATCACCTCATCAGTTCTCCATAGCATCTAAGTGTACTAAGTTACAACCTTTTCAAATGTCTACCAAATGTTGACTCCTTTATGACATGGGCTGCACTTACCGTTTCATTTTTTGGCTTCTTAAGAAGCAGTGAATTTACCTGCAATGGCAATTTCGACCCTCAGTCCCATCTTGCTAGAACAGGCATTTCTTTCCATCCCAACATCCTTCACATTTGACACTGCAATTTAAAAGTCTAAAACTGACCCTTTCTGGGAGACAGCCAGGCTCACTTTTGCAAGGTCAAACTCAGACCTTTGTGCATCCTCTGCCCTGCAAGATTATACGCTCCAAACTGCAACTCAAGACCCTGGCCAGCTACTCTTCAGCTTCTCCTGTGGACCAAATCTCACCCAGACTTCACACACCAACAACTTATGGTCTCCCTTAAACCTCTGTGACAATGACAGCTCCTCCTCCACCTCTCACAGTTTTAGTATTGGTGCTGCTACAACCGGCGGAACCACTGGCATTTTCAACTGGCTCTTCAAATTCTGGGTCGCTGGAATTCTAACACATACCTTGAGCTTACATCAGGACTCCAAAGGAAACAATCTGTCCGTTTCCTCAGTCATTGGCCTCTTGCTCCTCCTGCTAACAACCCCCTGGAATCCTTGAGAGCACTTGAGTATCTCATTGAAACTTGGGTTTTTCTAACAATCGGTAATGATCTATGACAGTTCCTTGGATCACTTTATTCATATTTTGCTGTTTTTCACCTATGGGTACAGCAATCATGTTGGCATCCCCCTGGAAGCCTGCTGTGTGTGTTTGCACTCCCCCCACCCTCATTTCTCCTCGATACAATTGCCTTTAATTCCCTTTTCAGCCACATGCCAGCCATCACATGGGTGAAAGCACTATCCTAAGCTTAATGCCATGTTTCTCCTTTAAAACAAAAAAGAAAAAAAAGGCCCATTCGGCACTCGAGGGCTTTCTGTGACATTCTCTTTCCTTGGGCTTTCTGCCCTCTCAAGTTCATGTAGTACTATTGCAAATGACTATTTTGACAGAAATGTTTTGCACGAGGGTCCTATCGTATCCCCTCCAGTCAAATGTGTTGTGCGAGGATCCTATCCCCCCCAGTCGAATGTTTTTTGCGAGGGTCCTATCCCCTCCAGTCTAATGTTTAGTGCAAGGGTCATATCCCCTCCAGTCAAATGTTTTTGTGCGAGGGTCCTATCCCCTCCAGTCAAATTTTTTGTGCGAGAGTCCTATCCCCTCCATTCAAATGTCTAGTGCGAGTGTCCTATCCCCTCCAGTTAATTGTTTTGTGTGAGGGTCCTATCCCCTTTAGTCTCTATGCGATGCCCATTGGCTTTGGCTTTTTAGCTCATGTCGTACTTTCAACCCCTATCTCCACTCGTTGGTTCTCTCCTTTCACCTTTGGGGCAGGCAATGTTTGCTTTTCGCTATTGCAACTCCGTGGAGATGGGGTCATTTTTTCTCCCTGTCAAATTGGGAGCAAAACCACTAGATGGGCTTTGCACAGGGCACTCCTCGTTTATCTCGGCGTTTTGTGCGGGGAATTGCTGCCTGCGGCACCCCTTCAGCCCTGTACTGAAGCCCCGTTAGGGAGGGGGCATATTGTTACTTTGCTGGACTGGGTTAACTTGGTCCCAGGACATTATGCCAGCAACTATGCCCACCTTGCAATACAGGCATGAGGCACCCCCTCGGCTAGTTGCCGAGGCCCCTCATCCAGTGGTCCACACTGGTGGTGGGTATTATCCGCGCCTTGCCAGTACATTCCCTGCCCCTCGTTTACGCCCAAGTTGTGTGTATTGTCTTTTATTGTGCACCAAAGCATTAATCCAAATAATACAGATGGCCTCCAGCCTAACCTTGTTTTTGTTCAAGCTATAATTGCCATGCCTTCTCCAACTGACAAATCAGTCATCAGCTACCTCTGAATCAGCAAAATTCTGCCCTCAGCTTAGTAGCATCACCCAGCGAAAAAGGAGGCTATTACATCACTGCACCAGTAGTCCTTCAAGTAGATGCATCGGACTATGGTCTAGGAACTGCCCTCTTACCGCGTAGTGGCAACAGTCTTCGTAAAACCTGACGACTACATCCCATTGCATTCTGCTCCAAAGGCCTGAACCCGAAAGCCCTCATCTAGGCGCCAAAATGCCCAAATAACATGATGCTTTTCCTGCAGCATTACAACTTTTCTGTGACATACAGAAAAGGTTCATCCTTACACTTAGCAGACGCCCTGTCCAGAGCCCCACCTCAAGACAAACCTGCCACCCCCTCCGTGCCTGACACCTTTCATGTTGCTCATTTAGGCCCCACCTCACCTACCCTAACTAAAACAACTTGTGAGCAACTATGCAAGGCCACAAGACCTTACACAGCCTTGCAGCTACTGCAGTATTACATCTCTCACAGTTGGCCACCTACTAAAGAACACCCATCGACTCCAGGCCGTCTGGCACTTCCATGAAGCACTCAGCATGGCTGATGGTGTCATTCTCAAGTCTACCTGTGCCCTCGTTCCTACCTCTTTCCGACCAAGCATGCTGAAGAACCCACAGAAGAACCTACAGAAGAACACGCTCTTATTACAATGGCAAAATTGTTGGTTTTACTTGCACAGAACAATGAACCTATTGTTTTGTGTTTGAGCAGCAACCCATGCCAAAAAGGTGTAAAAAATTGTTATATCAACAATATGCTCTAGACAGGGTTGCCACGGTCAGGGAAAACTCAGGGAAAAACAAAAATTTTTCAAGGTCAGGGAAAAGTCAGGGAATTTTGCAAAAGGTCAGGGAAAATCTCAGTTGTTGTCAAAGTCAGTGAAAAGTCAGGGAATTTATCCTTTAGTAGTACAAAGCGTTCATTACAGAGGTGCAGAAGTACCACAAAGATGAATTTGTTGCCTACAACTCAGACCAAGGTCTTGACTTCTTTCTCTTGACTCTCATTGGAGAGAAGCCAGAGTATTCCAAACTGTGGGAAATTTTCAAAATCTTGCTTATACTTTCCCATGGTCAGTCATGTGTTGAAAGAGGGTTCTCTGATAATAAAGACATCTTAAGCAGCAATATGCAAGATCAAACCTTAATTTCCTATCGGATGGCATATGATGGTATCAAGAATCAAGATGGTCCTGTAGAAGACTCTGTAACGAAGGAACTTCTGGTATCTTGCAGGCATGCTCAAGCAAGATACCAGAGCTGCTTAAATCAGAAAACGAAAACAGAAGAGGCCAGTGAAAAAGAGAAGAGGAAGAAAGAAGTTCAGGAGGAGCTTTAGTCATCAAGGAAGAAGAAGGAGAGACTTGAGAAAATGGTTCAGGAACTTACTAAAGAAGCAGATGAACTTGCCACAGAGGTTGAAACAAAACACAAAATGGAATTGTTAGTGACACCAAATGCCATGCATTCAAAATCCCGTGAAAAACGTAAAGAGATTGAAAATGAAGAGAAGAATATTGATGGTTTGCAGGAGAAACTGAAGCTAATGTAAAAGCGGATTTGACTTATTTCATAATTCGCGTAATGCAAGGTCAGTGAAAATTGTTTTGAGGTCAGTGAAAAGTCAGGGAAAAGTCAGGGAATTTTTTTAGTTCTAATGAGTGGCAACCCTGTCTAGACTTTCTACCTATCAGGTGTTTTTTCAAGTGCTAAAAACTCCCTCGTTTAGCTACTGCAAAATGTACCCTGAGCCGATGAAAAAACGCGCATAATTAGTATCAGTACAGGCATCAATGGGGTAAGATTAGCCCATTGTATCTCTTAAGCAAGCACCTAATCACAGTGGATCATAACATTGGCATCTATGAATTAGATCGGCTAATCAAGACTCAATCCACCTAACCTGCAATCAGGCTCTATTTTAGTTTCGCGTGGTACGTAATGTGGAGTTGGCGAAACGAAAAATAGAGCCTGACCAAATTCCTCTTTGAAATTCCTTCCGCTCTCTTTTTTTGATTGATTGACATGTCCTTCATCGGCCAATCAAATTTACTTCCATTACACCAATACACGCGTGGACGGCAGATTCACGCTAGTTTGTTTTGACCACAGTTAATTACCGTGGGAGGAATATTATAAACGAATTTGAAAGTTACGTTGGCTTTAATTTGAGAAAAACACATTTAAAGCATGGAGAATGTTTTCGACGACTTTATTGCGGCAAAGGCCGGTGTAATTCTTCCTCTGAACTTCACTGAATGTGCAATCTTTTAAGCTTGACATCTTAATTTGTAATTGAGATAACCTAGCATTCTGTGGTTGGATGGTTTGGCAATAGATTTTTAAAGAAAAAAAAAAGAGAAATACATTATTCCTTTAATGTGCTTGCCCATGAAGGTTTCTTTGGTGATTTTTTTCGGGTAATATCTTCAGTTGCAGTCTATTTCTAGAATTGCACACAGTAAAATCATGATTTTATCAGCATCTCCTCCTGTCTCATCCAGGAAACCAATATGCATTGGCTTTCATTGCCATTTGAAAGAACCAGCTATTTAGCTTTCAAAACATCAGGGAAGGTTTGTGGCAAAGTACTTTCAACCACATGGCCACAGAGCGCGACAACGGAATCGCTAATTTCACTCTTTCCAGAGATTCAAACCCGATTCTGGACAAGTTATGAGATGTTTCAGATGGCATATCTCCATTTATACAAATAAAATCAAGTTGCACCGTCCACGGCATTGTAAGAACAAAAGGCAGCAAATTTTTTCGTACACTTTTGGCGGATTAGTCTCGAGGACTTCGCGAGAGCTCCGCGCAATCGCGATGGCATTTTCACTTCCGATGTTTCAACAGCCAATCAGATCACGAGTTTGGTCGGCCAAAATGTGTAGGCTTCTAGCAGGGACGGATGATAGCATGACTTCAGCAGGTTCCTGGTCATCACTGCAATTTCTTTTCTCAGCAGCTTTCTCTCATTGGCGAAATTCTTAGAACACGGGATTCTGCGGTATAGCTCAGCGTCCATTCCATCGTAGCTAGATCATTTGCTCATTGATTAGGTCAAAGATGTTAGGTGGAATTTAATCTATTGGGCCAGTCAGAAGGGATTCCTCTCGTATTTCAGCAGCCAATGGATGTTTTTTCCAGCTCCTCCAATACTTCTCGTGAGGGCGTGCTACTTTCTCGATCCAGAAGCTTGATCGTTGCTGTTATTTTCCCTTGCATAACGAGTCTTTCAAAAATCCTATCTTCATTTGATTTGGCTTTTCTTGAGGATACAAACTTTTCTTGACTGTATAAATTGCACTTCTTTCATTAAGAGATTTAGATCTCCCTGTTTCCAGAGAGCTAGTCTGCGTTCAATCGCTGCACTGTGTTCCTTGCTCTTCAACGTGCTTGATGGTTTCTGAAAAATCAGGGATGGAAGCACCATAAATGCTTTTAGTGCGATCGAATTCAGCTCGAGGTTGTAATTGAGCTGTTTTAGCCAGAAAGTCAATTTGTTGATAAACATCTTTACCGCCCTGCCCAACAGATTGTTGAAAATGTTCTTCTAAAATGCACAATTTCATCGTAAATGTTGATATCGTTGCTTAGGCTTTGATAACTGATGTTGCCCCACTTTTTCTCCTTTATCTTGGAAGGGAAAATGTCAAAATCTGGTAGATCTGGCTGGTACTTGCTCACACTGAATTCACTACTTTGTTTTGATTTCGGTGATCCCAGGGGAACCGTTCTCTCAGTTCTCCTTTGCTCTGTCATGTAAATTTGAGATACTTTACTTTTGCATAAATTTTCTTATGTTTCTCTGTTCACCATTGCTGTAATTATTTCCAAAACTTCTTGTTGGGTCTCTGTCACGAGTAATTGAACTCCTGCAGTAAGAAGCTGCAGCTCATCGGCTTCAGGTTGTGATGTTGATTTTCGTTCTGGTCGATTTTCTGTGGCGATATCTTTGTTTTGGCATTTTTCAAAGCTGCAGTTACAACTTGGCGAACACGTCTTCCCAGCCGATTTACATGCCTGGGCAAACAAACACCACGGCCTTTCTTTCTAGCACATTTCAACTTGCAGTCAGAAATTATATTGGCATTGGTGGAGTTTGTCAATTCGTCCAGTTGTGTTGCTTCAGACATGGCTACACTCCATGAAAATTTGAACTCTTTCAGTGAATGAGATAAGATTTGTCGCTCATGAAACTTCAGTACAGGATCATGTTGAAAACATGAGAACAGAAACACAAGAGCAAAAACTAATCAATATGTACAAGTGTTCAAAGAATGTTTGAAAAAGGAGAAGAACGATTACACCAACAGAATTGAACAAGTACCTCACAGAGTTTACTGATTCGCTCTGTTAGATGCAAAGGCAGAAAAGATCATTATGAAGTCAACCAACAAGTTTATCATGTCTCGTCTCGAGCGTTTAAAGTGATTTGAAGAAAAATGACTACCCTGTGAGTATCATCAACGATAAACAATTTGAATTGTCAAGGAAAAGTCTTCAGTCAAAAAAAAAAAGCTGAAAAAAGCAGGCATAGCTGAACCACTGAAAAGAAATGGATGAGAATCCGACTGAGATTAAACTAATTCACAAGTTATATTTTACATTCTGTGCTGTTGATTTCTGATGTAAACGCCCTTTACATTAAAAGCTTAAATCTTTTATGAGCTTGTGACTTAATTGAATATGTGTGATAACAAAATCAATTGCCATTAATCCAGAATTTAAATCTCAGTATGCATAATTATAATAAACATTATATGCCATGAAAAGTATGTCCATATGGTATTTATGCACTCGTTGGTATGTATCAGAAATCTCACTCTTTCACTGCACTCATTCGTTTGATTTCTGATACTGGTGCGTAAATACTGTACTGACACACTTTCCATGAAGTATTCTCTAGGCACTGGCAACCACATCCTTCATTGAAACCGAGCTAAATTATGTGCAGCCACTCCTCCATCTCTCCAAAGAATGCAAATGTAAAAATAATATACCGTAACTTAATAATATACAATGTAACTTGGGTATCATTTACAATATATGACCTCCTGAATAATGTGCTATTTACAATCTATGACCAGAGGATTAAACCACAAGACAAACAAGAAGATATATCTGTTCCAATATGCCTGGAGGTCAAGACCTTAGACAAACGATTTAAGTGAACTTGGAGCTTGAACAAAACTCTTGTAAATGCCTAAATTCACAGCTAAGCAACACTATACGTGACACAATGAGACACTACACTCAATGAACTTAAAACTAAATTAAGCAATAAACTACCACAAACACATTTGCATTTATAATACATGTATTGTGATTCTGATTATCATAAAAGATGGTATGCAATGGCTACACTTTTCTGCGATGGAACATGCTCTAAAATGGCTTTGCGGAGAGATAAATGTATCAATAAATATTGTAAACAAGTCGCTTGCCTCTATTTGTTCTTTAGTTAAGAACTGTTATTTGCTTTTCAGTTGTTCAATATCTTAGCATGTGCTTGAACAAGAAATGGAAAGATGCAAGGTTTGTGTGGTCAAGGACTATGTGGAGTTCTAAATGTTTTCAATATTTGGATCAGTTTTTTGGTTTGTTTATCAAGTGTCAGTTTGTTTGTGAAGTTTTCTCCTCATCTTCTCTAATCCCCTTTTATGTGTCCCACCCCTATCCCTCCCTATGTTCCATTCTGTATGAGGAACTAGTTATAGCATCAGGGGAGCTCTTAATTGATGTCAGCAGCTTTAATATGCCTTTAACATGTTAATTCTGCATGTGATGCCAGTGTAGAACATTTTCATGACTTGTTTAGTGTCTTTCCATCTGAAACCTATGTTACAGGTTAAATTAATTTTGATTTCAGGTCAAAACAAGTTTAACCTACCCCTGTAGGTTGATTTGTACTTTCGTTGTGTTTGGTATTCATTACCATATAAATATCATTTTTATTTCATTGTGGCAGATTAAAAATTAATACTTTGTCTAATAATAAAAACAGTTGCACCTGAATTATTTTGATTCTCTTTTTTTATTTTTCCTAGTGTTATTAAAACTCTGGTTTTAATCTGAATTAGAGAGGTTGAAGGGGTGGGTCAGACCCGTGCAAGGTGCATCCCCGAGTTAGGTGGGAGTCGCTTTTGAGAGAGGAAAATTGGAGTACTCAGTCAGAGAAAAATCTTTGTGGTCAGGTTGAGATTGGCTGATGCTCAGCCCACTTACAGAGGTGGGAAGCATGGTTGTCATGACCACTTTGCCAGCCTGACTCCCCTAGTTGGCATAGTGGAAATTTATCTTATGTCACTAAGCGGCCATGCATGCTGGTCAAAGACAATAGAGTTCATACCCTGAGCCTCCAGTTGATGTGTTTGGAAGTGTGTTCAGAGCCGGGGTGCAAACAGAAGTTTTCAGTCCCTCAGGACTCAAAATGGTCGCCATGTTAAAAAGGCCCATAAACCATCATGAAAACAGCTGACTCTCCTTTTTTAAGAGGCACTCAAAATGCAAAGTGTCTGTACATTTAATTTGATTAGATGGCATTTTGGGGCAAGTACTCATTAAGCTTTATCTTATCTTACACTTCTTTTTAGATCTGAGTCATCTCCCACTCTTCAAACAGCTTTCATGTGGGACTGTTTGGTTACAATCAAGACCATTATTGCTTTTCTACAAAAATTAAGCATACAAAAAAATCTGTGTTGCAAATTAGACCAGCTGACCCTGTCACATGGCCAGATGGAAAACACACCTCTTCCAGCAGATTGCAGAAACCAAATTTGTAGTAACCACCATGAAGATACAAAACCTTTGAAGGATATCATGATAGAAATGCTATCTGACCTTTGTGCAGTGATGTTTGATGGTACAGTACTTGTTTTTAGCTTGCATGTGCTCTGTAATTAAGCAAGTCATTACAACTGGAAAGTCACAGTGTTGAATTGAACAATTTCAGAGAAGTGTTTTGTCCAGGAAAAAGACAGGAAGTTTAAGCTTTTTCAATCCACCAGTACACGTTTTTTGTACTCAACTGGACAAAGTAGTTTTAATATTCTTTAGTCATGTGTGGTAAATATCCAGTACTCTAATACTATCAGGTTAATATAAATGTACTTTTCACTTGTGAAGCCCTTATTTGTGGTTTTAATGTTACTTGTACTTGACTTAAACATAATTTTGCTCTTGACTTGAAGATCAGTTCTTCCCAGACTGTCGAATCACAGCAGGAATGGCCATCCTTGTTGTTCTGAAAGTCTTGTGCCCTGGAGATGCCTTTGTCCCTACAGTATGTACCATTACTTTGTGACCATGTTAGCCTCCCTGACTAGTAGAAATCCTTACTAGCTACATGTAGGACCCTAGTAAGGTGCTGATAGAATCATGTTTAGAGTATTTTTTAGGATCCTATTGTAACATCTCCATTGTACCATTCTACTTACTATAGGATCCCAGAAGATTGTAAAGGATCTCTCTTTACGCTATCCAGGATTTTGTTTTTATAAGTATCCTATCCAAAAAACTTGCTTTGGATACCCACCTTGGTTTCCAAAACAAGAGTTTATTAAAGGAGTTCATATCAGTTTTGCTGGTTCTTTTTCACTTTGATATATATATATATATATATATATATATATCTATCTATATATATATACATACATATATATATATATATATATAATAATATCACGGTTATGAAACACACAAGGAACATCATGATACATTTCAAGAAGTTGACTGTCACATTGAAAGACAAAAACTAAAAATAGTGGTGATGTATATGGTACAAGCAATGATAGTTAAATTTTTGATACAATTAACAAAATTCATGTCACAGCTGTTCAAAAAGAAGAGGAGGATTTTGTAGGAAAAATCTGTAGGGATGCATATACCGGTAGTGTAATGGACATATATCACTAATGGACTGCATCCCAGCGCTGCATTCTTGAATCCCAGCATGCAAGTTCCAAAGTTCACTCAGCTCTCCCAACTAAAAACGAGCACCAGCTCTACTTGAGACAAGTTGTGTGCAACAGGATAGGATTCTTGACACCCATACTGCAATAATTATTAAAGGTTACTGTAGAAGCCATAGAAAATAAATGCAACTTTCAGTTTGCCTTATCTATCACATGCCCTGCCTGGAAAGAGGGGTCCTGATATCCTGAGATTATAAAATAACCAAATAACAAATTTGTTGTTATACCGTAGCTTCCGACTAGGTTAATTATGGGAGCTTTTCGGATACATTGTAAATAAGATGAAAACACAGGGTACCGGTATGTTTCACTTTACAGCAAAATAGTCACTGTCAGACATTTTTGAGGGGAATGAAAAAACATTCTTTTAAACTTTTGCAGTCGTATATTAAAATGTGATGTTGATTTGCCATATCAGGTTGGAAAGTTGATATTTCCATCTCATGTTAAGCCTGGAGAGACAATTCAATCTGTTTTGGATGATCCCAAGATAATGTCTATTTTTCAAACATCTAAAGGTAAGCACCATCATTTTTACATAAGACAAAAAAAAACTTTGAATTTTGCCTCTACTCCACAGCAAAAGGCACAGTATAACAGAATGGGAAAATAATCAGCTACATATCTAGTACATTATAGAAAAATGCAAAGCAAAGGTCTCAAGGGCAAGGTACATGTAGAGTGCCTTGAACATTCGGCTCTCGACTCCTTAGAGGACCACTATTTTTAATGAAAGTGCCTTGATGGTTGATGGTGAGGAACTGGGGTTTCCAGTTAACCTTGCTGTTGACGGCATAAGTGTTTTCCTTTCCAAAAAGAACAGAACTCATTCATTACAAAAAAACCAAAGAAACCAAGTCATATTACAAGCGTGCACGCACATACACACAGGAACGAAGGAATCAGCAAACTAATTAAACAAACAAACTACATTCTATGCAAACACAATGATGCAACAATACATTCTTGTTAGAAATGGGCTTAAATGAACTGCATCCTTCACCGAAATGCAAGGGTTCATTAAGTGAAACACCTCTTACTAAGTCTTGCACTATATTGTATCCCAACAGTGATTCTAGTAAACTATACATCACGGTTAGGTCGGTGTAAGCGGATCCAGGTCACTAGGATCTCTGGATGAACCATGAGAGGGTGGCTGTTGATGATTGCTTCTGAACAATTCATCGTCAAGGGCTTAATCATGTTCTCACTTGTAACAGAGTACATGTAAGATAGAACCCACGGAATGAATGTGCCGCACGTAATATTGGGGTCACCATGGACGATAAGATTAATTTCGAGAAACAGGTGCCATCCATCTCTAAGTCCTCCTTTTATCATATAAGAAACATTGCTCGCATTAGAAGATTCCTCTCTGAGGAAATCACAAAGGCCCTTGTCCATGCATTTGTGACATGCAGGTTGGATAACTGCAACTCGCTTCTCTGTGGCTTGCCGAAGAATCAGATTGAAAAGCTTCAATGTGTTCAGAACTGTCACAGTGCTGCTTGTCTAGTGGTAAATGCAAGACGACATGATCACATAACACCTGTACTTAGAGATCTTCATTGGCTGCCAGTGGAACAGCGACTTATTTTTATTATTATACATTGAGCTCACTATCTCTTTCCTGATTGGCCGAAAGCCTACAGTGAATTTTCGAAATCAGCGCCCGTGACGTCATAACTGCAGATTATACATTAATCATGTCAAGATCAGCCAAGGTCACGGGTAATCATGTCATGTATGACCGCAGTGCATGATTTCTTAGGGTAATCATGTCAAGTTCGCGCGCTTTGTGTTGCTTGCTGTCAGTGAAGAAGCACAACAATGACTTCTAGGTTTGCTTCAATGTATAATAAAACAATTATTAGATTCGGTTTTTGTGATATCCAGAATAATCAAGGTCTCGGTAAGGGTTATCAGCCTCAGCCTTCGGCTTCGGCTGATAACCCTTACCTCGACCTTGATTATTCTGGATATCACAAAAACCTCATCCAATAATTGTTTAAAATTTTACTCTTTACCTTCAAAGCTCTAAACGGTTTAGCTCCTTCTTATTTGAGTGACTTGGTTAAGTTTTATGTCCCTGAACGTAATCTCAGGTCATCTTTTCAGAAACTGTTAGCAGTACCTTTTTCTAAGACAAAATCATATGGTGACAGAGCTTTTTCCATTTGCGCACCAAAGAACCTCCTGTCCCGACATGTTTTAAGATATCGCTTCTAAATTTTCAGTTCTAATAGATGATTGTACTACCCCAAATACGCTGTGAAAATTTTTCGTTTGTCATCGGAGACTGATTTTATGGCGCTTTTTCTGCCCAAATTAAGTATGAGATTAGAGTTTCGACTTTGGTGCATGATATTTTCTTCAATTCTAAACATATCAAAAATTCCTTGCACAGCATTGGAGTGCATTCATTTGTGACTAAGATGCAACAAAGTGCAGTTATTTTTGCAATAAAGTGAAGGGATAGGCGCTTCTGCAGCAGACTCGGTCGTTCTGAGTTTGATGCCTCAAAGCTAAAAGGCAATATTAAATACCAAAAAACCAAAACTTCATTCAAATAATTCAATCTATAAGCTTTAATATCTGATATATAGTTTGACCCTATCCAAAAAATAGCGGTGCGACAATTTCATTTCTCTGTGGACACCTCATTTTCCTTTACCAAGGCCTTAAATATCAAATTAAAGCACTTATATTAAACTACAAAACAAGTTATAAAGGTCTTTATGCAATTTTCAAATTAAAAACGAGATTGCATTAAGCTGGTCTATTTCATAATGTCGCGATTTTCAAAGAATTTCAGAATTTCCCTGGGTCACTGATTAACCTCGTGTTATTACTTATTGAGTTCTACGATGTTATAGCTTTATGAGCTGAAGAGTTTTTAACCATGTCAGTCTTAGGTTTAGGGAGCGTTAGTCGTTTTTTGTCATAAGTTATATTTTGATGAGTTCCTTATAAATACTGATAATAAAGGTATCGGAAAGTAACCATAATACCCTTTGTGAGCGAACATCAGCAGTTTGTCTTTGTACATGGTTTCCAGTGATCTCCACCTTGTCATGGCCATGACTTCTTTGCTAGGTGTGTACCAATCTCAATTAAGAATTATTTTTACAGCTCTAACTTGCATTGATTCTAAGTTAGAAAATTTGGTTTTGCCACACATACCCCAAATTAAGATTCCATATGTTGCAGATGGTGGGGTAAAAACCTATTCTGGCCTGCCTGGGAAGAAAGTGTAGGGATTTCAGTAAATTCAGTTTTTGAGAAGAAGATTTAATCAGTTCATTTAAATGCCTGTCCCACTTTAGTTGGTTGTCCATTTCAACACCGAGACTTCTAGTAGAGGTTACTTCATTGATGAGATGGTCTCGTAGCAGTATGGTTTGCTTGGGTCCATTGAACTGCTTCCGGTTCAGCAACTTGAACGTAGTCTTTCTGGGATGGACACCAGGTGTACAATTTGGCAAGGACTCTGTCAAGGGTAAATACCATCATATCATAGGAAGGGCCAGGACATAAGGAGTGGTTGTCCTCGTACATGTGTATTTCGGCGTCACCATCATCATCCACAGTTAGGTCTGGCATGATCATCGTGAAGAATAGTTTCGAGGACTTTACGTCTGTTGCATAGCAGCCTCTTCTGGTTCTTCTGAATGTAAGCTGTCCTCCATGGAAAAGTTCCTCCTCAAACATCACAGTGCCCAAAATTCACTTTTGGGTCTGGTCTTCCACAGGACCAGTAGGGTTAAAATTTACTGGTCCATCACCAAACCTACTGGTCACTCTTATAATTTTCGCTTTTTTAAAAACGTATGTTATTTGTGCTTGCCAAGTGAATAAATGAAACTGCAATGAAATAAACGCAACCATTAGTGAGTTACAGTACGATTTCACAGTTTGGCTGCAAAAATAGATGTATAAATAATTATAGGGTTACTATCATGGCCATTGCTATCTTAGGCTTAGATTACGGATCCTTTAAGCAAGGCCTTCGCATTCTTTGTGAGGTTTGGTTTCAATGCAAAACTGCTCTTGCAGCTGTGAACTCCTCAGGAATTGGACCATTGAGGCAAATGTTCATGAGCATGTCAACAGTGCCAACATCGAGTGAGTTTCGATACTCTGACTTGAGTCTCCCCATACAAGAGAAGCCCCTTTCACAGCAACATGAGGATACTGCCACTGCCAGGCAAATCTCAATCACTATCAACACACGAGAGAGATTGCAATCATCTGGATGCACCTTTGTGAACACTTCTACCCAGAACTCAGCCGGACTTAAACTTGTTTTATGCCAGGTCTAAGTCAAAACCATTGCTGCTGAGGACTTCCTGAAAGTGCTGGGCCACAGTAACCAATTCTTGTTCTCCGTACAAACCTAGATCAATTCTATCCCTTGGCCAAGACTTCTGATTACTGATAACAACACAAGGTTTTAGTATTGTGCAACTAAAGTCTTGGAATCTTGAGGCCAGAAATTGCTTAGCCTCACTGACGATTACTCCTTTGCTTTGCTCAAACATATATTCTATATGTGTTGTTCCTTGAAAGACCGACCCCTTTGAACATGGTTCCATCTCCAACTTCTTCTTGAAAGCCAGATGTCTTCCAGATCGTCTTTGCATATTCTCTAAGGTCTGGCTAGCTTCCTCAGTTTCAGCTTTCACCTGTCAAATAGAGATAAAATGCTTTTGAAAAGTAAGTGAGATCCTCGATATTTCGTCTAGAATGTCCCACATCAAATGAAGGTGAAACTGGAATTGGTAAGCTTTCTTGCCAAGTTCCTTCCCTGCCCTTCCATTTGTGCCGAAGCATCTCTAGCTTCTGCTGTCTGCTCAAAGTGAGAAACGATTGCTGGAGGGTTCTTTTGCAACAGAACAGGTAAGGCACGCAGCAAATGGAGAACCCAGCAAGCTCCACTGCCCTTAGTTGGCTTTCCAACCTTTATTTCCATTGCCTTTGCCAATTCTTGCAATTATCTTAAAGCCTTCGGGGAGTACTTGTAATGTTTCCAACAGCCATTTAAAAGTTCCTTGATGCTCATCATGCTTTCGTTTGACTTCAAGGTGTCACTGAATGCCACTTCTAAATTATGGGCTACACAGTGAATCCCAATCAGTTGAGGTGCATCTTGTTTTATTAGCGAAATTACACCACTATTCTTACCCATCATTACAGATGCGCCATCATTGCCTGTGCTTATTAATTTCTGCATCCACTGTGGGTCAATGGTATCCATAGCGGACTTGATTGCCTTTAAAATTCCTGGTGCCTTGGAACTTTCAACCTCTTCCAGCCCAACATACATTGTTTTTGGAGCCCCACCCGATACAAATCTCTCGTACATGTACACAATTTCTTCTTCCAAACATGAGACATCCGTTGCTCCATCAGCCATAATAGATATAAACTTACATGTAGCAGCACGTAAAGAATCTTGGAGATCTGCCTTGAAAGTATGAGAGATGTGTTTGCAAAACTCTTTACAAGCGAGATCATTCATTTATGTGTTTCCAAGGGAAAAACCATCCTTTCTTTGTAATGAACACAACTGTGGGAAGACAGAAAACGAAAGTTTTAAATACACTAAATAATATGCTGTGTTAAAAAGAAATTCAATTTTCTTAAACGTTTCTTCATCAAGTCTGGTCAATGGAGCAGGAATGGGTCTTTCCTCCCTTGGCCTCTCGCTTGCACGTTTCACTGCTGAGCTCATCGCATGCCCTTCACTTGCCTCATGTGCTTTTATGCTGTCCTTTTGGAAATTTTTTGTTCCGATCTTCAGGGAGTATTGCATATTTTTGCTATTCGGAAATTCTCTACAAAACTCAGCTATTTGTATTTATCCTTCCATGACTCCTGGAACTTGCGTGTTTTTTTGTTTGGGGCAGGTGTTTCAATCAGATATTGTGTTAATTTCTTTATCATCTGATGATTGCTTTCCTCCAAAGAAAGAGTACAGTGAGCCTTGCACCTGTTTCTGCTTCGACATACTTTTGCTCACGGTTTAATTCACCAAAGGATAATACATTAAGATACAATCACAATCAGACCTCGAAACGAAAGGCGGTCATATTGAATCCCACAGTGCATTTTGTTTCAAGTAGAACCCAGACTAATTTGGCAAGAGAATGCCTAGCACATTATGGCTGTTCGTTTGGCAATTCTTCCTTTGTTCAGTTCTAGGCTTTTAGCACTTGTTGGTGCGATACAAAAGAAATCACGTGTATTTCTCAGAAAGTGATAACTTTGCTCGTCCAGAAGACTAGTGGAGAAGAAAACTACTCGTTTTCACAATTTTTTACTCGTCTTGGACAAGTGGACAACCGCCAACTGTTGATGTGTTCCACTCGAGTCGAAAGACGTCAGACGTGCCGTCAACTGAAACTGGCTGGGATCTGATAGAAAAATAAGATGCAAACCATGAGACAACAGAGGCTTTAAGACCAAAATCATCATGAAGTATGCGTAGAAGAAGCACACGGTCAACAGTGTCAAACGCAGCACTGAGATGGTGGAGGGTTCTGGGTGGAGTTGTGAGAGCTGACAAGCCCATCAAGATCTTCCTTCCAGAGGATGCCTCAAAAGATCTGATTCAAACAGCTCATGAATGATCTGCTTGAATGATGTTATGATGATGATGATGATGATGATGATGATAATGTTGATAGCACAAAAGCTGTCTAAATGATCTGAGTATAGACTTACAAGGTTGCTTACTGAAGTTAAGTTGGGAAGCAACGACACAGTGATCACACAAATAGGAATCAGCAGTGGATGAGCAAAGGAAATTATTGTCCGATGATCATGTTGATGAGTAGGAAATTTGATGTGTTGAACCAAGGCCGTAGACTCAAGCAGATCCACAAACTTAGCAGAGTCATGGTGTTCCAGGCAATCAAGATAAAAGTTAAAATCTCCCATGGTCATCAAGTTGTACGGGGAAAGAACAATTGACTCAAGAAAAATAGCAAATTCATTAAGAAAGACTTGAGATGTAACAGTTTGAACTTCAGAATAAGGCGGTCACAACAAGAAACGTGACAATAACCTTTGAAAATGCCATGAAAGTAATACATTGTATAATTGTTGTCGCTTTGAGGGGACATTTTATTAATAAAGGTATACTCAATGTTGATTTTTATTTTCTTTACAGATAGTGTGAATTTTTCTCACCTGTGTCTCTGTCGTGGTGTGCTTTCCATGGTGCCACTCCAGGCTTTGACTCAGGATACTGAGGTATCAATAAAAATTAATGATGTTTTTTTTTCATCAATGTTTCTTGGCATAATCAGGATAATTTTGAAGTCTGAGATATATTATTTTGTATTTAAATCAGGACACTTTTTTGATTGAGAATATCCTTGCTTTTTATCTTACTCTTACTGTTTATGACTTTCTTTCATAACAGTTCATTTTAAATGCCCAAGGGAACCTTGGAACTCTGATGTTTGATGCATTGTTCCCAGATTTGTGTTCACTATGTGATGGGTAGGTGGTGTGCTTGGTTTTCTTGTGTAGCTTGTCATGACATCCTCTGTTCAGTACTTTGGAATCCAGCAACGATTGAACCGATACAAATTCCATTTGACTTTAGTATGTTAAAAAGATTAATGTAGGAATTCTCTTTTTTGTGAAGTGAAAGTAATTTTTGGGAGACCACAGTTTTACTGATGATTTGATACTTTATTTTTAGCCTGAAGGAATCCAGCTCATGTCTTCTTGCTTTTCGAACCCTTACTCTTTGGGCTCATCAAGCTAGGTAAGGTGTACTACCCCTCACCTCCTGACACCTCTACTGCTTCCTTTACAAGGTCATTGACAACAATACTGTGACTTTCACCACTTCCAACTCCAATACAATAAGTGGCAATTTCTACCTCTACCATTTATTCGTTCTGTGGGTGGTGTAAATACTATTGCTTTAAATGCTTACTGCTATTACCTGGAGTGTGTCTGCAAACGTCCGTGGGACTGATACTGTGACTGTGAAAGAAGCGACTCGTACTACAATAAATGCCTAGGACTCCAGGTGTGACCACCACCAATATCTGATTGGAACAACCATTTATGTGAATTTTGGTTACGATGTGTTTAGAATGATATCTTGTTCACTTACGTTTAGGCAGATAGCTGCAAGTAGACAATGTCAAGCTTCTTGGATGAAAGAAATATTGAATGGCACATCACCAGTTGCTACTAAGCTCCTTAATTATGTGTGGACTAACTGGGATCATCCTGTAGAGGTATGCAGAACCCATGAAAAAAATTATGTATTGACTGTCTTATGGCTTTACCAAAATGCAATTATGTGTAGATGATCTGTAGACCAACTTAGGTGAAATCTAACTGAAGTATACAGCTGACAATTGCTTTGTTTTTTTATCTGGCTGTGCTATTTTATTCTTTGTCTTGATCACTATCAATTTCTATGCGTGAATTTTAACTCTTGGTTATGACATCATACGACCAACCGTCCGTACGATCAACTTTTTATGTAAGCCAATATGTGAAATGTCGCACTGCTGGAACCCAGCATGCTGCATTTGACTATGTTTCGTAAAACGACGAAGATATTTTTTAAGACAACCAAACAAGAGGCTAAGTATTTATTTAAATGTGTTCGAGGACGGGGAAGGAAGGGAAAGAGAGAGGAAAAAAGTAAGTAAGCAGGCAACAAGTTAGTGTTGCTCAATTTGAAAGAGGGCGACTGAGAGCACGAGAAAACAGGCGAAAGTGACTAATAACGAGAGAGACCGCAAAAAAGAGCCCAAATAAGACAACATTATAGTGATCAGCACAAGAAAACATGCTGAATAATGGTGACGAAAAACGGCGAAAAAAGCAAGAAAGAGCACGGGAAAATAGAGTAGCATATAGTTACCAGCAGGCAGCACTGGTCGCTGTAATAAATAATCACGGCGCCTGCTGAATTCCGGTGATGTCACTTTCGATTTTGTGCAACCAAAAGTACAATAATAAAACTGAACGTAGAAAAAATCCCCCAAAATGTTTGTCGCTGATCGTAACCTTTTATATTCTATATTCACGGTTCAAAATTAATGTTTTCATGTCGTAAATATGTTATTCTCGAGCGACCGTCCGGGAAACTTCCTTCTGCTCTTTCTAAAAGCTGTGTATCAATTTACTTTTGCATCAATATTTGTTTTTGCATAAATCAAGCTAACAAAATCTTTACCTTGCTGAGTTCGCATTTGTTAGCGTTAATAGTATTTTCGGTCCAATGCTTCTGTTTTACGAAGGGGTATATGTTTGAGGTCACCCATCCAGATACTAACCCCAGTGGACAGGGAAACTTAAGTAAATTTTAGTATTACAAAGCTGCTCAGAGGGCACGCTTCAACTTGTGGTGAAAGAAGTTGTGAGTGAGCTTGAAAATTATCAACATGTCAGCCCAGAAACTAATGTTTCTCAATTCCCATTTATTTTCTTCAATCTTTCTGGGTTCAGTACTTTGCTAGTAACCACATGTATTCTCAGGCTATTTACCCCAGACTTCTACCATGGCACTACGTATGCAATAACGTGCACTGTTAGAACTACATATTACGCAAGGACAACTTGAATCTCCTGGAAGACAACACACAGCTCAGTTGACATTTTATATGGAATAAATCGCTGTGTTATGTCACTACCACACATAAGCAATGCGTGTTTATTTTTTCTAAAGAGGTCAGGAATTTCTTCTTTCTGACAAATGATTAATTAATAGGCCGGTAGCCAGGTGTTTAACCTCAGAAAAGGATCTGTTTCGTCGTACGAACGTGTGAGGACCTGTGAGCCAGGGCCTCTGATGGTATGACTTCTGGGTGACCCCTTAAATGGTCTTAATGACCCCCCAACTTGAAAAAAATTGTCTGGAACGGTGCACGTACCACAGGCAACCCAGTGTACCCTCACGGAGGGTCTAGTTGGTATTTAGTTCATTATTCTTTCCTTAAATGCCACACAGATCAAGGAAATAGTAACTTATGTTTTACCGGTAATTTGTCCTTGCACCAAGTCCTTGTTTTTTCACTAGGTGAACTTACTGGGCGGATTGATAACAAAGCCGACAATACAATGAGACACTAAGATCCTAAACAATAAACAAGCTCAAGTCTTTAAGCAAAATGAACAAAATGTCACTTAGAAACAGTCACTCAAATATCTGAGAGGACATATTTTTCCTGTTCAATAGCCCTGGGGCATCAGGAAGTTCTGTTGTAGTAGGTTCAGTAGGCGGTTTTACTTCTAGTGTTGCAGTATGCTCTTCCACAGGCTGGATCGAAAATTTTGGCTTTTTTTCCCTTTGATGAATTGATTTCGGGAACTTCTGAAAAAGTAGACGATGATTGATCACACGATCTCTGTATCAAGTGATCCAGATGCCAGAGAGATAACCACATAAACATCTGTAGCATTAACAATAGCCTCTCTGCATAATTATTATTGTAACTACAATTTTACAGAACGCGTTTCTTTATTGTTAATTAAGGCTCTTCTTTTTAAGCATTTTTTGTAGATTCGTGGCAGATCAACTGGTTGTCTTAGCTATGCCTCTCTGGTATATTATTATCAAGAGGCCCTTTTTTAATGGTTTATTTGACAATTATTCCATGAGCGCACGTTGGATATGATGTGTCTTCCAAGCGCCAAAAATTTTATCCTGCGCGATATTTGCTGCATTCATTTCCATGTAGGGTCAAACGCGGCTATAATGGCTGGTAACCGAGATCCAATGAACCAATGAGAAAGCTAGAATTGCATTATCCGAGGCTGAGAATTTAATAAATCCTTTAACCCTGTTTAGTAGACACTTTTTTCATGTATGTGGCTCTACCCAAGTTTTTTAGTTGTCAGGCACCAATATTTACGATTTAAGCCACCCCTGAAGTCAGTTTTCAGTCCTAGAATCCCTGTGAAATGCATTTTCGGGCATTCCATTTCCCTAAAGGGCTGAGTCCTTTGGATCCACGTCGTTTACTTTGCAAAAATGGGCTACTTAGAAATTGAAAGAAACCCTTGAAAAACTTGGTCTCCTTCCATCTTGTACGCTTTTTGACGTGTAAATCAGGCCTCTGCTTTTGCGACCAATTTCGCGGTGCATGAGATCCAGTCTTGCCATCTCAAGGGTAATTTGGTATCGGCTCAAAAACAGTACTCTGTTTTCTAAACTACCTTCTTTCAACTTCTTTCCGTCGACGATTTGGACTGCTCTTTCGACAAGCTGGTTTGACGAGGGATGATGGGGTGCAGTTCCGACGTGACGAATTCCATTTTGTTTCAAGAAATTTCCAAACTCGTGCCTCACAAAGTTGCTGCCATTGTCTGTTGAAGTAGTGTTCATTGGAAATGCTTCTATCCACTTGGAGTGTGCATCAACCACTACCATGAACATTTTTTCAATACATTTACCCGCATAGTGTACGTGTAGGCGAACTCAAGACTTACAAGGCCACTCGCAGGGATGTTGGAGGGCTTCAGGACGTAAACTCCTGTTTGCTTGACAGACCATGCAGTTCACACTTTAATCTGTAAATCAGAGGCCATCCTTGGTCACCGTATGTAACTTGCCAGTGACTTCATATGACAAATTCCAGGGTGTCCCAACTTTTTCTCTCTGGCTTTAGGGGGTATTGCAACACGATTTCCCCAAAGACACCCTTGTTGAATGTTTAATTCTTGTTTCCCTGTGGAGTATGATTGGAATGCCTCATCTGTGATAGTGTGAGGCCAACCTTGTACAAACTTTACTACTTGAAGAAGTTTGACATTAGGGCTGGTTCCTTCTTGGATTTCTTTAACAGCCACTAGTGCGGAATTAAGAAATCCCATCATCCGGACTGTCTCAGCCAGTACAGGCGTCATCCGGGCCGTAACTGGCAAGGGCATTCTACTGGGAGCACCAGCATTGCAGTGTTTCTTCCCAGGCTTGTACTTCATGGTGTAGTTGTATGCAGCAAATGTCAATGCCCAACGTTGGATACGATCAGCTGTGATGGTAGGTATAGCCTTCTCATATTCAACTCAATTAAGAGGCTTGTGTTCATGCAGTCTCTAATGTAAACAAAATAACAGCAAGTGCTTCTCTCTCCGGATTTTAGTAATTCCTCGCTGTTATTGTTAGGGTTCTGGATGCAAATGAAAGTGGATGCTCTGACCCATCCTCCATACTGTGCGAAAGAACTTATCCTGAACCATCACACGTCAATTTCAGCTCCTTCTTGTCATCATCGTGGACTAACAGTTTTTAAGACCTGAGGAACGACCTAGATCGTTCAGAGGCCACCTACCTGTTCTTTTCCCAGTGCCAGTTAGTCTGGTGGTTGAGCAATTTTTGTAGTGGGGCCATCACGCTCGGTAGACTTCTGGTTGTAATTGATCATCCTCAGACTTGAACTCTGACACGTTCTTTGGAGGTGGCACTTTGGTGATGACATC
>NC_090880.1:11415546-11430546 GCF_036669935.1 Montipora foliosa
ACAAATACAGCTTTCTCAATATGATCGGTGCCAAACTCAGCGACCAAAGGAATTCAAGTAATTCAGGCCGTTTCAAATCTACCAATCAGGATTTGAACCGCGGCGGGCTGCGGGCCACATAGAGTGGTCTGCCTGTGGTGCTACTAATTTTTCTGTATCTTTGAACTCTCAAACAAACTGTTATTTTTGTTATTTTGCAGTATTGTCTCCCAAAGTTGCTGAAATGTTACCCGGAAAGTCTGCAATATCTAGTAGAGCATCTTCAAGACAACACTGGTAAGAGTGTTCATTCAGAGCTGCGTAAGTAATTGCTTACTAGAGCACACCGCTAGACATTCTGGAAGCCGGTTATCATTGACAGTCATTAACTGAAGATGTGGGAAAAGGAACTTTGTTAGCATTACTTTTTGTCTCTCAGTAGTTGGACGGAGAGGATAGAGCTTTGTTGAGAGAATTGATTGCTTTTTGATCTCGTAGACATTTTTGAGGAAGTCCGTGTTGGTATTTAATATAAAAGGCAATGAACATTTTCCATTGTCTAACCAGATATTTCTTTACGTCCAGGAATGAGCGTACATTAGATGCATCCCCCAATTTTGATATCCAATACGATGAAGTGTCTCGTCAAGGCTGCGAATTTGCTCCCTTATTCCAAAAATAACGTGTTATTTTTAGGCTAGGGTAAATTTAGTTGTTTACAAATGTTCTTTACTTAAGTTCAGGAGAGTTTTGGGGGATACTTTGGGACGTTGAATGTTTGCATTTGTTGACACCAGTAATGTTGATACGTGTGGGGGAGAAGAGAAAGAGTACACTTTGTGGTACTTATCAACTGAATATCAGCATTCATCAAATTTAACACTGACATGCATTTCTGAACATATCTGTTGATTCTCGATGCATAAGTTAGCATTCGGACTTTTCTCTGTGAGTGTTTTTAAAAGACCGATATAAGAGACTGAGTTAAGGGAAATTGTAGGACTTCATGTGCTGTGCAAGGTCTTTGTTTCGTTTTAACTTGTAATATTGTTCCAGACATAACTAGAAATCTTGGGACCCTCATAACATGTTTAAAGACAGCCCGATCCTCAGGATTAATAAGTTTTGAAAAGAAAAGCCTTAAAGATTTGACTATGGAAAGTTCGTCCCTGTGGTGTGGTGTTGTTCCGGTGGAACTAATGAGGAAAGCACTGTGTCACTTAGATGATCAGGTAAGACCACCCAGTTCACAATTCACAAACGTTATTAAACCTACGAGGTTAACTATTTCCTAAGCTGTATTATCAACCTTTCGTAATGTTAAGCTTTCTCCTTTGGAAAAACCCAGCTGAGGTGCACGTTTCTTATCACTTCTTTTTCCGTACGTTTACCGGGGAGATTGAACATACCTCAAGGCACATCATGTGATCAGTGGAGGAAAACTAAAGCAAATATAGGATTACACACGTTTGGCACAAATTTTACATGTTTAGTTTTTGCAGTTATGGCGGGTAAAGGTCAGTTACTCGATGTTTGAGCCAATCATGTTAGCTCTATGTCATCTGCATTCCATCTTTCCTGAGTACAGAAAGTTCAAAGATATATCAAATATATCTGCCCTGCTAATTGCCTTTCTCGCAGTCGGAAACTGAATTGCCAAAGGCGCAGCGAGGGATACGTTTTTTCCAAATGCTGGCCGTGTGGCAGGCACTGATATTTCAACAGAATTAACTACCAAAGTGTACGTGCCTTGAAGTGGTATATATTCTTGTGCAATCCGTCTGAGTGGCCCGCACATGGACAGAGAAAAGCTTCAAGTATTTCTCTGTCCTTGTGAGAACCCGTTTCCATATCTCGGGCTAACATGGAGGGCTAGGTTGTTCGAGAGCCGACTAACTTTAATCCAGTATTATCGTGAACTTTGGTTTCATTTTTTCAACTTTAAGGTGAAGGTTTCTCCTGCTTATTTTCGTTTGTCAAGATTGACTTCCTCTTATGTAAATTTTTGCCGAATATCAGCGCTGAACAACATTTGGGGGTAGAGAAATAAACTCCTCGGTTAATTTTTAATCTGGAGTTAGCACTAAATGGCTTTTGAACAACCAGGCCCAGATCTATTGCTTGGGAATATATAGCACTTTAAGTTACACTGATAATTAAATCTGTTGAGTACTGAAAGTTGTTGACCATTTTGAAAACTCTGCTTGTGCAGATTCGTCTTGCTGCCCTTGGATTGCTCTGCGAATCTCCTAGATCAACTGAATCAATCAGCGAGTTAGACTTACAGCTCTTAAAGATATTTGTTCCTGCTAACATGAATAATCAGTCGCCCTCCTTCCGGCAACAGGCTGCAGCGCAGGTGAAAAAGGTAAGCAGTTTTTGCACACAGAATTACTACTTCACACGTCGTTTTACTAATCTAGTTTCTCTAAAAGGATCTTTAATTATACCGAGGACCGTGCACTAAAAAACGATAAGAACTTTTGAAGAATTTAACACATAACAACAAACTTAAGGTGGTTCCCTAGCTTTGCATCGCGGAACCCTACTGCGCATAATTTATTGCGCCATTGGCGCGCGCATTATCTCGCGCACATTGATGAAATGGCGGATTTTCATTGACGCTAAGCTAAATCTGTCAAGGAATGGCTATTTTCTCCTAAACGAGCATGGTTAGACCCTCCCCAACCCCCCTTTTTAATGGTGTTATGTACTCATAATAGGTACACGGAAAACGTATTTTAAGGAGACAAAAAGTTGGATAGTAGAAGTTGTAGTATTTAGATAAAATGACGTGACACTGCATTTGAGCACTCAGACACTGAGTGTGATGTTGCGGTCTAATTTTCTTACATTTTTTTGCAAGATCGAGCAATTTGAAATCACTTTACTGAAAGATTTTAGCCCGGACAAACAAGTAGGCTCAAGTTTTCAGTAATATTCAGTTGCTTTTGCTATCTAAGAACATTTTTTCCGGTTGATCAAGTTTCGAACGCTTCTTGCGGAATTCGGTAAAAAAGACTTGGAATAAACGGCATGCAGCACGAAAACAAGAACGGTGACGCCATCTTTTTATCGCATTTTTTCAATGTTCTTTGCATGAATATCAATTGTGCCAAGTTTGACAAAAATCTGGATGGTACGTTATTTTCATGCGAATTACCTTAACTGAAGGAAGGAAGAAAGAGAGAGGAAGATCTAAAGGATTGTTGGCCAGGGAGTATTTGAACTTTGAACGTTAAATGTTCGGAAGCGGCTTGTTACAAACTGAATAGTGTTCAGTTCAATAAAATTAACAACCCAGTTTTAATTTTTTTTACATTTCAATTGTTATAAACAGAATCTGAATTTGTTAGTATTTTTCATTCAAAGTTCTTCCTGCGATTGAAGGAGTGCATCAGGATATGTGGCAAAAATACAAAGCACGGAAAAAACATTCATGAGAAGCCCTTTATTGATCACCAACTTGCTGTTTACAAGGTAGTTATTTGTTTTTATTTGTTAAAATTTAATTTAGGGAGGACAACATAATTAACAAAAGCAACATGCTGACACCGCCTTCTTGTTTCCTTGGACAAGAAGCTTTGCTTTTCACTGGCTCTCTCTGGGCCCAATTTTTCAAAGGCGATTAACACTAATCCGCGATTAAATACCAACCAAATCCTGTCAAAAAGCGGTAACAATTTTAGGTTGAAGAAAAATAAAAGTCCAAGTCAATATTGAAGGCTACCAAATTTTGTGGAAACTTCTATTGATCAGAAAATAAACTGCAATTTCAGTTTCCAGTAATCTTAGATTGACTTTGATGGTGCTTTGAACAACTAGACTGTGATGTATAAATAGGTACCGCTGAAGGTCACTCTGCGATACACTAGCTTCATGTCACCTGAAATTTGGATAAGCCTGGCCGAGTGAGTGATACAATAGCAGCTCGTTTACGATTCACCTTTATTTTGTGTAAGCTTTAATTCTGTACAAGAACTTGCCTCTGGGAACCAATAAAATGGACATCTGTAGCTTGCTACAATGATGCATCACTCAAGATTGCCTTTTGGGTTGTTGAATTACATCCACTCGCTTTTTGGCTGTTAATTGTCGGCATGGTCTCCTTTTCCACTGATTTTTATAAAATAATTAGGATAGTACGCGTACTCTCATTGGTCAATAGCTGTGTTTAGATGAGAGTATGGAACACTGCTGTGACATCACACGAATTTTGATTGGTTATGTATTGTCAGACGCGCGTTTTGATTGGTTGGTAGGAAATATTAGCGTGTGTCAAGAAAATCTGTTTCAATCAAGTAGTAAAACAACCAGCATTTTCCTTCATTTGTTGAATTAACTTTGAGAAATATTTTAGAAAAGCAGTAGAGGACTTTTTTCCGTATTTCCATAGTCAACAGTTACGCAAGCGCGAGACGCAGTCGAGGGTTTGCATAACTGTCTCGACTACTAGCAACTCCCTCTCGTGTTTAGATGAGGGTATGGAAACACGGAAAACGTCCTCTATTGCTCAAAAAGTCCATCAGCGTCAGTAATGTTGTGCTGTTTGTAATAAATGTAAATTCTACAGATTTTGAGGTTGCTGTTATATAAAAGAGATTAAAATTTGTGCGGAGTTTTCAGAAGGAAAAAACAAAAGCTAGCTAGCCCAGAAAATGTTTGTTTTATGTTGTACGCCTCGAAGATAAACTCGAAATACAAATACACCTTGGCACCACAAGCAACGTTTTCATAAAAGCATCTCAATGAAACTTCAGTGCCAAATGTCATTCAGGTTAAGACTCTGCCACTGACAATATTTCGAGAGCACAAAAGTGGACAATGATCATCAATGAAAACATTTTTTTCAGGAGTTTCTCGATTGGTTTTGTGGATTTCAATTCGACTCGCTGTTTCCTGGAGCATCAAGCACCCGTCGGACAACAGCGTTAAGCAATTTGATGCTGATCAAACAAATTTTCAGCTGTACAGAAAGCGCTGGTATGTGTATTCCTTTTTGGGTAGTTGAATTGTGATACATTGTGAAAATAATAATGATAACGATAAGGACAATGATGATGATGACAACAGTGACAAATAATTAACAATTATTGGACGAGGTTGAGCAAGATATCGTGATTTGTTAGTGACGAGCAGATCAATTATTTGCCGAAGCCGAAGGCTGAGGTAAATAATTGACCTGCGAGACACTGACAAATCACCATATTTTGCGATAACCGAGGTCAATAATTGTATTATCATTCGATCACCGAGTTTGTTTTTTGTTTTTGTTTCCGAGGAGCCGTAAGCGCGCGCTGCCTTGCAGAGTCGAGTAATGGCACCAATCGATTGGTTTCTTTCTCAGCATAATTATATTTGTAGACTTCAAATTGTACTTACAGTCAAGCGTTCAATAACACTAGGCATCAAAAAAGCTGAAGAATTTCACAGTTTTCAAAGCGTATCCCGACAAGTGAAGCTTTTACAGTGGTGTAAAGCTCGCCATGCTTTGTTCTGGCTTCAGCATAAAATATCTTCAGTACATATGCATTCGCCAACTTATCCTTCGCGTCGATGACACGAGTGACTCTTCGTCTACCTTTCTTTCCTTTAGATACTCTCGAAATACGTTGAGTGCAACTTTTGTTCCTTTCTTAGTATTCTCACTGTTCTTTCGATCAACTAAAGATGTCGAATCATTCTCTGACAGCTCGGGGACCCAATCTGCCATTTTCTTACAAGATCGTGATGTCAACTGCGCATGAGCAGAATATTTTTTTGCAGCAAAACACTTATTTGAAGGCAGTTATTTGCAGGTCACGTGGTGGGCTCTCAACCAATGAAAAGGGAGGACAAAATACATGGAATGATAAATGTTTATGTTTGAAGTGCGGGTTGTAAAGTTAACGAAGTTGAGAGAACTAATCCTCCCACTTAACTGGTTTGAATGAATTTTTCAGATACATGTCTATAAGACACAATTGCTTAAATTGGTCAGCTAAGAAAGGCTAGTAATTTAAAGACGTGAACTTTTCTTACTCTACCATTACGTACTTGATCAATACTGTGGTTATTTTTGGAGGTAGTCATTTCCAGTTGCTCGTTATGTTCAGTGAGTCTTGCGATCATGCTTCTGCCAGTCTCATCAGTATAATTGGCCTGGTAGTCGTGGCATGCATGTGATCTTGTATATGCAGTGCTCGCATTATACAAGATCACATTAGTCGGTTTTTGTCTTTGTTTATCGGATCGCCTGGTTCATCGTTGTCTTTGACGGTAGTAGCTGCATGTCGTAAGGTCATCATAGGTCTGTGAGCAATGTGGATGAATAGGCTTGTAAAGTGCCTGTGATGTTTCTCTGAAGTGCCTTTTATGTACGGTACAGTTACTGCGATGATTTTTTTAGACGGATCTAAACGCCAACGACGAAGGTAATGGCAGCATATGGGTTATTTTTTTAGCTTTGTGTGGGTAATTTTGAGTTGCTTTGCGACTCATTTCCTTCTTAAGGAGCCAAAGCAGTTTCAATTCTTCTCCTTTTCTTTCAGCATCCCCTAATGCAGATAGATTTGATATTATTGAAGTCTTCAATCAAGATGGCATTTCCGTCTTGTTGGGTTGTTTGAAAGATTCATACGAACATAACAAGATGATGGCTTATGACCTTCTGAAAGCTGTGCCTCCTCATTGTCTTCCATTTCAGGTTTGTAGGCATGTCAACCGGTATTTGTTGCTCTTACCAGTCGTTGTAAAACAAAGGAGAAAAAACTCATGTTTTGTTTGCCTGGTAAGCAAGCTGCAACAACTGCTCGGTCTTCATGTTTAATTGATCCACCTGAACATTGTTGTCGTCCATGCACAACGGTTGAACGTGCTTCGAAAGTCTGCATTTTACTTGAAACAATTTACAGGAGAACGGTGACTGTCTTTTCGCATGCTTAATTTGGGTTAAAGAGGAACCGAAGGCAAAAAAATAAGCATTTTTTATTTACACTTTTGACCATGCACAATAATGTTTTCAACTTTTTTCTGGCATATCCGTTGTTTTTCCACGTAAAAAAATGTTTTCATTCCGATTTTCGGCCATCAGCACTGCCACTCAGAATGGAGGAGTCAGCGGTCATTTTTGCAGCTTATGACGTATGATATGGGGTACACATGCGAGAGCGCCCCATATAGAAGCAGTGTTTTTGACTGATGTTTGTCGTGAATATTGAGTCCGCGAAGAAACAGCAAAACAACGAAGAAAATATCCACAGCAGCACTTCTTTCTCTTGATTACGAAATCTCTTTTCCCCATACCATACGTCACAGCAGGGTTTTTTAATTTTATTTTATTTATTTTTAGACAAATTAAGTAACAATGTTTTACAACAATGAACTACAACAAATTAATTATTAAGAAATTAAAGATTGAAGGGTGGATTTTTATGATAAAACGCCTTACATTATAAATAGCCAAAGAGAGAGAGACAAACAGACACAACAACAACAACAACAACAACAACAACAACAACAAACAATAGAACAGACGAATAGGCTTATCGAAATGGTATGAGCACCCATTTCTTTTTAAAATAGTCTTTCGTGTTTTTAATTTTCCTTTCTGTTTCGCACTTGAGAACAATTTTGTTCTTACACCCAGTAATTTCTGGATTAATTTGGCTTCTTCTGCAGTCCCACAAAAACAATATCCCAACGATAACAAAATAATTGAGTAAATTAAGTAAGGGTATTGTTGCGATATTATTCCATATAAAACATTTTCCAAAGAGAGGTGTACCCGTTGATTGGATAAAAAATGCCATTAAGACTCAAAATCAGTCCAGAAATGTCTGGAATGTGAACAGTGATAAAAAAAGTGGCTTAAAGTTTCTGACTGAGCCTTGCAAAAACTGCACAGATCATTCAGTCTAAAACCGATTTTCTGCAATTTTGTGTTAGTGTAGAGTATAGAGGTAAGAACTTTGTATTGAAAGGCCTTGACGTAAGATTCAAGGGCAACACGGTAAGGTAAAATAAAAAATAAAAAATTCCTATGCAGTGTATGGACTACGTAGGGTGGCTGCGCTTTCTATCCAACAAGAAGTGTATAATAATCTTTTGATTTCTTTTCCATTACGTCAAAGACGTTGTATTCCGTCACAAATGTGAGGGCTGTTATAGACGGAGACTTACAGGTGCCTTTTAAATGGGGATGGTATAGAATGACGAAGGCCGTCCCACTGCAGAAAGTTAGTTTTCTTTATAGTTTTTGAGAATATGAAAGTCACAGCAGGGTGCTGATTTAGTTTTTGAGCCCGCACTGAAAAGGCAGAAACAGCGGGAAAAGCCCAACTTCGAACGTTCCCGTGGAAGGACTAATGAATGAAAGAAAGGCTGTAAAGATGGATTGTGATATATGCATACACTTTTATATACAACTTCGTTGCTATAACTTAAACATGCCATCGAGGGCATGCTCGTAGTATTTATAATAGCAAGGTGTCCAAAGGGTCATGTTAACTGTTGGGTCCAACGCATTTGGTGTTGGATGTTGCTTGCATTTCTTGTATGTTTTGGCTGCAATGTTTCAAGCTTTAGAGCTAACCAGTGGCAAACAGAGAAATTTTTTTTTCTCTGGCTAATGTTATCGTAACCCAGTTTATTTATTTGTTTATGTTAAGCCTGAAAGATATACATGGACGTCATTTGGAAACTTTAATGACAGACAGGATCATTGTGTTTTGAGCTCTGCCAGTTGTTGTTGAAGAATATTGTAAATATGTCTAGTGATAATTTTATGAGGTCCATGCATATGACGAATTGGATTTTGCTTTCAGGAAGAGGTTAGTCTTTGTGAGTGGATAAACATGGTTGACAGGTTGATTTCGAGTCCTCGTGCAGTTGATTCATCAAGTGCCGCCATGTTTTTGAGACTTTTTGTGGAAAGATGCAGCATTCCTTTGAAATTCAACATGAATATAACCGCATCACACGTGGACGAACACAAGGAACTACTGGAAAGCGTGCCATGTGTTCAAGCATTCAGAGTGTTGGTATACTTGACTGATTTATTAAAGTCACACTACTCAGTTGCCTCAAGAAATTTATCCTTGATCGGTATTCAAGCGCCCATGCATGGTGTATTGTTTTGTTTGCGATCAATCATCGGCTCCACCTCGCTCAGGTAAAGTCTTATTGTTTAATTATTCCTAATGCTCAGGCGAAGTTCTGATTCGTTTACCAGGGTAACATATACCAAATACTATACTACAATGTACCATTTCATTAATTTCGTTCTGTGCAGCTTAGAGGGACAATTTTCTTAGCGGAACCTAGTTTACTCATCAATTTTTCACGAGTCTCTATTATAAAAGCTAAGAGGGCGCCACTCCTGCTAGGATCTCTTCGACCTTCTTCGAGAATCATCGAGTTGATCATCGGAAAACTAAGTCTCTTTTAGTTTTGAAACGTTTCTACTTTTCTATTCCCGAACAAGCCCCTTCCTTATTAATATGCCATTTTATGTAATTTCAATCCATCTACCATCCGCTTTATCCATAACTGTTTACAACCGTCAAGAAATAACGTCTGCGAACTAATTTCATCCTTGATAACATTATCAGTTTGTCTGTAATTGACCATTTTGATGGGGAATAGGGATGGCTTAGTGTAGCTCTTGCCTCCCACCAATGTGGCTCGGGTTCGATTGCGGATTCGTGGACATATGTGACTTCACTTTGTTGTTGGTTCTTTACTCTGCTCCGAGAGAGTTTTCTCCGGTTTTCCCCTCTCCTCAAAAACCAAACATCTCTAAATTCCAATTCGATGGGACTTCCCTGAAGAGTACTTTCGGGTGACTGGAGCTTCCTGGGTAAATATCAAAGTGATTATTATTAATTGCTTAAAACTTTCCAGATAAGTTTTGTTTGTCTCTGCGTTCATTCTTAGGTATGTTGCCGCTGACAAGCATTGGCAGAATCTCATATCGTGTCTTGTGGAAGAGTGTTTGAAGACAGCTAATATCGTTGCACCAGTTATTACCAATGAATCTCCTGAGGGTTTGACTGCAGATGGTGCTCAAGGTAATGTTTCTGAAAGCAGCTCTCGTAGCTTGGGCAGGCAGAGTGGCTTAAAGGTCTGACTCGAGAAGGTTTGCTTTGACTACAAGGCCCCTGTTATTCTGGAATGCTGCTCAGCCCTGTCCTCAGATGCAAATAGTCAATAGAAGCATTTAGAGCAAGGTATTTTTGGAGAACTTCAAACCTCAAATCGCCGTTTGGGGTCCAATGTTTGCAGCTGGTTTTGAACATTTAGCAAGACTTGGCCACCCATGTTTGGTTTTTGCAAATTTATCAATACCTAATTTTAAACTCTACAATATTTGCCTGAAAAAAGCTGAAACTGAGTTTGCATCGATGAAAACCAAAATATATTGTTGTAGTTTTCTTGCCAATGACCACTGAAGTGGAAGTGCATTGAAGCTATTCTTTCTTGTTTGCAGCTAAGGATGGAGAGGATGGAAATGGTTGTACGTGTGAGCTAAAGTACTAATTTAGATTTCTACCCATTTTGACCAAAAAACAGCAAATTAAGCATGACAATGCCCCTTTAACAGAAATGCAGAGTAAATTAGCTTTATTTTTTGTGGCGAACAGAGAATTAGATGCGTGGCGATTTTGATAAGCGTGACAAAATGCTCTTCTCCCCAACTTCAACATCACTCGCGTCTGAGAATATAGACAATTAACGTCACAAAGTGCCCTCTGAACTCCAGTCCTCAAGTAAAGATAAATAGCTTCATTTACTTTCACCACGATATAACGCTATCCCTTACCCTTCTTTCGTTGCTAGAAATTCTCGGTTTTCACATGACGTCACGACCGCCATGTTGGTGCCCTAAACAAAGAAAAGGCGGCCATGTTGGTGCCCCGACCAAATCCTCCGCGAATTTAACTCTATTATTATGCAAATGCTTCCTTTTGTTTTCGTCAAAAAACATGGCTGTTGATCACGTGAGTGAAAACCAGCAATTGGTAGCAAATGTTTAGACTTAAAGGGGCACTACGTGTTTGATATCCAATTTGGGTGTGCTTCTAATTACCAGCATTTCTAGACATCATTTGGTGAACAAAGCTAAAATGTAAATATCCCGTAGGGATTCTTTCGCTGCAAGGGAAATGCAGATAGCTTTTTGTGGCATCAAAGAAGAAGCACTTAATTAATGTTAAGTTATGTTCTCCCCTTCCTGATTGGTCATTTGTCATTTTCCCAGCAGAGAACATGTCATTTAGTCAGTGTATTTAGAGTATCTTAAAAAAACGTCTTAATCTGCTCAACTTTTCTTAGTTTTTTTTAAATAGTTCTGGGAAAAGATAAATAATTCAAGTACAACTAGCGCGCGCTTGGTGTCCAATTACAAACTGTCCTGTTAGTGCTGAAATCATGGCTGTTGATAACCCGTGAGATTCGAGAAGTAGCAAATTGCCCATTTCAGTCTCTTTCTATTCGAACATACACCTTATTCCAAAATGGCCGCCATTTTAGTATTTCTTTGTTTCCATGTAAATTGGCCCTTATGGCCTCGTTCAAGGTTAAATTTTCTTTTGAATCAGATGTATTCTCAAGGGGATTTTTGTTCTTTTTGCAGAAGCAGAGGAAGACTTCATTGAGATTCCAGAGCAGTTTGATGATATGTTACAATCAAGTGCAATAGACGCGCCTGCTTCACAGTTGCTGTTAGTATGTTGCTGGCGCACTATGAAGGAAGTGGCTCTATTATTGGGAGAATTGTCCGAGAATGCGCCATTACAAGTTGACGAGATCAACGATGGATTGCTCACTGTAAAACAGGTCATTAAGCAACATTTTTCAAGTTGCAGTGCGCGAGCTTATCAGTTGTGTTTTCCCTTGTCCAAAGAGTCTCAGGAAACGAACCTTTTCCTTTTCAGAGCGAAGAAACTAGAAATGTAGTTATTTGAAAGGCAGAGGAGCGCACTTTTTTGGTTTACACAAGATATTGGCAGTGAGAAATTAAAGAGAATGGATATCATTATAAGAGGAGTCTAATAGAAGCGAGAAAGATTATAGCCGATTAGACCAGTGTATCTCTTTTGCGATTGCGTAGTAACAGCATCACACAAAGGGGGCCAACAATGCCTCATGGATAGAGTAGCTTTCATGTATGAATAGTTTTGCTTTCTTTCGAGCACATATAAGTTGCATTAACTCAGCGAATCTAGCTGCCAGTTACCCTAAGGCTGTGCTAGTGAGAGGCGTAAGTGTATTTTTGCCATTACGTCATAAACTGCTTTATTGTTTGTGTTTTTAAGGACAGTCACTTTGTTACACAAGAGAACATTGTTTTGGGGCTCAGTGGTTCCCAGCTTATCCGCGCGCGCGAAAAACGTGCTGCGGAAACAAATTCAGTTTGCGTGCGTTACAGAATCAGAAAGTCTTTTTGCTGCCCGGGTTGCAAATTTCGTTTCCCGGTTTTGCTACTTGGGTAGTATTGTTTTTGCAACAATGCTTTCCTCCTTTAATGAGGCATTAAAGAAGTTCTGCATCGTAAACCAGTTTTTGACGTCATCTGTCCATCCTGGGTCAAATGACTATTACTTTGCCACCTTTTACGATTCCCGTAAAGTAAAATTTCGAGAAGGGAAAAAAATAGATATTTCAGGTGTAGAGATTTATCCTAAAGGACTTCTCTGTCCAAAAAGTCTAATTGACCCAAGTTTCAAGCCCTATTTAAAAAAAGACGCCTGTTTATTTAACTGGAGATTGTCCTATTTAATGGTCCACCATTACTAACTTTAAAATCTTGTGAGAGTTGAATCGAGGATAAATGACTTCAAAGACTCGCTAGTTTAAGAATGCAATGCGTGTGTACGCGGCCAAATTAATATCCAGCATGGGACTTTGGGGCTTTTAGACTTTATCATTCGTGTTTTACATATATAATAAGCCGCATTTGCACACTGAAATTTTAAACTGGTGAGTGAAGACCTCAATTTTCCTTAGATTCAACCCTCTGAAGGCCTGGCCAAACGCTCGCAGCATTTCAACGCAACATCTTGCAACATTGTTGCGTGATTTAGCGACTTGTGTTGAATGGACTGGCCAAACGCACGCAACATTTCGCAACAGGGTAGCCAAACATACGCAACATGTTGTCCCCAACAATGTTGCAAGATGTTGCGTTGAAACGTTGCGAGCGTTTGGCCACGCCTTGAGGTTCAATCGCGATCGGTCAGTTTTGAACGTGAGTAATAGCGAACTGTGAAATTTAAAACGTAAACTCAAAGTAAACACCCTATGGATAAAAATCTAAGCTCGAAATTTTGCCATTCTGATGTTGAATAAGCACACTCGATTTTTTTTTTAATCATAGTAGCATTTTTAACAACCAAAAAACACGTGCCATTGTAATGTATTGGTTATTTTGTTGCAACTTGCGTTGTGATTTTTTATTTCAGCTGCAAACAGTTGGTGTATTTTTCACCAAAGTACTGCTGACTTCGAAACACAGAGGTGCTTTTGAATTAGCATACACTGGATTTGTCAAACTGTGTACTGTGGTGTGGAGGTAGGAGCATTTTACTTTTTCTAGTTGCCATAATAGCTGCATTAAGTTTTGGATCTTAACTAAGGCTCTTATTTACAAGGCTTCCTCCTTTCCGTAAAGACGTCGAATTTGTTAAAGGATTTCCTCTATTTTAAGGCTTTAGTAAGTTCAGGAAGTTTGTCGGATAAAGGAGTTTGGAAAATTCTGGAAATTTGCTAATGAACCCTTTTCTTCGAAAAACAAGCCGCAGAACTAAATGTTTTGTAAGAAACACAGTTTACACGATTTTCGAGTAACGTGACAAAGCCAGG
The DNA here is from genome assembly GCF_036669935.1 of Montipora foliosa. Taxonomy (NCBI): domain Eukaryota; kingdom Metazoa; phylum Cnidaria; class Anthozoa; order Scleractinia; family Acroporidae; genus Montipora; species Montipora foliosa. The sequence goes on from NC_090880.1 coordinate 11,429,368, forward strand.
ACGAAGTCCAAAACTCGACAGCCATAAAAATGTTTTTTTCATAGCGCAAGTGCACTGAGCTATCAAGCTACTGCACAGGGATACCATACTTTGGTGATGTAAGGTTAAAGTGACATGTACCGTAACTGGCAGAAGGCAAGCAGTTGGCTCTTAAGAAAACGTGGTAGAGTTGAACAGCAGTCCAGCAGCTGACAGATGGGGATTGAAAACCCAAAACTCTAAACCATGCCGCCTCCTTTAAACGTAAACAGAGAGGCACTGTGATTTTGTTGTTGTTGTTGTTGTTATTTTACAGTAGTGCAGTAAAAGATCTTCGTCAATTGCCAGAACAGTGGCTGCAATCTCTGCTGGACGATCTTACAAGCGCTACTCCATTGCAGGCCTTGTGTGGTACAAGAAGAAGTGCCGGTGTACCATTCTTTATTCTGGTAAAACATTGGCCCCGCAATAATATGGAGAATTTACGTCAACACTATACGAACATTTTAATCACAAACGACTGTGTTGAAGTCTGTCTCAAAAAGTCGTTCTTTAACATGAACGTTTTGACTCAATTGTACCGTCTCTGGTCTCCTGTGGAAAGACGATCACAAATTGAATCAAATTCTGCTCAAGAATTTAGTGAGCGTGGGCACAGGACGGAAAAGGCTTTTTTTATCCTTAAGAATCTGTATCCCCGTTTTTCCAGTTAAAACGTCCTTTTCGGTAACTCCCTTGCAATGGCTCGGGGTACCTTTAAAAATACCAAATCAGTGATCTGTCATTAAGTTCTTTTATACTTAGACATCAAGCCGAGTATCCACGTTTGGTCAAGCTCAGTTTATTTACGCAATTTCGTTGTTGCTTTTATAGATACAGACTGATCAAGCAGGGTTTTTTTTGCAATTTACATGTTAGGCTATTGTCACAACTGAACCGTGCGCAGCTGGAAGGGCTTGCTTTAAAAGAGTCATGACAGGTAACAAACCAGTCTTTACACATGAGTCCAAAACTAAACTGAAAATTGTTATATGATCAGCACAAGAACAAACGAGCATTTTGTTTGGTTCATTGCATTACGGTGTCATTAGACGAGAGGAAAACAAACGTTTCCAAGCGAGTTCCATTCAGTGAATGTGTGGAGAAGAAGACCAGCTGCTGTTTTGCCAATGAGTGTAAATCAAGAAAAAGTCGAAGGCT
>NC_090880.1:11435546-11438046 GCF_036669935.1 Montipora foliosa
GGTGAAGGTCAAAAAAGAGTTTTCTTGATGTACTTTATTCCACTTTATCTCTGAGAACGAGATCATTCACATTTTGATGTCTTTCATTGAAACACGCCAGCTTTGCTTGAAACAAGAATCGACAAAATACGGCAACCAAGAAAGAACGAACTTCAAACAAAATCTCCAACGAATGACCTGTACGTGCTTGAAAGAAATTACTGAAAACACAAGCAAGTGATATTTCTCCTTAATTTTACGAAAACTGATTGCGATTTCGTGTTTATAACATAAGGGCAAACTTTTCTTGTCTCTGCTGAGGCACATCGAAAAACAGTTAGGTAAACGGATTAAAAAAAATACTTGTTCGCTCGAATTTAAGAACAAAACAAGCAAACAAATCAACTATTTCTTTATGTCCGAAAAAAGTACAGGTGATTGTTATTTCATTCCAGATTTAAAACCACTAAAAATACTCATCCACTTGAAATAACGCATCCGGAAAAATAACAAACGGTTTACAAAAGAATTTGTCAAGTGACTTCTTCCACCAAGTTTGAGCTATTACTGGCATACTGTTTTGTTGTTCTATTTCTCTTTCTCTCTTCTTTAGTTTCTGCTCTTCTGTTATTGGTTGTCCAGGCATCATTTAACCTTGTCAGATCCGAAATTAAAAATCTTCTAAGGATATGCCAAAATGCAGCTCAAAACAAAATAGAAATAAAGACTCAGCTGTAAGTTTTTATCCTTCCGATGCTTAGGTTATAGAACAGCGTAGCCGTCAGTGTGGTCCTGACCACAGCAATGTATGTCAAACCTGGATTGAAACCGGCGAAAAATGCAGGGAAAAACTAATTTCCAAACCGTTTTCCACCTGAACACGAAAAGCGTCGGCCGTTAAGAGCTTTAGTTGACGTAGTATGGCCGTGTGGCCGCGTCGAGCCATAGAAAGCACGCGAAAAATGTTAGCAGTTTACCAGGTCCTACCGAAAACCAGTACCTGGTCATCCGTCAACTTAAAAAAAAGCTGACCTCGATGAGCTCTAAACTTGAGCCCGCAAAATGGTCACGTGATACTGGTCAGCAGATAGCTTGTTTTGACAGGTGTCAATTAACCATAACATGCATGTAAAATATCAAAGATGTACGCTGTAAACTAGCTTGGAGTCTGCTGCAGTATGGCAGCGATATGGTCAGGTGATACTGATCAATTTGGCATACATAGATGGTCAAACGGGCGTACGGTTGTACGGTGACCAAAACCAAGTTTGCGTTGTTGTTTCTTAAACTCCCTATTATCTTTGTAAGAGGAGCGGGAGGGGGAGTAATGATGCACTTATGAAGCAACTTGAGAAGTTGCGCTGAAAGAAGCCTGAAAAAAAAATCCAGGCTTGAATGGGACTCGAACCCATAACGAGGCGATTTCACTGTAATTGCCACCTTGGAGCTGGTCACTGGCAAATTCGTATTGTATCCCGTAATAGGTCTTTTTTCAACCAACCTCTAGAGACACTAATAGCAATAGAGAAATGTACGACTTCTGGTGGACGAACAAAAGAATCTAATGAGAGATCTTTTGTTTTCGTCCGCCAATATGGCGGCGAGACGTCACGTGAAAACGTCCTATAGTGGAATGTGTGACAGCGAATAGGCCATTTTCGATATATTAAATATTCAGCTTGAAAGTGAGGCAGTGAGGACAAAGACAATAGAAACACGTGGGAATTAATGTGAAAAATATTTACATATCATCCACTTTCCTTTGTCTTTGTCCTCACTGACTCGCTATCAAGCTGAATTTTAATATATCGAAAAAGGCCTATTTACAGAATATTTGTATTTTTGTAAATGACAGAATAAAATCAGAATTGAATTTTGTCGATATCAAGATATTTTTCTAAAAATTTCTTGCAGTATGACGGGGAGAGAATTTTTCTCCAGGTATCCTGACCTACATTCATTCCTCCTGGGTCAGCTGCAAGCAGCGTGCCAAGGAATTGACAGGTTAAGGTTTTATTCACTGTCTGTTTTTGTGTTAGTTCCGCAACACCCAGATATCATTTTCGAACTCCTTTGGGGGAACAAAGCGGGTCATTTTGCTGATGCTTGCATTACCTTTGTTTTGTTTTCCCACATAACGTGTTCTTATTGGTTGTAAGTTATTCCCCCCGACACTTGATATGTGGGTTTTTTCTTTCATGCTTTGATGTTATTAGGAAAGACACCTTCAATGGTGCGTGTTGTACATTGTTTATGGCAGCCTTCATTCAGTTTTTTTTTTTTTTCAAAACAGAGAGAACAACGTTCATCCTAGCTTGTACCCAGTGCTGGTTATTTTGTCTCGTCTCTATCCCTCGACCATGGATGGTGTTGATTCAGTTCTCAATATGGCAAAGTTTGTTCCATTGGTTGTCGGGTAAAGTTATCTCATTGTTCGTTTAAGGGTGATAACGGTGGCTTTTTTTCTTGACGAGCGTAACATCTCCGATATGGAAAGAAGTCTTTTTTTGTTGTAAAAGTA
>NC_090880.1:11453046-11455546 GCF_036669935.1 Montipora foliosa
GAAATTTTGAATGCGCTTATTGCATAGAGATGTCTTTAGTGAGAAGACCATCGTAATAGGTTAACCCTAACCCTAACCTAAACCGTAACAGGTAATCTGTAAATAATATATAGATTTAGCCAAGCAATAGAGGAGCTCCCTGGTTATTTATTCTTACTGCCTGTAGGGTTAGTGGAAATAAAATTGCCTAACTAGTGAATTCCACGGGAAATCTTACTCTAAAAACCGATATCGCATGAATTACGAAGCGATGAGTACGATATCGGTTTTTCGAGTGAAATTTACTTTGGAATTCACCAGTTTGGCAAAGAATTTTTCTTGAACAGCATGACTTTTAAAAGAAAACAAGCACACCCTCAGCGAGCGAATTGAAAAGGAAACTGAAGCCATTTCAGAGTCAACTGTCAATAGCCAGCGAATAGGAATCACGCTAAAATTAAAAGCCATAAAAAAACTTTGTCAGTTCAAGGTTAAAGAAGAGTTTTACTGATGTACTTTATTCCACTTTATCTCTAAAAACGATATCATTCACATTTTGATGTATTTCATTGAAACACGCCTGCTTGGCTTGGAACAAGAATCGGCAAAATACGGCAAGTGCAACCAAGAAAGGACGAACTTCAAACAAGATCCGCTCCAACACTTTATTAACGTTTAGGTGCTTTAAACAAACTTCTGAAAACACAAGCTAGTGAGATTTCCCCCTAAGTTTACGAGAACCCATTGCCATTTTAAAGAAACGGCTTTGTGTCCAAGAAGAGAATTTGTTGAGTAACTCTTTCCACCACGTTCGAGCTATTACTGGTATACTGTTTTGTCGTTCTCGTTCTCTTTCTCTCTACTTTCGTTTCTGTTCTAGGCAATTGATTCTGGTCATAGGTCGTCCAGGCATCATGTAATCTTATCAGATCTTGTAAAGATGTGCCAAAAATTGTAATACAGAGAAAAAAGCAGCTCTATCCCTCCGATGCTTGACTTGAATAACTGCGTAGGCACCCGTGTGGACCACAGTTGTCGTTGTTAAGGTCAAGTTGGCGACCGGTCACGTTAAGCTTACTCTTGATCTCAGCGTGGCTTCTTTTTCTTTCGTGAATACGAACGGTGACAGGTCATGCAATTTAAACATAGGAACAAGCAAGTGGCTTTTAATATTCAAGCACAGTTCTTGAAAGAATGTCAAACGATGTTGAGGAAACCCTGGGACTAGAGTGTGTGATCCAAAAGCAGTTAGTGCAGATATTAGACAAGGGAGTGACGTGAACAAGCATCAAGGTTCTGTCAATTTTAACGAATTAATTGATCCTACTCATACAATTTGTTCAGACTTTAATCAAGGTAATGAATCTGTGTTTGGATCAAATGTAGGGAAACAATGTGTTGCTGACTTATATATTAGTCAGTGAATTGACCTTTTTCCGATAGCTACGCCATCTTGAGTCCTGATGCTTTGCGGTCTATCCAGGCTAACAAGCCCATCGATTGTGCCAAACGCAAAATCCAAGATGGTGTTGCTATTGCTGAAAAGGTCGATTTTTGATTTGAAACAACATCAGCAAGAAAATAAAATCAAAAATCGCAGACAGAAGTATTAGCCAGTTTTTCATCCTCTTTCCGAAAACTATATCTCAGATGACCCATATGCATTTTACGAATTGTGGTGAACGTCTTTCTCTGCACATTCAGTATCGCTCTCAAATTTTGCGATTTTAATTAAGCACAGCTCAACACCGTTGTTTCCAGCACCTCCTCCTCTACCAAGTGGCTTACCACATGTACGCATTGCGTACCTATTTTTTATTTTAATTTTTTTCCTTGTCGATAAAAGTCTTGCCTGTCACTCCCCTGCTAAGTGGTGTCTTTGTGCATAGACTTTTCTGTGCGTATTTTGTTAGGTTTGAGGGTAATGCGTAGATTTCTTTGGTGCACACAGGAGAACATTTATTTAACCTGCAATGGCGTCAAAAATCATTGTAACGCGAATGGTGTTTTAGTGGATTTGTGATCTCTGTTGTCTGGCTATTTGTATTTATTTGTACTCAACTCTGCACAGTCTTCCGGTAACAATTGCAAATTTCACTAATTCTTGTTAACCTTCAATGGCGTCGAAAGTCATTGTAACGCGAATGGCGTTTTAGTGGATCTTAAAACAAAATATACCCTTATGGAGCTCAAGAATGGAACTTCAATTGGATGAACAAGACAGGTGGGGAAAAATAAATATCTGGAATCTTTAAAGCGACGAGTAATGGTCTTCGACAACAATTTCATTTTTCGCATTGGATATCAAGTGAGCTTTCTTTCTAATATTCTACTAACTTGGCTTTATATACAAAACTAAAATCAAATGGCAATTATTTTATGGATTTAAAAGTAAAACTAACCGCTTAATATGATGATGTCTGTAGAGAGATCATCGATTAGACAAGAGGCAATCGTTTCAGTGCAGATCTCTCCTACATTCAAAGGTTCCTAGGTGACTCTGCAATTACTCCCAACTTAA
>NC_090880.1:11463046-11468046 GCF_036669935.1 Montipora foliosa
TTTTCAGTTTTATCTCTTATAAATTAGACATGAAAAAAATTCTCCATTCTGAGTGGCTAAGAGAAATGCAGTTTTAGGGTAACATTGAGCAGAAAAGAAGTAATTCAGTGATAAACCAAGCATTCTGAATGGTCCATGAGCAGACAAAGTCAGAGATAGCAAATCAACAATCCGAGCTCTGGGTGATGCAATTTATGGCATAATTTTTCAGTGCGTGATTTGAGCGATACGTGTGCGTTGCTTCTGCTAAACCATTCGAATTTTTTTTGTATATTATTAATAAGTAATCACATGATTTTTAGCAATAAATAAATAAATAAATAACATTTTTTCAGACACTACAAATTTCGCCCTACGGGCTCGTGCAATTTTGTTCATCTTTGAAAAAGTTTACTCCTGCCTATTTATTCCAAATTGCACTCGGAATCATCATGTGATTACCCATACAAATAGATACCTAGCCGTTACTTACGCAATATTTACTTGCGTGAACTGGACTTTTCATCACGATCCAGTTCACAGATTGGTAGCAAGGAGGGGTTGTCAGAGATCCTTTGTAGGAGTAGAATGATGCCTTCGACAAATCTGCTAATAAAGGCACCAGCTTGAAAAGAGGCATGGAAGACACTGAAGTTTCGCTCCCTGTGACACACGAGGAGAAATTGGTAAAGTTACTATTATAAAAAAACTCTGCTTAGCTTGAGTTACAGCTTATCTCAAACAGCCGCTTGAAGGAGCTCAAGACTAGGAGCCTACAACTTCCTTATATTTTTTGGAACGGCGTTTTTTTACAGACCGAGTTATATTTAGATTGATTTCCCCGCGAAACCAGGCCTTTCCAGCTAATCACAAGTCTTGTATGAGAAATTATTACCCCATGGGATTGAGAATGGTCAATCGTGCAAACCAAATCGTATTTAAGAACTCGTCTATAAATAGCTTGATCTGTAAAAATGCCGTTGCATAGACCTGGTTATGACCTCCTGCCTCTTGTCGTTTCAATTTTTTTTCAAAATGGCTCACAAGATTGGCCATTCGCGACAAAAAATAAACATATCGATGTAGTGAAATTCTGCAGATGCTCTTAAACTTTTCAGTTATGCGAACAAGACCCTGTTTTGCATTCAACTCTGCACGACTTAGCTCGTCTATTATTATAATTATATTATTAAATGAGTCACGTTGTCATGCTTTTAAATCCGGAAAAAGGGGATGTTACTCTGAATGAGATGAGGTGACATTTGATTTTTGTCTCATGCAATAACGAGGATGTATACCTTAATGAGCCTCGTGAGTAATCCTCTTATAAGTTTTTAAAAGGACAATAACAAAAAGCGATCTTTAAATTAAAGTTCCAAAAGTGATAACAAATAAACGTTTTACGTTCTGATCTCTTAAAAAAATATTTCCAAACCCAATGCGCATGCTTAGAATTCAAAACTAGTTTTCGTGGTCATACTTGTGCTCCTTTTGTCCGCGGTCTCGCAGTGAAAGTGAGTATCAGAGCGGTCACTCTGAGAAAAGTAACGCAGCTTTCTAATGTGATCTCCCTCTACTCATAGTAAACTATCCTGATTGGCAGTTATATTTTCTCACCCAAGCATTCTCATGCCCATTGTTTTTGCCCTTAAACTGCTAGGTCATGGAAGTGACCGCTAGAATCCCACATTAAGCAGAGGGACTTCGGACAATACTAGAAAACTAAGGTAGCTAAGATAACGAACTGAGTAACAACTATTCTTGGTTTGCACTCACGTGATTAGACGGCCATATTGGTGTACAAAACAAAAGCAAAATGTCGCTGGTGTTTTGCATAATAATAAAGGCAAATTCCTAAAAGACTTTTTCGCTATTGTTCTTTCCACCAACATGGCTGCCATGACGTCAGGTGCAAGCCAAGGATAATTTGAAAAGCAAAATACATGAGCATTCTCGGAAACTTCAGTGGAAAAAAAATCCTTTTTCATCTGAACATTGACCTTAAAAGCTTAATTTTCTTGGAGTACTCTTCGTGACTATAGTGACGAGAATCGTAAGTTACAATATTTCTTACCGGGCAATTTTACTTTCCACATTTTGCCGAACAATTGGCGCACAAACATACTTGGTTCATCTTCATCCCGGTCCTCATTCGATTCCTGTTCAGTCTTAATTAAACAAGCCATTACATCATCAGTTAACGACGATAGTCAGGTGCTAACTGAGTTAATAATGCATAAATACTGTGCTAAAACACCGAATCTCAGTTTCAAGATTTCAAACACTTTAGACCGTTTTTGTCTCCCTGACATTTTGTAAGGGTCGAAAGGAAAAAGTTTTCTAACCAGAGGCAGATTTTCTTAGCACAGGTCGAGTCATTTTGATATCTGAAGTAATTGAGAACAGGGACTGTGATCTTTTCGACAGAATCACTAATGAAACTGGTCATGTATTCTATCACTTGCTTCCACCGAAACCTAATAGGGCTCTTCGGGTGCGATCCTTTGGGATCATGATCCGAAAAAGGATCAATGATCCAAGATCACTTGGATTATGGTGCATCAAAGGAACCGAAGAATCCTTTCCCAGAATGGATTCATCGGTTCCTTTGATGCACCGTGATCCAAGTGATCTTGGATCATTGATCCTTTTTCAGATCATCGCAAAGGAACGCACCCGTGGAGTAAGGGGTCATGACTTCTGACTCCCTAGAGTAAAAACGGAACAATTCAAACGGGCTTTTGTAGATAGATGTCGTTTAAATTTATTTCTTAGTATCTTTCAAGTTAAATCTTTTCCTACTTTGTAATATATATGAAAGGTGTTTTTAGCTTGAGTTTGTTACTGATTTTAAAGCCACATGCATGATATGACTAATTTCTTATTAAAGCTCTTATTATTATATAATCTTAAAGACTTTAAAAAAAATCTATAAGGGCTGAACTGGGCTATATCCTCTCTGTATCCTGTTTTTATCTCAACAACTATTAATCAAATAGATCCTGAATTCCAAAACGTTGATAGTCATTTAGAAAATGTACTCGTTTTATAAGCTCTCTATTGAAGAAATAAATGTATGCAGGGAACTCAAACTATGTCGAACTTTTGTCCATACCTCAAAGAATACACCAATAACCGACAGTCCATCTGGTTTATCCATAGCTTGAGAAAAACTTCCATACTTCGTGTTGTAAGTAACAAAATGGATCTGCCATAGAGAAATTGATCAATGCTCTTCAAAAAGAGAAATTGCACGACTGTGAGCAAATGTGTATTGCTAATTTTGTTTTGTCGTTAACGAATGTCCTTTTTTGTTTGATGTGCCTTGTAAGATGAATTAGATGATACAAAATTGGTCTATTGGCCGAATTTGTACATCGTCAGTTCCCTGATCGGAAACTAGAGATGACGCTGCGCTGCGAGAGCCGTAATCTGTTCTTTGCGGTAACGTTCATGTATAAACAGTCCATAGTGATATTTCATTGAAGTTCGGAATCCAAGAATCGCGTCCTTACCTCTCCAGAGTATGCGTGACCGTTGATTATGTGTTCAGATCCTTTGTTGTTTTCACAACCAAAGTGAAAATGAAGCTGTTCAAGCTTGTACAGACTATTACCTAGGGGACCCCCACTAAGTGTGGCTGTACCCCTGGATTTGATGATTTTCAAGGTAGGAGCGTGGCCATTGTTAACTAACTTTCCACTGACACTTCCATCCTTATTGTCGCAAGTGAAGCTGAGTCCTTTAAGACTTGGATTCTTTCTTACAGTGGTTTTGTCAATATTTATTGGAGATTGAGCGCTCTCGGAGCAATGTGGCGAAACCTTGCTCCAGTCATCAGTACCGTAACCTGAGGAAACATATCATCCGAATGAGTGAAATTTCACATGGGAATCCCTCAGAAGTCTCAGAATTTCTCTTGCTTTTTGCAAGTCGCAAAAGGGCATAACATTGAAAGTTAGACTGTGCAGGAGCCCCATCTGTCATAATGCTCGCATTCGTACTGTGTGGTTTCCCTTTGCTTCCGCTGCGAAAACAAATTGCATCAACAACGCTCTTTCGGTGCACACGCAGTGATTTCGGATGAAGGGGAATGTGAACTAGTTTTCTCATTCAATGTGAAGGAACAGTGGACAATGGGTTACTGAGGAACCATGGGAACATAAATGACTCTTCCCCATTGGTGAATTCATATTTTGTTTCATTGGCGTGACACAGAACAGTAAACACGGTGCAACATCGCCACTTTCGCCATTTTTGTTGCTGCGATCAGTCGAACGAATTCAAACCAAAATCGAACCAATAATCGGGGTGACATAAATCACAAAAATTTCACATTGTCACACGTGGTGAATTGTTGCAGCGATTCGCAGCGACTTGTCGCTTAATGTATATCGACCCTATAAGAAGAGGCAAAGCTGGAAAATCTGAACAGGAAGACTTTCAAAAGAACTGAAGAACGCCAGCATTGATGTTAAAATAACGTACTTAACGCACATTTTCACTTAAATAAAAAAAGTTTCTTCGTTTTGTTTCTTTAACCCTAATTTCTGCGTGCATGAACTCATTAAGGGGAGTCTCTACCTCCTTTAATTCCTTGAATCAACCCTTCCCAGAGTTAATTTATTTTTAGGAACAGGTTTTTCCCTCGAAAAGTATCATATTTCCCTTGACACTGAGATAGTTAATTCTGTTTTGATTGGCTCTTACAAAAGTGGGCGTGCTGAATCTCCCAAGAGAGGCATTATATAAAGGAAAAAATTTGACTCGTAGACCAAGGAGATAGAGGCTTCCCTTGATGAGCTCCTGCTGCGTGCTATCAGGTACAGATGCTTTCACACCAAGGGAATATAAAGTTAGAGAGCCAATCCCACATACCGTTTGGCCCTATTCCGATAACAACTATTGAATCTATTATTAGTTTCGTGTTACACTGCAAAGACTACACCTTATTGATCAATTGGTGGACCGAGCAGTCATGGTAACAAAAGATAAAATAACCTTCGCAAGACGGGCGAAAT
>NC_090880.1:11475546-11510546 GCF_036669935.1 Montipora foliosa
CTTGAAAAGAAATAAACATGGCTTCTTCTCGCTTCATTTCTCTCAGACATTGTATAATAAAACGATTCTTCACTACGATTTCATAGGAATTATCAAGGTCTCGGCAAGTGGTTTGACTTTTCAGTAGTATGACCTGTGACTTCTGGTTTTTAATGTACCGATCAAAGACATGGTCAAATCGGCCTCGGGTACCTGAAAACTTGGGTTCAACATTTGCGTTATGGTCTTGTCAAGATTAACAATGCTTAAAGTTAACAGAGACTGGACTTGTACTTAAGCATAACTTGATCGAGCATGCTTTCACTCTTTTCTGTGTTCACAAAAGAAGGGAAGTATAAAGGTCAACAAAGGTGACTTTAGTCTGATTGGTTGATGGTTTTGCTTGTGCCCAGGTTTTTTCACAAGCGCGCTCGCGAAATAACATAAAATGGCGGCCAAAGATGTCTTGTTCGATTACTTGCTCCAGGGATTTTTATGGCAGCAGCGACGTTTACACCTTTTCTTCTTTCGGAAGGGCGGTATTTCAGCGGTAAAAGCTGATTCTTTTAAGTATTTCACTCTCGTGCGATCGATTTCTCGTCCGTGGCTTCATGCACAATTGATTTGAGCAGATTTCCGAGTTAAATGTGGCTGGATGTTGTCATAGATCAACTGAGGTGGTTGTTCCGCCGAGGCCGTGCTGTTAAGTCTGCTAAGGTAAGATGAATTTGCTATTGCTTCCTTTTGTATATAATCTCAAGCCAACAAAAGCTAGGGCAGCGTATTAGATGTCCTTTAAAGAATTAATGTACTTTACCTTACTTCTTGTCCACAGAAACCTTATAAGGAATGCCAGCGTTATCAACGTCCTCTCCTTCACCAGTTCCCAAATTTTAACTACTAGTTACAATTAGCAACGTGTGTGGAGGATTTACTAAAGGCAAGATTTCCGCACAGGTCCCTACTTCATTATGCATACGCTCTTTTGTTTCAAGAAAACAATAGCGATAACAAGACACGTCCTTTGGTGTATTTGCGCCAGTCCATTGCAGCGCGAGTATAAATATGAACTCTGCATTTCATTTCGGCCCAGTTCGCGTTAGAATCCTCTTGCAACATTACCGTGTTATGGCTGACGCGCAAGCTCCGGACCAGTTAAAGCTGCTGTTCCCGCCGCTCAAGCCCTGGTTCAAGTGCCCCCGGTTGCAGCCAATGTTGAGAATCCTCAGCAAAATCGAGCTCCTTTGCGGTATAATTTTTGCTTGTTTTACTGCTTGGTTTTTTCCTGGCTGGTGTTTGCCCTTTCGCCTTTCCCTCCCCTTTGTCGTCCACGTGGCTGCTTATTGGCACCATTTTTTCTATAGTTTTCGTCCCCTCGTTTTTATTTTATCTTTTGTACACCTATGTTTCGCTTAGGCCGATTTGGCCTCGCAAACACCGGGTTTGCGTAGCGCTTCTCTCTTCGGCTCCTCTCTCCCTTGCACACGTTTTATTTGTTATGGGAGTTTGCTTCGCCTCCCGAACACCGGGGTTTGTGTAGTGCTTCTCTCTTCGGCTCCCCTCTCCCTTGCACACGTTTTTATTTGTTATGTGAGTGTGCTTTGCCTCGCAAACACCGGTTTTGTGTAGTGCTTCTTTATTCCTTTCCCTTCCCGTTTGCACACATTTTATTTGTTATGTGAGTGTGCTTCGCCTCGCAAACTTCGGTTTTGTGTAGTGCTTCTCTCTTCGGCTCCCCTCTCCCTTGCACACGTTTTTATTTGTTATGTGAGTGTGCTTTGCCTCGCAAACACCGGTTTTGTGTAGTGCTTCTTTATTCCTTTCCCTTCCCGTTTACACACATTTTATTTGTTATGTGAGTGTGCTTCGCCTCGCAAACTTCGGTTTTGTGTAGTGCTTCTCTCTTCAGTTCCCTTCCCCTTTTTGCACACGTTTGTTTGTTTGCCGGTGTGCCTCGCCTCGCAAACAATGATGTTGCGCAGTGCTGTCTTTCCTTCGCCCCTTTGGGATACTGTTAGCTTTTCCGATCTCTGTACTTTATGGTAATTTTTCGTTTCGCGTATTTCGCCTTGCAAGCGCTGGGTTTGGGCGGTGCATTCCCTCCATTCCCTCTTACTTGTATTTCTTTGTTTCTTTCCTTTCCGCTATCTTGTGTTTTCGGATATTTTGCCTCTCAACGGGTTCTTGTTTAGTCCTTTTCTCGCTGTCTTCCCGTTACCTCGTGTACTTTTTTAGTTTGTTTAATACGTTCTTCCTTCGCCTCGCAAACATTGGTTTTGTCTAGTACTTTCCTCTCCCCCCTTTATTTTAGCTTCTGCGTGCTTGTTTGGCCTTATTGTTTTCAAAGTCTTTTTTGTTTTCCTACTTTGCCGCACATATTTTTGGCCTTTGCCCAGTGCTATTCCCCTGATTTCCCTATTTAGTTCATTGTTTTTGTTCTTTTTTTTTTCGCAGTGTTTTTTTTCTGTCTCGTCTCCCGAACTCACGTTTGTGGAGTTCAGTTCGGGTCCCCATTTTCGATTTTTAGTTTTGCAAGCCTTAGATTTTTGTTACTTCCTGGTCTTCATGTTTTTTGCCCTTGTCTCCCCTCGTTTTGCTTCTATTTTGGCCGGTGTCCTATAAATTGTTATGTCTTTGTGTTCCCTCCGCGTTTTGTGGCACCTTTTGTTTCTGTCATAATGTGATTTCCTCTCGCACTGTTTTCTCTTTTTCACATATTTTATTTGTTTATAACTATTTTATGTCGGTGTCTCCCTTTCGTTTGTTTTTTAGTTTTGTTTCTTTTGTGCGTCCTCTAGTCGTTTCTTTTTCCTTTCCAATGGTAGCCTGAACGGGTGTCTAATGCCCTAGTCGGCTTACCGACGCTCAGGCTGCCATCCCTTGGGTGGGTTCTTGCGTCTTTTTTCCCTTCTGCGATTATCCTTTGTGTTTTGTTTTGCCGTTTTCCCACTCGAGGACTGGCAGCCTGTAGATATTTTTATTCACGCCCTCCCTGGGGAAACTTTGCACAGCTTTAGAGCCGGCTTGGCCATCACTTTAGCCTTTTCGGTTAGTCAGCTTGCAGACATTATGGAGTATGTTGGTTGGCGCCTCGCTCCCACAGCTTCTCACTATTTAAAATTTGCGCAGGTTTTACGTTCCGGAGGTCCTTCAGAGTTATTATCTCGTCACGACTCTTCTGCCCAAGCCCTGGCAGACTCTTACACTGATTTGAACAGCCTCCTCCATTTCGCTGTCGCCTTTCCCACCGGCGTTTCGCCTTAGTTTGAGTTTTGGCTGGTTGGGAGTTTTTCTAGTTTTAGTGTGGGATCCGATGTGTGTGATGTTTAAGTATTAGGGAGCTTAAGCACGCGCGTTTTTGAGACGCCCACCGGAAGAGAAAATTTCGAGTGCCAGGACGGCAGTGTCTCCTAGACTTTTATACTCATCATCTCCAATGGAGAAAGTATACTTAGCAATGTTAATGTGGTTGTGTGAAGACAAGTTAAAAGGGAAAACAGCTCACTTCCGGTTGCCGTCCGCGTGTCAAAAACGCGCGTGCTTAAGCTCCCTATTGGCGTTCTTCTAGGGTCTTAAGACCGTATTTAACGTTGGGCTCCTTAGTGCGGGAACATATCTCCGTCTCTTATTAGCGAGCGTGAAAGGGACTGTCGCAAATAGTATGCTACATGGACTAAAAAAAAACGGTCGAACTTCTGACTGAAATACGGAAAATCGAACATTTTTCCCTGCAATTTCGGCACTTTTCCTGCAATTTTACCCATTTTTCAATTTTACAATAAGGGAAAGAAGTGGAGTTTCAAGCAATCGTTGTAATAGGGTGCAGATTCTCAAAATTAACTGACAGACTGTCTTAAAAAGTTAATGGTTACCTGCTCTTCTTATCGTGAAATTGTTCTTTTCTGTCTGCTTGCGAATTCACCGAGACACTGCAAAGTGTATGTTTTCTTTCTTTCCTGTATTCAGGATCACGAACGGTGCATTTAGTGGGCTTTTGCGATTTATCGCTCTTTGTAGAGATCGGCAAAATGCTCAAAGATGCTTCCAAGTAAATAACTTTGGTAGAGATCCATGGATGTTCCCGTACGAGGCATACTTCGTTTCACTCCCAATCACGTCTTTTCAATGCCCTGCTGTGGGCTCGTTTGTCTGGGTCAACGAAGTTTAGGCGATGGTTAACTGTGAGATGATGCTAGCCCTTGCCTTGTAGGCAATTCTTAACTTTCCGGCCACAGGTAGCTAGGGCTAATATTCTTTCAAGCTGTGAGTGACATATCATGGGATAAAATGGAAAAAAAGACACGACGAAAGGATAGAAAGAGGAAAGCTGGGACGAAAAGGAGTAACGATATGGGCGATGTAGGGAAAGAAGAGAGAGAGACAAATGAAATCCATGGAGAGACAAATGAAATCCATTTTTTATTCATCCCGTAAGTACAAATTAGCCATGTAGATATTCGATTCTCTTGGGTATACAAAACAATAGCGCGAATGAATAATTAATTTATTCTGCATGCATAATGAAGTAGGGATCTGTACGGAAATCATTCCTTTACAAAATCGCCATGGATTGAAATTGGAGGGTAGATAAGGGTACTGTACATGTGGTAACCTGTAGGGATGAATGTGCAAGTTACTGTTAGTTCCTATTTTTTTGAGCCTTTTGAATTCGCTGGTTTTTCAGGAAAAATTACCTATTTTTTGTGCTCATGGCTGGAGAAAAATGTAGTAAGCTTGTACTTCATGTTGATTTAAAAATAATAATCTATTCTCTATCGCTGCTCAGCTGAATAGAAAACATTTCCCATGTAAACACTAGAGACGATAGGAGGGAGCCGACCAGCCATCTCGACCAGCCATTTTATTCACTGTTAGTCGTACCTTATACAACGCTATCCGCCTAAGTGTGTCGCGAACCACAAACCACATAACGGAAGCCCGTTAGCGATGCAGTATACATGGTAATAGTTACTATGACATTCGGGCGTTTGCAGACTAATTTGGCGGTGGTTAAACCGGATACGAAAAACCGGTGAAAAAACTCCTGAGAGAAAAAGCCCGGAAACGTATTCTCCAAACCAATGCGAAACCACCTTAACCTCCGGAGTTTAAAGGTTGACAAGAACACTATTACATTAAATATTATTTATAAGTATACCGCGAGCAAAGTTCTCAAGTGGCTGATTGGCGTCAAGTGAATGGTGTGAAACGAGAAGTGGTTTAAATACTGTATGTAAAAAGTGTGAATGCCTAGAATAGCATGCGATGATGCGAATACCTATGGGAAATTCATTTTTGAACCTCTCAATGATGAGTTCAATAATTTATGCATTTCCATTACTTTTCCTGTTCAGGTGCAAATGCTGTTATTTAGTTCTTACTTTTAGGTTAAAAAACCCCGATTTTCTCATTTTCTGACCATTTTTTTACCGTGTTCGAGGAGTATCACTGACAAAATGTTTTGTGTTTTGATTTTTTTCTTATCTTGTGATTCCTAGAAAAGTCCATTTTGATTTGAAAGCAATTTGATTTGATTTATTTTGTTTCTTGTTTGATTTCTCAAATGGCTTTTGATTTCCAAATGTCCCCTTTAGATTTCTCAAATGGTTTTTTGATTTCCAAAATTTCTCCGTTTGATTTCTCAAACGATTTTTTGATTTTCAAAATTTCTCCGTTTCATTTCTCGAATGGTTTTTTGATTTCCAAATTTTCTACTTTTGATTTCTCGAATGGTTTTTTGATTTCCAAAATTTCGCCTTTTGATTTCTCAAATGGTTTTTTTGATTTCCAAAATTTCTCCTTTTGATTTCTCAAATGGTTTTTTGATTTTCAAAATTTGGTAATCAAATCATGTGACATGTTTTATTTTGCCGGTCGGCCATAAGTCATCATGTCGGCTACACGGGATTGGGAAGGTGTTTGGAGGGGATTCATCCTCCACACACGCTTACAATGTTTTTGTTTTGCAAGATGGGACGTCCAAATGCTGAGCATGCGGGTGTGTTCCCCGTTTGCATGTAGGTATCTTAATTAATTACACCATCTCTGATTCAGTCTTGCTCCTAGCAAAACCGTTTCTCTGTGATTGCTACCGCACCGAAATTCTCGTTGAAACAATGGTCGCAAGAACAAACTTGAGGTCCTACTCAAGCGTGAATTAGTGCCCAGCTTTTTATACTGGTTATTTGGTAAAAGATCATGACAGACCTGCTCTGACTTCCTCACGTGTCTTTGCGGTTGCGACGCTGTAATATGTGTCTTCAGAGTTTAGCCCTAACGAGCATGTCTTTTAGTGATTTCCCTCTTCTGTATGATATGATAGGAGGCATTTTGAAAATGTTATTCAGCATTGGCTGATTTTGTATTAAACTCCATTCTTGCATCAAGAGTTATTTTACTTAAGACAGTGTGCCATCTATTAGGTTTTTAGGAGAGCCGCGAGCTTCAAGTCGCGTTTTAAAATTCGAGATGGCCTCCTGGAATTTGGTTTCCGAGGAATTTGTACCTAAGAGTCTGATAGCTTCAGCCTTTATGAAACCTCGTTTTACTCCTGGAGGGTGACAAGAGGTATAGTGAGTGTATTGGAAGGTCTTGGTCTGTTTATAGTAGGTTTTGATGTTAAGGATCGATTCTGCTTCGAATCTAACCCCTTTGTAAACCACTGTGTCAAGAAAAGCGATTTCGGTGTCTGAGATCTCGGCTGTGAATTTTGTCGTGTTGGGTCTCCTGTTAGAAATCTGTGGATTAAAAAATACTAGAACAACAAGGTTAGTGGTCGCAGCGGTTGAATGACAAATGAATGAAGGGGTAGTTTCTAAAGAAACTGTGGTGCTGCGTCGGTGGGGAAGTAGTATACAAAAATTAAATCAGAGGAGATGTGCCAGTTCTTCGAAAAACGTGGCTATCCTGTCTCTGTGGTTAAAGCGGGCCATCAGCGCGCCCAACAATTTGATCGACAGTCATCACTACAAACGTCACAAAAAGATAAGAATGACAGAATTCCATTCACCCTCATTTTCCATCCTCATAATCACGCAGTCAAAAGCATCATTCTTAGTAATTTTAAATTACTCCAAAATGATCCCGAGACTGGTAGAATCTTTTCGCAACCTCCACTTATTTCATTCAAACGCGACAAAAACGTAGGCAACTTTTTAGTTAGAAGCGCGCTCAAAACTAACGAGCAACCCGGCA
The DNA here is from genome assembly GCF_036669935.1 of Montipora foliosa. NCBI lineage: Eukaryota > Metazoa > Cnidaria > Anthozoa > Scleractinia > Acroporidae > Montipora > Montipora foliosa. Next base: position 11,482,720 of record NC_090880.1, read on the forward strand.
CTTTCAAATGCGCGCGCTCACGATGCAAAACTTGTCTTTTCATTGTTAACACTAGCAAGATATCGGGACCTAAGCGATCTGTTAAGATCACCGATCGTTTCACATGTACCTCCGCAAATGTCATTTATTGCATAACCTGCACGTTATGCAATAAATTATACATTGGTGAGACAGGTAGACGACTAGGTGACCGATTCCGCGAACACCTTCGCGATGTTGAGAAGAATGACAAGGATGCATCCAAGCCAGTCGCTCGCCATTTCAATCTGCCTAACCACTCCAAAAAACACATGGCTATATGCGGCCTTTCCCTACATCTAGGTACGACGGAAAGCCGCAAGAATCTGGAACAAAAATTCATCTTTCAAATCGGCACCCTTAATCCTCACGGTATTAACGAACGCTTTTCATTTAACTAATATATTCCTATTTTTCACGTTGCCATGTTACCACCAATAGCGTAGCTCCTACTCTACTATAAAAACTACACGTAACCCATAATCCCTCGATTCGCTCTGACGAAGGTCTAACGCTCGAAACGTCAGCTTTTAGAATCTCTGTACGGTGGCCAATTTACATTATCAACTCCGTTGATAAAACCAAATTTTTGTGAATTTTGTCGTTGGATATGTGTTTGCTCATGTTATAAATATATCTAGGTCCTCTCTTTCTGTGTCCAAAAGCGAGAAAACATCATCGATATAACGTTTCCATGCTATAGGCTTTATCCTAGTTTGGTTCAGTAGGTTGGTTTCGATTTCGGCCAGGAATATGTTGGCAAAAGCGACCGCCATTTTTGTTCCCATAGCCGTCCCGTGAGCAATTTTTACTTAAACTCAAAGGAATTTTCTTTAAGTATGAGGACTAGCATTTCTTTAAGATAGTGAAATGGTATAGGAGGATTATTGTTGTGAAAATTCTCATATGCACTCCATACTGTTTGAATTCCCTCCTCTTGTGGGATGTTCGTGTACAAGCTTGTGACATCCATAGATACTAAAATAGTATCCCGTGGAATTATTGTCTCCTCAACAAAATTTATGAAATCAGTTGTGTCCTTGATATACGATTTTTGTTGCATGGCAATAGGCTGTAATATGTGATCCACAAATGATGATATTCTTTCGCTTAGCCCATCGCAACCTGAGAAAATCGGTCTTCCGACCGGTTTGGTTTGTGGATTTTAGGTAAGGTGTAGAAGATAGGTATCCTTGGTGGATTGGGAGTTTGTGAAAGCCAGTCTTTTGTCATGTCATCGATATATTTGTCATTTTGGAGCTGAGAAATGAGCTCTTTTGCTTTTTGCAGTGTTTCCGTGACCATTTTCAAGAGGCAGATAGTGGTCCCTGTTTTTAAGTTGGATCAGGCCTTCTTGAAGTTTGTCGGTTATATTGAGGATCACTGTTGTGCTCCCTTTATCGGCTTTTTTTTAGGATTTTAGCCGTGTTTTGTTTCAACTCTTTCACTGCTATATGTTCCTTGCGTGACAAATTGTATTTTGGCTTTTGCAGTGTTATTTTAGCAAGTCTAACTTTGACGTTTTCCAAGTAGCCTTCAAGGGCAACACAGGGTTGTACTGGTGGAACCAGTCCCTTGTCGTTTCCATGAAACATGTATTGGAGACGCATTCGTCTCGCAAAATGTTCGAAATCAGCCAACAAGTGCCGTTTGATTTCGTTTTCGTTAGTCACGGGTGTCGGGATAAATCGAAGCCCTTTTGACAGTATGCTTAATTGGCTGTCAGTTAATTTGTGACCTGAGAGATTTTTAAGAAATTTTTCGTTTGTCTCCCTTTCCTTGTTATATCTATTTTGTTTGGCGGTTTTTCTTCGCCTTGTGCGTTTGCCATTTTTTGACAGTCTTGCGACTGGTCTCGTACTTGTGGTTTTTGTGGTTGTTTGTTCAGAGACCACACTGCTTTCAACATTTTTATTGTTGTTTAGCAAATGTGTACATAACATCTCTTTTATATCGAAAAGTGGCTTTTCTATGTTGTTTATCCTCTTTACATCATTATTGACATTGTTTGCTATGTTGGCCGAGGGCGATTGTGACTCAGTTCTAGAGGAAATAAACCTCTTGTTTCAGTGTTTGGCATATTTCGCCCTTTCTAATTTTTTCACGTGACTCTCGAGTCTGCGTTGATGGAAGCGCAACAGAGCTTCCACGAATTGTTTTTCGGAATATTGTTTTAAGGCGCCTATTTCTTTTTGAAACATGTCATCGGGCGTTATATTTGCCCGCGCTTTATACTGGAGTGACTTAGGACAAGTCTTTTGCTCTAAATGTTTCTTTAATTTGAGGACTGATTCCTCAGTTTTTCTTTTCTTGAATTCAATAGCACTAGTTATTTCCTCTCCTTTCCTTTTTGGTGTTTGCCGTAAGTTGGTAACTTTTGGCGGGCTTTTCCTTGAAGGATTTCTCCTTTCGTTTCCTTGTGTTGCTGTTGCAGCAAGTTTAGTCTTATGTCGTGGCTATAGCTGTGATGTTGGAGGGCTAGTAATTAAATAATAGAGTAATTAAATAAATAAATAAATGAAAAGAATAAATTCAATTTCCACAACTGATTATGAATATGATGATGATTTTGTCAAAGAATTAGTATCAGCTTTGTCAAATAATCCTGATATAAAAAATATTTCTGTTAAATGCAATACTAAAAACAACATGGTAATACTAAATACTTTACTTCAGAAGAAAAAAAAACAAGCAATAAAACAATCAAAAACAAAATATATGTTAAACAAAGAATGGTTTCGTAATACATGTAATAACAATTAAAATTATAAATTGTCAGGTAAATGGATGTATTTGAAAAGCAAAAAACCTGCTAAAAATTTGGAAAAACATATAGAATAATTTTTTTTGTACATAAAAGTTTAAATAAAAGTTTAATTTTTTTTAAATTTATTTTAATTCTTTAGTTTTCATAAAATGGTTTAAAGATTATTTTCTTATAGTATATTCTAATAAAATGAATGCTAAATTTCACTCAAAAAATTTATTGAATCAAATAATGAACACAAAAAATTGGAAAGCTTCATGTATTCACTTTTTGAATCATATTTTAAAACTAAATGAAAATCAGGCAAATACTGTTCTTTATAATATAAAAAATACATATATAAAATTTGTTTTTCATAATGATGATAATGAAATAATTAAAATAGATGAAAATCTTAAAGTATTAAAACATATGTTAATAAATCAAGACGGTTTATTTTTCTTTAGCAATGATGAAATAGAAATTGAACCAATAAAAGAAAATAATATTATTAGAATGTAGATGACTGATTCTAAAAACAAAACCAAATCTGAACAAATAAAAAAAGAAAAAGAACCAAAAGAAAAGTTAAAAGTAAAAAATAATAAGATGAACAACAAAAATCAAACTCAAAATAAAACGAATGAAAGCAAATTAAGATAATATGAAGAACTCTTAGAACTCGTTTTAATAGGACAAATTGTTCTGAATAATGATGAAGCTAATGATTTTATGCATAATTTAGATGGTTATACTATAAAATTGCTGAATGATTATAATGATGTTCTTAAAATTGACATTAATAAAAAAAATTATAAACAACTTGTTAAAATTTTAAAAAATGGTATGGATGAAAATGTTGATGCCACAGTTAAAATTACAAAACTAAAAAAAAAGCAAAGATGATAAAAAATCGGTTGTGAAAAAACATTTTGATAATAAAATACAATTTTATAAATAAATTTAATCAAATCAATAGATATAAAGTGCTTATTAATATCAACAAAATTCAAAAACAAAAAATGTTCTGTGAATTGGATAAAATTAAAAAGCAACATGATGGATTTAAAGGGAAAGGACTTCATAAAAAGACTTAACAATTACAAAATCTTAGCAAACAAGAGTTGATAAACATAATTTTTTAAAAAACCAACACCTGCTCTAAAAAACCAACACCTGCTCTAGAACGAAAAAAATTATTCAACCACCATTAGAATTTCAAGATAAACCAATGAAAAAAATGCTCAACGAAAAAATGTAAAAAAAAGATTGAAAATTATGAAGAAAATATTATTTTACCACCAGTGCAATTTCAAGATAAACCAATTCCCACTCCAAGAACTAAAACTGATGTTAAAAAAATGGTACTAAAAAGAAATTATTAAAAAATCAATTTAAAAAAAAGCCACAAACACCCACATATGGTTTTAAAAAAGCAAAAAAAGTTAAAAATTCTGCACCAAAACTAGAAACTATTTTTGAAAATAAACTATTAAATTTAGATCAAATTTTTAAAATTCAAGAAACAAAACAAGCTTTAAAAGGCTATACAAAATCGTTTGAAATAAGCATTATAATTAAAGACCCTTTAATTCAATTACAAACAACAAGAAAACCTATTGGAATTAATATTGAAAAAATTTTAAATGAAATGAAAGGAATACACTTCATTGAAACACTTAATATAACATTTGAAAAGCATGCAGGTAATGAAGAAATAATTAAATCAACTTATTTTAACAGCAAAGCACAAACAATAATTAATAACACACAAATTGAATTAGCTTTAAAATTATCAAAACAGCAAATATTACTTAACATTTCTCAATAGATATCAGAAGGCAGTGGTTGGGTTATTCAATCTATTGATAATTACCTTAACGTTGTTAAATATAAACCTTTAAAAGGCAATTCATATATTAAACTACCGCTAGAACTTCCACACAGTGCAAAAGGATTGATAAACATGAAAAACAACGATAATGAATGCTTCAGATGGTGTCACATAAGACATTTAAATCCACAAAACAAAGATCCTCAAAGAATAAAAAAATCAGACAAAGAATATTTTGAAAAAGTAGATTACAAAAATACTAAATTCCCTGTGACAATCAAACAAATAAACAAAATTGAAAAACGAAACAAAATCTACATCACTGTATTTGCTTATAAAAAAACCAACCATACCCTATTTACATATCAAAAGAAAAGTATGGAGATTTTATTAATAACTGAAGAAACCAAAACACATTATGTACTGATTAAAGACTTCAATAAATTTATGTATAATCAAACCAAACACAAAGAAAGAAAACACTTTTGCATGTGTTGTCTTCAATGCTTCAGCTCTAAACGTGTTTTGAACAATCGCAAAGAAAACTGAATTCAAGCAAATGGTGAACAAGCTATATTAAAATGCCTGAAAAAGGTTCAAAAGTAAAATTCACTAATCTTCATTAACAACTTCCTGTTCCATTTGTTATATGTGCTGATTTTGAAGAAATAACAGAAAAAGTTCAGAGTTGCAAGCCAAATGATACAAAAACATATACAGAATCTTATCAAAAACACAAAGACTGTTCATATGGCTATAAAGTTGTTTGCTGCTATGATAATAAGTTTACAAAACCAATACAAATATACAGAGGACCTAATGCTGTATACAAATTTATGGAAAAAAATACTTGAAGAGGTTAAATATTGTAAGAATGTTATCAAGTACAAATTCAACAAGCCATTAAAAATGACAAAAGAAGACGAGGAAAACTTTAAAAAAGCTGATTCATGCCCCATTTGCAACAAAAAATATATTGATAAAGACATTGCAGTTAAAGACCACTGTCGTACACTGGCAAATACAGAGGACAGCTCATCAAGATTGTAATCTTAATTTTAGACTCACTGGTAAAATACCAGTTATTTTTCACAATCTGAGAGGTTATGATAGTCACTTTATAATGCAACAGATAGGTAAAATTGCTAAAAATCACACTTATGAGTTCAAGTCTTGATAAACTAGTTAGCAATCTACCTGATGAAGCATTAAAATACACAAAAGAAGCATTCAAAAAGAAACAGTTCCAGCTTATGAAACAAAAAGGAGGCTATCCTTATGATTATTCGGATATCTTTTCAAAGTTTGATAAAACTGAATTACCAAACAAAGAAGAATTTTACAGCATATTAAATGATGAGCATATATGATAAGAGGATTATCAGCATGCCAAAAATGTATGGAATACTTTCAACGTAAAATCAATGGGCGAATATCATGACTTGTATCTCAAATCCGAAATCCTTTTGTTAGCTGATGTTTTTGAAAACCTTAGGAAAACATGCTTAGAATTTGACGGTCTTGATTGCTTTAATTATTTTTCATCTCCTGGTTTATCTTGGGATGCTATGTTAAAAATGACTGATATTAAATTAGAGCTTATGACCGACATTGATATGTTCCAATTTATTGAAAAAGGCGTGAGAAGTGGCATTTCATATATTGGAAACAGATATGGAAAAGCAAACAACAAATACATGAAAACATACGAGAAAAACACGCCTTCAAAGTATATCATGTATCTGGATGCTAATAATTTATATGGTTGGGCTATGAGTCAATATCTTCCTACAGGCAATTTCAAATGGTTGACGGAAAAACAAATTGATAAGCTACAATACTCGTCACAAATCGTTGAAACAGACACCGTTTCTCTCGAATTTTCTAGAAAAATCCTGAGATTTCTACTTCACACTGTTTTCCCACCTGAAATGTGCCTTCTCCCTCCCCAATGTTGAGCCACGCGTGTTTTGAAGCACTCAGACCACCGTGATACCCAAATCAACATTGGGGAAGGGGAAACAGACACAAGTGTTTCAAGATTTTTGACGAGTATTGTAGACCTAGCTAAATATAAAGAAGACAATAATAAAGGACTGATTTTAAAAGTTGATCTAGGGTATCCAAAAGAATTACATGATTTCCATAATGATTATCCTCTTGCTCCTGAAAAATTAAAGTTAACAAAGATATGTTATCAGAATATTGCCACAAAATAGCTGATAAATTCAAAGTATCAACTGGTCTTGTTCATAAACTAATTCCAACCCTAAAAAGCAAAGAAAAGCATGGTCTACACTATCGAAACCTCAAGTTATACACTGATCTTGGATTAAAAGTAATTAAAGTTCATAGAGTACTAGAGTTTGCTGAATCTCCATGGCTATAACAGTATATCGATTTTAACACTAATGTTAAAAATGCTTTTCAAAAAGACTTCTTCAAACGTATGAATAACTCAGTTTTCGGAAAAACAATGGAAAATTTACGAAAAAGAGTTGATGTAAGGCTCGTTACGGATGAGAAAAAATGTTAAAATTAACATCAAAACCTACTTATGTTAGTAGCAAGATCTTTAAAGAAAATCTAGTAGCTGTAGATTAGATTAAAGAAACACTAACCCTAAATAGGCCAGCATATGTGATTATGTGTATTTTAGATATAAACAAAACGCTAAAGTACGATTTTCACCGTCATTATAACAACCTAAAGTACAATAATAAAGCAAAATTATTATTCACAGACACAGACTCACTGGCTTATGAAATGCAAACCAATGATGTATATCAAGACTTTTGGAATGGTAAAAATAAATTTGACAACAGTAATTATTCAAAAGATAATAAATTATATATTGATCCCCGGGTTGCCATGTGTGTGTCACGCTCAGATGTCTTTCTAGGAAACCTCTAATTTAAAGGCCCACCTTCAACCGACAGGCTTTTCGACCGTTTGTTTTTCTTATGGAAATTCGCATTTCTTATCGTAGCGATGTAATTGGATGAATCTCGGATTCGGGTGGAATTTTCATATATGAAAATTGTTCCGTGGCACGCAATGCCTGTCGGTTGAAGGTGGGCCTTTAAGGATATGTCCTGGGCATATGGACGCGTTTTTGGAAGCTTCAAGAAAATGGCACTCGCTTCGAAACCTATGATTTTGATTGTGTTTCTTGTGTTCGTACACGATGCAGTGTGTACTCATTTTCGAGGCGGTACATTTACATACAAGCCAGTCTACCCAAGCGACCCTGCAAACACGACGGTACGTTTATTTAGAAAATGCCAGCTTTTCTAACTTAGCCATTTCTGAATCAAGCAACATTCTGTTCAGAGGTTTTTGCGTGCATGATGGTTGTTTATTTAATTGTCTTTACTTCGGTTGAAAACAAAAACAACGTACTTACCAATTTGGAGAACAATGAAATCCCTCTGTTGGCATTGCGAAGCAACCCTGCAGAACACCTTGGCTTCGTCAAGAGCGATGCTAGTTGACGAGCGCGAAAAAAAAGTTGGAAAAACATTTTCCTGAAGCATAAGCAAAAATCGTACATTTCTCTTAAATGCCACATTTTTAAATAGTATCTAGGAGGTTTCTATGCATCTCAAAACATAATTATATCCTAATGGAATCTTCTACCAAAGAGCCCGGACAGCGCCCTCATTGGCAAGTTGATGTTGACTTACTGGCTTGCAATGTTTCCCAATGCTTAAGCTTAAAAGAACCCACGAGCCCAATGAATAGAGGTGCGGAGCAAAGATCACAGACTGGATATGCAGCAATGAAACAGACTTGTTTCGAAATAATCAAGTTTCGCAGTATAATGCGCATCATGGCGCTTGTAAATTTCCAAGAAATCGGCCATCCGAATCTGCTCATATGAAATCGTGCAATAGTAAATGATCTCAGCTTTTTGTTATAACAGCATTACAGACCATTCTCTTGTCAGTTATTCTTTTCTTTTTGTGCGTACCGTTGCTCAAAAACGTCTTGTAACTCGCGAAAAACCCGGAGTTCATAGCTTAAGTATACGATTCACAACTGCAAATAGTTTATGCATCTTAACTCGGTTGATGAAGACAGACAAAGAGACAAGGGTAAAATGGAGTTTATTGCTGAAAAGCTTACCGTTTAGAAGTCCAAATTTCTACAGTGTGGGATTCATCGAGTTTCAGCACGTTTCTTTTAAGATCCGTTTGAAGTCACTAGGACTAGACTGCCGAGCGCTCTTTCCGCCGTCGCAAATATTATCTTATTTGCGGAAAATTGCATAAAAACAGGGCCACCCAACGAGAATATAGTTCAAAACCACTTAAAAATAGCATTGTTAAACGTATTTTAGTATTTAAACGGTAGATATAGGCATATTTTTATCCCCTAAAAATTTTTCATCTGCTCGGATTTCCTAGCTGAGAGTCTAGTTATCCGAAAATTCTAGGGATAAAAACTTACCTTTTCGAAAATTTCAGCCAGAAAAAAGGCTCTCGAAAATTCTAGGTGACCCTTTTAGGGTAAAAAACCCGTTTAAAATGGGCAATTATACCAATATTTAGAAGTTCAAAAATCCTAGGACAGGCAGGCAAGCAAGAAATTTTACAATCAATGTTCCGAAAATCCTAGATCTGAAATCGTCTTCCGAACAGATATTCTCCGAAAATTGACGTCGGCTGGCCCTGATAAAAAAACCTTTCACGTCCTGTAGAGCACTACAGTTCAAGCCCCGCGAATTTCCCTCCTCGACTTGGTCTTGCATTAGGTTAGCCAGTGGGCAATACTCTTTGAGTTTTACTGCAATACAGAACAATTGAAAGATAAACCTCTTTTCCATAACCAGTCGGCATCACTGCGAACTTGTCCCTCTCTTCAAGTATTTTCAAGTAGGCAATTTACTGATTTTTTTCCTGTTCTTTCTTTAGCTGCATTGACAGGCTAGATTTTACAAGAGAGCTCGCAACAAGCTTCCATAACAGTTGCCTCAAACGCCGCCCAAGTTTAATTCAATATTTCCTTGTTATCGTAGGATCATAGGAGGCTTCGGGCGGCTTGTCATCCCATGTCACTTTTGACCAATCAGAATACTGCGTTCGTGGACGAACGCAGAGTATTCAAAAAGGGTGGTTTGCCCGTAGGCTCTCTTTTTTCCGCCCCAATCATCTGGCGGATGACATTAACAAAAGTGCCTGCTCCCAGGCTAGCATTCACCCTATAGAAGGTTGAGCGAATGTAGTTTCCCTTTGGTGAAAAATAGCAAACAAGTTGAAAATAACTTCACTGTCGAATTACCAAAATAACCAAAATACAGGGACATATGATCCATACGTGCTTGCGATTAAGTAAGCGTGACCAATTATAAAGGGATCTAAATACGGCATCGGTATTTCGTAGATTTTCGACACGGTATTCGGTATTTGCCAATTTGTGTTGTGGTATTGCGGTATTGGGTACCTCCCAATGTCCAACTACCATTAGCTACCATTCGTAGATAATTCAAACTTTTTCTGGGAGAAGAGATCGTTGGGATTTCGTTTGGTTGCAAAGTCTTAAGCTCTACATTTTGTTCTATCGCTTTGTAATTATGTGCATAATTATGCTTTTTACATTGGATGTTTTCCAGGTATGTTTTGCCCTGCGGCTTCCTCAACCCACAAAGATAGTGACCGTTTTCCCGAATGCCGTACCGTATTTTGGTGAAATCCCCGATCCCGAAAATACCCTTCGAAACCCTCTTTATTCACTTATTTGCTCTCACCGTAGCGAGGGTCAAGTGAACGGTTGACCAGATGTGTCAAAATTTGACAACAGCAATTATTCAAAAGATAATAAATTATATATTGATCCCCGGGTTGCCATGTGTGTGTCACGCTCAGATGTCTTTCTAGGAAACCTCTAATTTAAAGGCCCACCTTCAACCGACAGGCTTTTCGACCGTTTGTTTTTCTTATGGAAATTCGCATTTCTTATCGTAGCGATGTAATTGGATGAATCTCGGATTCGGGTGGAATTTTCATATATGAAAATTGTTCCGTGGCACGCAATGCCTGTCGGTTGAAGGTGGGCCTTTAAGGATATGTCCTGGGGATATGGACGCGTTTTTGGAAGCTTCAAGAAAATGGCACTCGCTTCGAAACCTATGATTTTGATTGTGTTTCTTGTGTTCGTACACGATGCAGTGTGTACTCATTTTCGAGGCGGTACATTTACATACAAGCCAGTCTACCCAAGCGACCCTGCAAACACGACGGTACGTTTATTTAGAAAATGCCAGCTTTTCTAGCCATTTCTGAATCAAGCAACATTCTGTTCAGAGGTTTTTGCGTGCATGATGGTCGTTTATTTAATTGTCTTTACTTCGGTTGAAAACAAAAACAACGTACTTACCAGTTTTGGAGATCAATGAAATCCTTCTGTTGGAATTGCGAAGCAACCCTGCAGAACACCTTGGCTTCGTCAAGAGCGATGCTAGTTGACGAGCGCCAAAAAAAAAAAAGTTGGAAAAACATTTTCCTGAAGCATAAGCAAAACTCGTACATTTCTCTTAAATGCCACATTCTTAAAAAGAATCTAGGAGGTTTCTAAGCATCTCAAAACATATATCCTAATGGAATCTTCTACCGAAGAGCCCGGACAGCGCCCTCATTAGCAAGTTGATGTTTACTTACTTGCTTGCAGTGTTTCCGAATGGTAAAGCGTGAAACAACCCACGAGCCCATTGAATAGAGGTGCCGAGCAAAGATCAGAGACTGGATATGCAGCAATGAAACAAACTTGTTTCGAAATAATCAAGTTTCGCAGTATAATGCGCATCATGGCGCTTGTAAATTTCCAAGAAATCGGCCATCCGAATCTGCTCATATGAAATCGTGCAATAGTAAATGATCTCAGCTTTTTGTTATAACAGCATTACAGACCATTCTCTTGTCAGTTATTCTTTTCTTTTTGTGCGTGCCGTTGCCCAAAAACGTCTTGTAACTTGCGAAAAGCCCGGAGTTCATAGCTGACGTATACGATTCACAACTGCAAATAGTTTATTCATCTTAACTCGGCTGATGGAGACAGACAAAGTGACAAGGGTAAAATGGAGTTTATTGCTGATAAGCTTACCGTTGAGAAGTCCAAATTTCTACAGTGTGGGATTCATCGAGTTTCAGCATGTATCTTTTAAGATCCGTTTAAAGTCACTAGGTCTACACTGCCGAGCGCTTGCTCCGCCGTTGCAAATATCATATTATTTGCGGAGAATTGCATAAAAACAGGGCCACCCAACGAGAATATAGTTCAAAACCACTTGCAAATAGCATTGTTAAACGTATTTTAGTATTTAAACGGCAGATATAGGCATATTTTTATCTCCTAAAACTTTTTCATCTGTTCGGATTTCCTAGCTGAAAGTTTAGTGATCCGAAAATTATAAGGATAAAAACTTACCGTTTCGAAAATTCCAGCCAGAAAAAAGGCTCTCGAAAATTCTAGGTGACCTTTTAAGGTTAAAAATCCGTTTAAAATGGGCAATTATGCCATTTTTTAGAAGTTCGAAAATCCTAGGACAGGCAGGCAAGCACGAAATTTTACAACAAATGTTCCGAAAATTCTAGATCTCAAATCGTTTTCCGAACAGATATTTTCCGAAAATTGACGTCGGGTGCCCCTGATAAAAAAATTTTTTACGTCCTGTAGAGCACTACAGTTCAAGCCCCGCGAATTTTCCTTCTTGACTTGGTCTTGCATAAGGTTAGTCAGTGGGCAATACCCTTTGATTTTTACTGCAAAACAGAACAATTGAAAGATAAGCCTTTTTTTCATAACCGGTCGGCATCACTGCGAACACATCCCTCTCTTCAAGTTTCTTCAAGTAGGCAATTTACTGATTTTTTTTCCTGGTGTTTCTTTAGCTGCATTGACAGGCTAGATTTCACAAGAGAGCTGGCAAAAAGCTTCCATAATTCAATATTTCCTTGTTATCGTAGGATCATAGGAGGCTTCGGCGGCTTGTCATCCCATGTCACTTTTGACCAATCGGAATACTGCGTTCGTGGACGAACACAGAGTATTCAAAAAGGGCGGCTTGCCAGCAGGCTCGCTTTTTTCCGCCCCAATCTTCTGGCGGATTCCCCGTTCGCACGACATTTACAAAAGTGCCTACTGGCAGGCTAGCATTCACCTACCAGAAGGTTGAACAAATGCAGTTTTTCATTCGTGAAAAATAGCAAACAAGTTGTGAATAACTTCACCGTCGAATGACCAAAATAACCAAAATACAGGGACATATGATCCATACGTGCTTGCGATAAAGTAAGCGTGACCAATTATAAAAGAATTTCGTAGATTTTCGACACGGTATTCGGTATTTGCCAATTTTTGTTGCAGTATTGCGGTATTGGGTACCTCCCAATGTCCCCCTTGTAGTTCAGCACGTGCGAAGAGACCATTAGCTGCCATACGTAGATTATTCAAACTTTTTCTGGGAGGAGAGATCGTTGGGATTTAATTTGGTGGCACAGTCTTGAGCTCTACATTTTGTTCTATCGCTTTGTAATGATGTGCATAAACTATGCTTTTTACATTGGATGTTTTCCCGGTATGTTTTGGCCTGCGGCTTCCTCAACCAAGGCCTCTCGACAAAGATAGTGAGCGTTTTTCCAATTGCCGTACCGTATTTTGGTGAAATCCCCGATCCCGAAAATACCCTTCCAAACCCTCTTTATTCACTTATTTGCTCTCACCGTATCGAGGCTCAAGTGAACGGTTGACTATCCTTGCCAAAATTCGTTATAAGCGAGCCTCGAAGGATTTTGAAAATTTGAATAATTTTCGCTGTTTCTAAGCAATGGATGCTCGCTGGACCTTGAAACTTGGTCAAGGTGAAGAAAATTTATCCTTGTGACCATCGCTGGAGTTTGAGCGTGACTGATGCCGGTGAAGTGTGATTTTATCGGTGAGTTGTGAGGTAAGCTAGAAATTAGTTGCCAGCCTGCCCTTTATTTAGGTACGAGTGACAACCCGGGAATTTGAGAAGTCGCTTATTGAGAGGTTTTGCGGGTAAATATCTTTTTTAGTTTGTTATCGAGATTCCCAGACAAATCCTTACAAATTTTACTCTCCGAGTCTGGGCCGCCTGTGATTGCACTTGCGACTTTCTCAGCTAAGGCCACCCGACACATATTCTCCACAATTTATTTATTAATGTTGGAATAAAAGCCTCAAATGTTAACAATAGATTTCCGACAAATTTTCGATCTTAGCGGGCTGCACACGATACAGAAGCAATGATTTCGTGACCATTTTTACTGCTGAACGTCCAACACCTGCTCAATTTGCAATGAATTTGCATGGGCGGGGTTGAAAAAGTACTCATACTGCAACATAGTTAATAGAGGGGAATGGTTATGAAACCAGACAAATTTCTTTGTTGTAGGTTTTTGTTCTCTTTTTTGGCCTTGACCGTGCACAAAACACAATAGTTGTTTACTCCGTACTGAGGAACTAACTAATAGAAACGTGTTGCTTACGTAATTCATGCATAGTGTATCAGCGCAAAACAAAAGATTGTGCACGGTCGCGGACTTTCCAACCTAAGTTTGCGCCTTTGATGTTTGCCGAGCTTCATAAATCGGAATCATTAATTTATTAAGCATATTACATGACCATTGTGGACAATCAAATTATCATATTAAGAATATAAAATAAAAGAAATAAAAGAATAGACCCCAGTCCTAAAAGAGTGACTAGGCTGGCTGCCAGTTAAATCACTACTGTATTATGGTGACGCTGTGCATGTCTTTAACCTTACTGCATGACCGGACGAAAATTCCGCTTACCTTTCGTCGCGCTCTTTAAAGCAAGCGGAGATCAGTGGCCGTGAGACTCGAAATTTGCAACTTTTAACATTTTTTCTTATTATTACTGCATGTTGAGCGAGTTTGCAAAAATCATTGAAAGGAAAGTCTGACGCGTACAACGAGCCGGGAATGTTGCTTCGGATTAAACTTTCTAAATCAGGATTTTTGAGGTTCATCAGTTAATCGTTTTTTTAGGAAAGAATTTGAAAAAAAGAATTTTTGACAAGCGGTTTCCCATTCAAAAATGATACGCAACAGCTGCTGTTCGTGAAAGTTCAGCCCAAATGTTTTTCTCGCGCCATTTTTACCGTACGATCGAAAAAATGAAAAGGTAAAAAGTAGTTAGGTTTTCTGCAAATTTCAAACCAGAAATTACACTAAGAGTTTCTTGACAGCAATAATATTGTTAGCACCTTCCCTACAGCGAAAAAAGCATGTTTTTCGTCATTTCTTTTTATCGATCGCGAAGGTATTCTTTTAATGATGGCATTTCTCCAAAACAAACTTAATCATATTTTTTGGTTCTTTCTTATATTTGCGCTTCCTCTGAGTTTGCTTGTTTGCGTTGTCATGGAAAATAATATCCTTTTTCGGATTTTGCGTTTTTTTTGACGCTGAAGAATCCCGTGATCAGAAATCCGTTTTTGGATTTTCCCAAAAAAACGCACCTATAGCGATGTTTCTCGTGACGTCACCTATTGTTATTAATATGCCAACCCGGAACCCAATTGGCTGTTGAAACAATGACTTCCTTTGTTCCTTGGTTGGCTAATTTGAATATCAAAAGAAATGTGACGTCAATGTTTGTAAACAAGAAATATCGCTATAGATACATCTCTGCGCTCATTGAAATGTTCTGAATGGCTCGGGCTACTAGAATGCAGCTGGTTTAATTTTCCCAGTGAATACATTACTGCTTTTTCCATTCTTTGATTTTGGTCAAATATCACTGTTAAGTTTTAAACTTCAGTTTAACCGACAGCACTCATTAACTTGGATATTGAGTATCAAAATGCGGACCATTGGGGCCTGTGGAGGGATGCGAACGCACCCCGTGCACCCCCCTGGTTACGGGTCTGAGGACAAAGGACTTTCTACTATCAAACAGTGTCATTATGGAATAGTTTAGAAAAAAATCTTAAGCTAAGCCCTCCCTTTGGCAAGACTTTTTCTTTTTAGACGTTTTCTCTCCCGCGGGTGCTTCCTTTGTGAAACTGAAAGCTGCTTTGGTTGTCGATCTCGCGTGTGCGATCTAAAGTTGTATAAATATTTTAAGCAAGAGCCGATACAACGTAGATTTGATTTTAGTGGTGTACTATAATTCGGCTGGCCAAACCAGCCTTCTTCAGGTACAATGAGAGTTTACATTGAATTGCTTCTATGTACATATATATGGTAAATGGATGTTGACGTAATACTAGAAAAACTGTGATAAAAACATGGCAGTTACAACAAATTAAGAGTAACGGAAAAATAACTCTAAATAATAAACTGAAATCTAATACGTTTCTTCGCAGATATTAAGACCGTTGGGATCAATTATCCTTTGAATTCACATTCGTTGTAACTGCCATGTTTTATCACATTTTAACATGGTACCCCGTGAAGCATTCCTGCACGAGAAACTTGTTTTTTGTTTCCAG
Organism: Montipora foliosa; assembly: GCF_036669935.1. Classification (NCBI taxonomy): domain Eukaryota; kingdom Metazoa; phylum Cnidaria; class Anthozoa; order Scleractinia; family Acroporidae; genus Montipora; species Montipora foliosa. Next base: position 11,498,797 of record NC_090880.1, read on the forward strand.
CATACGCGTGAGGCTTTATGCGAATGTGCTTATCCCTGATACAGTACTCCGCGGGTACACTAAGGGGGTGTTTACATGATACCGGTACGGGTTTCATTCTGGTACGAGTTGTCAATTTCATACCGCGTTTACATGAACGACACCGACGATTACCGGACGCCATCTTGACGAATATTTAGAAATACAACGCATGCGTCAATAGTCCCATTCCACCAAGACTTGACGACTCGTACCGGAATGGGAGTCAATGTAGCGTTTACATGATACCGGTGAGAAATCTCATACCAGAACAACTCATACCGTTATGAGTTCATCCCGGTAGTTGTACCGGATCGAAATTTTCATAACGGTATGAAAAGTTATACCGGTATCATGTAAACGCTATATTGACTCCCATTCCGGTACGAGTCGTCAAGTCGTGGTGGACTGGGACTATTGACGCATGCGTTGTATTTCTAAATATTCGTCGAGATGGCGTCCGGTAATCGTCGGTGTCGTTCATGTAAATGCGGTATGAAATTGACAACTCGTACCAGAATGAAACTCGTTCCGGTATCATGTAAACACCCCCTAATTGTAGTACAGATATTTTGGAAAGGGCAATATTCATGTAGACAAATCTAAGTATTGAATAACAGCTACAGAAACTGGAACCCGTGGATCTTATGACTTCAAATATTATGTTGAGCGAATAACTATGTATTTAAGTCATAAATACTCTTGGTCTTTGGCCATTTGAACTTAGTCAAAAACATAAAACAAACAGTGGCTACAAATTACATAATGATAAAGCGCATTTTACTTTTGACTTGACGTTTCGTATGCTTACAGATCACGCTGTAAAAACAGGTCACAACATAAAATGGGACCATTTTCAAGTTTAGCAAATGGTAGCTCTGATTTGCATTGTTAAGTAATACGTGACCTTAAACCAGCGTTAAACGAAAACGTTAGCAGTGAAAAACTGTGCCGGGCTTTATGAAACGATCAGTTCTCACTGCTATCTATTTATGTTACTATTTTTCTCATTCTTTCTAGTTACCAGTCTTTTTAATTTTTTAATTTTTTGAATTTATTCAACCCTCGCTTCTGAAGATGTATGTTGTAGCATACAAAACGTCAAGTCAAAATCAAAATGCGCTTCATCATTGTTTGTAGCCGCTGTTTGTTTCATGTTTTTGATTATGCATTTAAGTATAATTTTTTTTCTAGAATTGCCAGGGAATGGAATAGTCTCCCCTCTGATGTTGTAACCTCAGAATCTTTACAAATTTTTAAGTCTTAATTATAATAAACAGTCATTTACAAGTTTAGTTGGTTAGATAGAACTAGTGTCTTTTCAAATTTATTTTATTACTATTATCATCATCATAATCATCATCATCATCATTATTATTATTATTATTATTATTATTATTATTATTATTACTAGTAGTAGTGGTAGTAGTAGTAGTAGAAGTAGTAGTAGTATTTATTTTCGTTGATATCATTTATATATTTATATATTGCATTTATGTATCATTTACATATTTATTTATATATTTATATCATTTTATTTACATTTTTTAATATGTGGTTTTCTATTACATTCGATATTTTGATTAGCACTACTTTATAATTCTTATGTTAAAGTTAGCGTGATAACTTATATAGTTTCTACTGACTCAATAAATGTAGAATGAAGAGTAAGATCGACCAGAGATTTCCGACCATATTCTGAAGATTTTGTCAACTTGATGAAGATTTCAAAAACTTTCTTTGCATTTTCAGGTCATTATAACATTCCGGATCGGTTGGCGAAGATCGTTCTCGTCCAGCACGTTCTGTGACCAAAGTACTATAAGCTCTGGACAGCTGATTGGCATTAATCACTACTTACAGTGCCAGGACGGCTGTATTGGAAGCGTTGGGAGCTTGTATTTCAGATGCACGGATTTTAGTACAAATGAAGACTGGACAATTGGCACCAACAGTTTTCAATATACCTTTCCAATTCCTAGCATATCACCTCGCTACTATCAAGTCAGGTTAGTCAGTAGTGATCTTTATAAATTATGACTGAAACAAAAAGTAACTTTTATAACTTTCATGGCATAGATGATGTATAGATGCATCCCACTTAGAAAATTAATAAACAATTAAGTTACGTCAGCCTGATTTGATAATACCTGTTTCTTCGTGTTACATCCATGTAGAACACGTTGGAGTGAGTTAAAAAAAAGGTCCCCTCCCCTCCCCTCGTACCAAAAAATAAACTAAGAACAAGGACCAACATCAAAGCCGTGGAGCCCGGAAGCAGATCAGCGTGGATAGACGACGGAGAGATTGACTCTGATGTTGAAAACTCTGATGTTGGCTCTTGTACTGATATTTTGCGAGTAGGTTTTTCATAGATTCAATTTTACCTTGAACCAGTCGTCGACTGCGTCGTTTGTTCAAATCAGTTAATTGTTCCAATTTACGTGGAGAAAAACTATACGGCGAAGAAACGGAGAGCAGACTAGCGTACTGCACTGATGACAATAGTAGTGTTTATTGATAACATGTGTTCCCAAAACGACTGAACAGTTTTACATCAAAGCTTATTAAATTGTATGTGTAATTGCAGTGAAAATGGAATAAATTAAACTTAAATTTAAAATCAGAAGATCAACGGCCGTAAGGACTCAAGAAAAAAATTGTCTCCGACTCTAAATGAAAAGTCGACTGTATCACGCTGATGCTAGAACACATGTGCATCATAAATATAGTGTTCCACCGCAAGGAAAGTATCCAGCGTTGTTGTTTTGCCTTGTGTTATGTATCTGTCACCTGGTATGTTAAGTCATCACTAACGAAGACCAATTTGCGCTTGCGTTAAGAGCAAATTGCCTTGTTTCCTCACATTGCTCTAGAAAGAATAGCACCAATGGGAAAGCAATGGATTATCTGAGAGAAGGAAACTAGGTACAACACGTTTCATGTAGATCACCGGGGTACCTGCCCCACCCTGCCCCTTCCTCGCTTTACGACTAGAAGTAATTAAACAAGCTTGTAAGTCAACACGCTAGTACGGTAGCGGAATAGCGGTTTAGCTTTTGGCGGACGGCAGCACCCTAAACCCTCTCCACAGTGCACTCTGCAGTAAAAATTACCTCTTGGGTTACCTTTTACATATGTTGATCCACAGCTACGAGGGTTCTAATTGGATTTTCCTGGTGCATCACCCTGGAGCTAAATGGCAACTGCGCATGTACGTGAACCTCACCGTACGAAATGACACCAGACGTATGAATACGTCCCCGGTAACGACAATGACTCCAATAGTGCGTTTGAAATTTGGATGCAATCACACCATTTTTATCCCAGGTATGATTCTTTAACGCCTGTGTTTTTCCCGTTTGGCTGCGCCTGAGTAACCTTGTGTAAACTCGCTTTGTCTGCCTGCCTCTCTACCTGTCTCTCTGTTTGTCTGTCTTTCTTCGCGCTCTTGTCCTTACACCAGGAGCACCCGGATCGTTTCGGTAAATAATCTGTTCGGAAGGCGTTTACTGAATCCCCTCCAATTGTCTTCTCGAACTTTCGTGATATGTGAAAATAATGCCTACTAGTCGTTTTGCATGGAAACCGCAACGAAAGTCAGCCATGATTTTCGGGAATTAGTAGCGTTTCGATCAACGCACTGTCAAAGAACCAAGCTCGAAAACGCTACTCCGCCTTGCCGAACTAGTATTAACGCTTAACTGTTTTTCATTCACCGGCAGTTATTACAAACAAATTAATGGTGTAGCGATGGGCACACGAATGGGACCTATCTATGCCAATCTTTTTGTAGGATATGTTGAACACCAATTTTTTAATCAGTGCAACGGCCGCTACATCGACGACTGCATCGGCGCCATTTCATCCAGCAGAGAAGAACTCGGTCAATTTATACCCTCCGTTAATTCCTTTCATCCGGCTCCTAAATATACCTGGGAAATTTTGGAAAATTCATTGGTTTTCCTACATATCAAAGTTTCTATCTGTGGCAACGGGTTATGTACCAGCGTGCACTACAAACCTACAGATTTTCACAGTTTTTTGTTGTATTCATCGTCAAATCCATCACATGTCAAGAACTCCATTCCTTATTCTCAATTTCTTAGACTTCGACGTGTATGTATTGGTAACTCCGACTTTTCCAGAAAATCAGAGGAAATGTGCCAATTTTGTGAAAAACGTGGCTATCCTGTTTCTGTAGTCAAAGCGGGCCATCGTCGTGCCCAACAATTTGATCGACAGCACAACAAACGTCACTTTCCATCCTTATAATCACGAAGTCAAAAGGATCATTCGTCATAACTTTAAATTACTCCAAAATGATCCCGAGACTGGTAGAACATTTTGGCAACCTCCACTAATTTCATTCGCGTCAAAAACGTAGGCAACTTTTTAGTTAGAAGCGCGCTCAAAACTAACGAGCAACCCGGCACTTTCAAATGCGCGCGCTCACGATGCAAAACTTGTCCTTTCACTCTTAACACTAGCAAAATATCGGGACCTAAGCGATCTGTTAAGATCACCGATCGTTTCACATGTACCTCGGCAAATGTCATTTATTGCATAACTTGCACGAGAATCAAGGATGGCAGAGTCGGTTAGTGCGCAGCCTTGGTGCAAGAGGTCCTGAGTTCGATTCACGTAGCACTGGTGGGGAGGGGGGAGTAAAATGAGCGCACTGTCGACCTCAGGTTTGTCAGTTAAATTACTGTTAAGAGTTATCGACGTTAAATATGGTTACTTTACTTTACTTTACTTTACTTTACTTTACTTTACTTTACTTTACTTTACTTTACTTTACTTTACTTTACTTTACTTTACTTTACTTTACTTTACTTTACTTTACTTTACTTTACTTTACTTTACTTTACTTTACTTTACTTTACTTTACTTTACTTTACTTTACTTTACTTTACTTTACTTTACTTTACTTTACTTTACTTTACTTTACTTTACTTTACTTTACTTTATGTAAAACACCTTCGCGATGTTGAGAAGAATTATAAAGATGCATCTAAACAAGCCACTCGTCATTTGCGCTATTTCCGGCCTTTCTCTTCATCTAGTGTAGGTACGACGGAAAGCCGCAAGAATCTGGAACAAGAATTCATCTTCCAAATTGGCACCCTAAATCCCCACTTATCGAAAGGTCGAAACGTCAGCTTTTAGAATCCCTGTACGGTGGTCAATTTACATTATCAACTCCATTAATAAAACCACATTTTCCAGTACTACTTCCCCACCGACGCAGCACCACAGTACCTTTAGATATCACCCCCTTTATGATTTTCGAAAGACGGAGAGGAATACGTAAGTAGGTACGATTTTCGGAAAGGCAATAAGACTTTCGGAGTTCGGGAAATGGACAAAAAAAACACTAATCGATTCGAGGAGACTTAAGTTTCTCTGGGATGACTAAACATATAACAGTTTTCTTGCCGCGCTAAAATTAACTTACAGGGATTTAAAACACTCCAGATAGCCTAAAACAGCGTTTTAAAGGATATGAGAGAAGAACGTCATCGGGTGCCCCTGGTATATAATCAAAACATATATTTCATATCTTGATAGTGACTGACGCCGATAACGATGAGGTACGGTGCCGTTGGGCGAGGGGATATGGAGAGTGTGGACATATCTGTGGAGACAAAGGAATACCAAACGCATTGATGTATTCTGTAAGTGCCAAAAGTATAGTATGCGGGGACTAACTGGGCCGAATCCAGGGGCACGATACAAGAAAGGGCTGTTGAAGAGCGAGAATTTCCCGGCGGCTCAAAAAACTATCTAACTAACTAGAGAACTAAGTAGATAATGGTGATTCACGTCTTATGTTTATTGACACTATCTATGCATTGTGACGCAGATAAACATACATTGTCCTTGTTATCAAGCAACTAATACTCTTCCTTAGTGTTTCCGGATTGCGGCTACTTTTTATCCCCTTATTAGCTCTACTGCCAAGAAACATTCAAATAAATACTACTTAATTTAACTCAGCTCGATTAGCTTTTTTTATTCTGGGTGAATCTACCTTATTTTCTGTTTCAATTATCATTTTTGTAACTCTATTTAACAAATGAAGAAGCCTAAGCCGTGTACTACACTGTGATAAAACACGACAGGCACTTGAGAACACGAAGGAAATGTAGAAAACACGAGGCGAGTGTTTTCTAAATTTCTCGCGTGTTCTCAAATGTCCTGAATGCTTTATCACAGTGCAATAGACGGCGTAGGCTTCTTCATTTGTTTTATAATATAGAGGTAATGTGGCAAAAAACAATAAAACACGCGCGCAGGGTTCTATCTATATTATAGCCGAGCTCCGTGATTGTCTGAAAAAGGTCGAAGCGCAATAAATGCGATTTTATACACGTGGTTTCATTCCTTTCACAGAAACTCGAAGAAGTGGCAACATATTGGCATTTCGATATGTTTGTTCAAGTTATTGCTGAAATTACAGATAACCCCCCTCTCCCGTATCAATGTTGGATTTTCCAGAGAATTAAATGGTGACTTTTCTTACCTGACGAAATCCAACATTCAATTTGGGGGAGAGGGGGGCCACCAGAGCATGGTATTTCCCAAATACTGCAGCCAATAGTTAGAATAATCGAATTAGGTGTGAAGTGAACGGATGCCCGCAACCTTCCCAACAACGTTTGACCACGATTGTAGTTTACAGCATACATCTTTCATATTGGACATCCATGTTTTGATCAAATGACACCTGTCAAAACAAGGTATCCGCTCACCAGTAACACGTGAACATATCGCGGGCTCAAGCTTAGAGCTCACCGAGGTCAGCTGTCTTTTTTTTAAGTTGACCGCTGATTAGGTACTAGCTTTCGATTGGATTGCAAGCTCAACCTAGGTAAACTCACCTTAACATGAGAAAGGCTTCATTTTTCGCGCGCTTTCTGTGGCTCGACGCGGCTACACGGCCATACTACGTCAACTACAGTTCTTACCCAGTCAACGCTTTTCGTGTTCAGGTGGAAAACGGTTTGGAAAATGTTTTCTTTCTGCATTTTTCGCTGGTTTCAATCCAGTTTGACATAACGTGATAGCTGTGGTCCACAATGGCGGCTACGCAGTTATTCAGGTCAAGCAACGGAGGGATATAAACTTAAAACTGAGTGTTTATTTTTAATTTGCTTAGAGCTGCCTATTTCTCTGTATTGCATTTTTGGCATATCTTTAGAAGCTCTGATAAGGTTACATGATGCCTGGAGGAACTATGACTAGAACAGAAACGAAAGGAGAGCGAAAGAAAACGACAACGACAAAACAGAATACCAGTAAAAGCTCATATTTAGTGGAAGAGGTTACTCCACAAATTCTTTCCTTGAGCACTAAACCGTTTGTTGTTTTCAAAAACTGGTTTAATCGGTTTTTCCTTTGTTCAGAATTGAAAATCGAATGTTTTTTTGTCAACTGGAATTAAATAACAATTATCTGTACTCTTTTGGACGTAAAGACTAAGTTGATTTGTGCTTGTTTTCTTTTAAAACTCATGCGATTCAAGAAAAATGCATTGCCAAACTGGTACATTCCATAGTAAAATTTTCCTTGAAAAACCGATATTGCACTCATCGCTTCGTGATTCAAGCGATATCGGTTTTTTGCGTGAAATGTACCGTAGAATTTACTTGTGAGGCAACAGATTTTTCTACAGAAGAAAGCGCTTTTATATTAATTTGTAATAACGTGTGTTGTTCTTACTCGGGACCATGTACCTCGGGAATAGCGCAACACATCACATGTTTTTTTAATATATTTTCTACCTAAATTTCTATAACCAATGTTCAAACCTCAGCGGGGAAGAGAGCTAGCCCCCCACCCCCTCTACCGTCTGCCAACCTTGCCAGAGATTAGAAGAGTGCTAAATACTTGTAACTGTTTTCACTGTTACAGCGCGAGTGTAAAATCACATACAGCGCAACAGAATACACGGGCTTTTATGCTGCTCCTGTTATGATTGAGGACTTTGCTACGCCAACCGCCACACACGCGTTGAGCAGCATTCCGTTGCAGTTCTTGGTGTACGTCTTTAAGTCAAATGAGGCGTGTGACGAGCGCCCTGAGTTCACGGAAGAGACTCGGGCCGAGGGATCATGCATCGGGATTCCTCCAGGAGGGACCTACTTCGATCGCATCATCGTGCGAGCTGGTGGACCATCAAAGAGGTTTGTCAAACTCAGTTATGCATTGTTTGCTCTAATTCTTTGTAGTTTCTTTTTGCTTTTTAGAACGCCACACAACCATGCCCGATCTTCAAGGTAACGCCGTTACATTCCTACCCAGTCAGCCAGGGTACTGAGCGGGCAACAGTAACTGATTAGAGTGTAATGTGAAGTGCTAGTTTTGTACCCCATATGAACCATGTGAGCGTTAGCCCTACTTATGGAAATGGGCCCACACAAGGACAGAGAAAAAAACTCTGACCAGGGTGGGAACGTTGTGAACGTCGTTTTCTCACGTAAAAATTGGTTTATCGTTAACTTGGCATGTCTCGTTGAATCATTTCATTGGACAATTATTAAGAAGAATGTATCTTTTTCAAGGTCGCACAGTCGGAAATTATTTACAAAGTTGTTATCCAACCGGGGCTTGCTATTCTTCTGTGGCGAATGACTTCAGGAACCGAGTGAGATTGTAGTTTGAAGCCAAAATTGTTCCCAATCTACGTATTTCTCAACCAACAGGACATAATATCATATAATGTCCAACGGGCGCTCATGAAAAAATTGTAATCCTGTAATTACCCAATGACTTAATTGTGAAACAGCTTTGAACGTGCAGTTGTAGCGACAAATATACGTCAAATGTTTGCGTATTTACAACATTACGATCATTTAACCACACCTGTTTTGTAGTATCGTGGAGGTAACTACAAGCAGTCCCCCCGGATTTATCAAATCGTCCGTGGCCCAGTATGCACCGCAGGAATATTACGTCAATGTCACGTGGACACCAACGACGTCACAGATAGAGTCGAAGCTGTTTTGTTTCACCGGACTGGAGAACTCTGGGTAAGGGAGAACTTGTGGTGACAGAGCTGTGACTCTGTGTCTCTCACTCTTGATTAACTCAGAAAATAACATTCATGACTGACATGGAATCAAGTTCTGGGCTTACTAAGGATTTACAGTCAACCAAATGAAGCGTACCCTTCAAGATTACATTAATGAATTAATCATTTGAACATTGAACCCGTTAGCCATATTCTTGGACTTGAGGGGCACGCTTCACTTGGTTTGACAATAACAAGTGGCATTGTTTTTATTCATGTTGGAAAAATTGCATAATATGCTATCTTTTTGTAATAGCTAGAACGAGGCAAATGTCATGTAAAGTAATTATATCAGTCAATTTAATTAGCTTCGTTTTTAACCCGCAAAGACAGTGAATTCGATCGATCGATCGATCAATCCTTTATTTGGTAATGCAGTCTTTTGATACATACAGTTATAAAGCCAAAGGCTGAGGTGGACCTGCAAAGAGTATGAGATATTTTCTAAAAGAATAATAAATACAAACAGCTAATAAGCATAAAACTTAATACTTCTTAAAATAAGAAATTAATAAAATATAAATAAGATAATAAGAATAAACAACACAACTTATAATTGTCTAATATTAAAGTGCCACTACGACCAAAATATAATTCTTTTTATTCTTTGGATTACTAAACACTAAGGGCCAGTTATTTAAACAAAGTCTAACTTAGGCCGCGGCTTAAGACAATATTTGGACCTCCAGATCTATTTATAAGCGGTATATTTTAAGTAGATAAATTGCTGTCTAGTCTGGAATGCAAACCTTCTTGTTACCATCAGCAGCAGATAATATTTGGATATGATTGTTGGCAATATTGGAAATGGCTTAGAACACGGTTTTGTTGAACATTGTCTAAACTATGTTTTAATAATCGACCATAAGTGACCCAAGTTTTAAGTTCTGATTTTAAAAAGACACCTGTTTATTTTAACTGGAATTTTGTTATTTGTTGGTCCGCCATTACTAACTTTAAAATCTTGAGAGAGCGTGGTCGCGGAGAAAATGACATCAAAGACTCACTGGTTTAAGAATGCAATGCGTGTGTACGCGGCTGAATTAATATGCAGCACGGGAGTTTCGGGCTTTCAGATTTTTAAACTCGTATTTTGCATATATAATAAGTTGCGTTTACACGCTGAAGTTTTAAGCTAGTGAGTCAATGACGTCACTTTTCCCTAGATCCAACCCTGTGAGGTCCAATCGGTCAGTTTTGAACGTGAGTAAAGGCGGACCGTGAAATCCAAACGTTACATTCAAAATAAACAGCCTTTGGATAAAAATCAAAGCTCAATATTTTGCCAGTCGGGTTTTTGAGCGAACACGCTTTCAAAATCTGAGGAAAAAAAGAAAATGATTTTTGATCATAGTAGCACTTTAAATAATTAAAAGCTTTCTTTTTTTATAAGGTATCATGAATACTTCCTTGTTAAAGAAGTGGGGTATACCTTTCGCTTGTTTCCTTTCATTCATTGAGATCGAATTAAAAGCATTTTTGTCAACTTTTGTAAATTCAACCTTCTTGTTTATAGAATTCCAAAATTACGGGACTCCAATATGGAGAAGAATTTCTTCCCAGTTCTCTTTTAACCTAAATTTCATCAAATTATTATACAAAATCTTTTTTATCTAAATGGTACAGAAAATAGCTCTGAAATCTGATTAGGAGCAGATTCTCTACACACCTGTTACATTTTGAGTAAAATGCGTCTGTTATGTTAGTAGTCAATTGAAAGCCAATTACACTTGGAAAGACATATACTGTCATCAAAAATTTAAAAGGTAAATGATTAATTATACGGCACGCACAAGCATGCATAGGTTTGATCTAAAAATTTCCTTAAGTGATATTGCGTAAGTAAGACTTGGTTAAATGATTTTAAGTTAAATCTCTTATAAACTAATTTTGGTAAGAGTTTTGTTGACTACTGATTCACTCGTTGGCTGAAACTCGAATAATGGCCAAAAGGTGTTTTGCGGCAAACAGTCAACAGGTGCAACATCTACCAGCCTCCAAAAAAACTCACTCAGTCAACCAGTCAATCTGGACTTAATACCGATGTGACCATTTGAAGACATGATTGATCATCCCAGTTATGGACATAACTTAAGCAGTTGTAAAATTTAAGCCTGAAAATGTTCAGGCCTGAACGGGATCCCCTTCAGGCCTGAAATTTTTTTTAAGTTGTGTGCGTTACTGGGATGATCAATCATGTCTTCATATCTTTCTCCGCAGTTCAAATATACGATCTTTCATATCTATATTGACTTGATGTGACCATTATGATATGTGGTTGAAATGTAACAAGCCCTCAGTTAATATTAAAAGACTTATTATGTTATCTTTAATCCAAGACAGAGAATAGCTAATCATAATTTTAACATTTTCTTTGGAATCTAATTACTGAAACAAACAAATGTAACCAAATTTCCGGGTGTCTATCTTGATGCGCATCTTACTTGGAAGCATCACATAAGTTTTTTATCAAAGCAAATCGCAAAATCCGTTGGTATTATATTTAGATCTCGATTCCACCTTTCTTCAAGAACCAAGCTAGCCTTTTATTACTTACTAATTTATCCTTATAAGTATTGTAATTCCACTTGGTCTTCTCCATATGTCTCCAATTTAAATAGAATATTCTACTTGCAAAAGCGTGCTGTGCGAG